>NW_011887296.1:435733-495336 GCF_000151315.2 Capsaspora owczarzaki ATCC 30864 | reverse complement strand
TTGGGTTTCTGCTTCCTTCACCAAGACAATGGTCAAGAAGCAGAC
The DNA here is from genome assembly GCF_000151315.2 of Capsaspora owczarzaki ATCC 30864. Classification (NCBI taxonomy): domain Eukaryota; class Filasterea; order Ministeriida; family Capsasporidae; genus Capsaspora; species Capsaspora owczarzaki. Next base: position 495,291 of record NW_011887296.1, on the reverse strand, counting down.
AACTGCAGCGCAATCTGCACCTGCAACCACCAAGCCAGCTGCGGCCACCAAGGTGGCTGGATCGCAGCAGCAGCAGCAGCAGCAGCAGAAGGGCAAGCAAGTGAAGACCTCGAGCGCGGTCCACATGGCCGCCAGCGCCGCACCCGCTCCCACCGCCAGCGCTGCCTCCTCCGCCAAGCACGGCGCAAAGGCCAGCAGCCATGCCAAGGAGCATGGATCCAACGGCAAGGGCGTCCAGGCTGCGGCGAACGGCCAGCACGGCGCAAAGAAGGCCAACGGAACCCATGTGGTCCCTGCCGCCGCCGCCGCCACTGCCGCCAAGGGCAAGGGCAAGGCCCCCGTCGCCCAGCCGGCTGCCGATTCCGAAGATGAGGACGACGAGGACGAGGAGCCCGAAGACGAGTTCGACGACGAGGAAGAGTTCGAGGAGGAAGAGCTCGAGGAGGAAGAGCCGGAAGACGAGGACGAGGACGACGATGCACAAGCCGAAGACGACTCTGACACCCAGCCCATGCAGACTGAAAGCAGCGCTGGACGCGACGAGTGGGCTCGTGAGCTTGCCGGCGGCGCCGACGCGCCAGTTCAGGGCAGCACCGCGACCTCGCGCGTGCCATTCTCGTCGCTCGCTGGCACCGTGTCGGACAAGACGCTCCAAGCCATCGCGGACATGAAGTTTACACACATGACTGAGATCCAACGCCGCTGCATCCCGCCGCTGGTTGCCGGCAAGGATTTGCTCGCTGCCGCCAAGACGGGCTCGGGCAAGACGCTCGCCTTCCTCATCCCTGCGATCGAGCTCATGTCCCAGCTCAACTTTATGCCACGAAACGGCACTGGTGTTATTATCATCTCGCCCACCCGCGAGCTGTCGCTGCAAACGTACGGCGTGTGCCGCGACTTGCTCCGCCACCACAACCACACCTTTGGCCTTGTGATGGGTGGCGCCAACCGCAAGCAGGAGGCCGAAAAGCTGTGCAAGGGCATCAACATTTTGATTGCCACCCCCGGTCGTCTTCTCGATCACTTGCAAAACACCAAGGGCTTCAATTTTAAGCACCTCGAGATGCTCATCATCGACGAGGCTGATCGAATTCTCGAAATCGGTTTCGAGGAGGAAATGAAGCAAATCATCCGTCTCCTCCCCAAGGATTCACAGCGCCGCACCGTTCTGTTCTCGGCCACCCAGACCCGCAACGTTGAGGATTTGGCTCGCATTTCGCTCAAGAAGGAGCCCCTCTACATTGGCGTTGATGACGAGAAGATTGTCGCCACTGCCGAGGGCCTGGAGCAAGGCTATGTCGTCTGCAAGGCGGGCCAGCGCTTTTTGCTGCTCTTCACCTTCCTCAAGAAGAACCAGAACAAGAAGGTCATGGTTTTCTTCTCTTCCTGCAACTCTGTCAAGTTCCATTCCGAGCTGCTCAACTACATTGATCTTCCCGTTCTGGAGATTCACGTGAGTGTTTTTTTTTTTGGTTTGTTTGTTGACGAGGCGGGGTGAAGTGATGGAGTGTTGTAGATGACGAGCGTGTTTGAGGAAGCAAAAAAGCTCCATGACTACCTTTGCAACAACGGATGGTTGGACATTTCAAGAAACACAATCAATGCTCACTCTTGTGACTTGTATTTTTTTTACTTCTCTCTATCTATCTCTCTTACAGGGTCGCCAAAAGCAACAAAAGCGTACAAACACGTTCTTTGAGTTCTGCAATGCAAAGACTGGCATTCTGCTCTGCACAGACGTGGCGGCTCGTGGTCTTGACATTCCGGCCGTTGACTGGATTGTTCAGTACGATCCCCCGGATGATCCGAAGGAGTACATCCACCGTGTCGGTCGTACCGCTCGTGGCGTGAATGGCAGTGGTCATGCACTGCTCTTTTTGCTCCCCGAAGAGCTTGCATTCCTCCGCTATCTCAAGCAGGCCAAGGTGCCATTGAATGAATACGAGTTCCCCGTGAGCAAGATTCACAATGTTCAATCTCAGGTGGGTTCAATGGAGGAGTTTGTTGACAGGGGTTTTTTTTTTTTTTTTTTTTTTGGTCTTTGGTTTTTTTTGTATCGCAACGCTCAATTCTTGCCATGTTGGCCTTATGTCATTTGTGTGCTGCAGCTTGAAAAGCTCATCGAGAAGAATTATTACCTGCACCGCTCAGCTCGCGATGGCTACCGCTCGTACCTGCAGGCGTACGCTTCGCACGCTCACCGCTCCATCTTTGATGTCACCAAGCTTGATTTGCAGCAAGTCGGTCAGGCCTTTGGCTTTACTGCACCCCCGTCTGTGCAATTGAGTAAGTTTGAGAGCGTACAGACAGCACACACCCAAATCGACCAAGTCTTCATTGGCACCGGTTCATGTCCTCACATTCGCACCTTGTTCTTTTTTTTTTTTTTTTTTTTTTTTTTTTTTTTTGGTTGCGTGCCTCAGACGTTAATTCAAGCAAAGAGGGCCAAGTCCAACGGCGCGGTGGCGGTGGCGGCTATGGCGCTGGCTACCAGAACGCTCGAGAGGCCAACAAGTCGCACAACTTCCGTTCCGGCGAGCGATTCTCAAAGGACTCACGGCAGTTCTCCCGATAATGCCTTTGAATTGCTTTTTTTGTTTCATCAGCTCCTGTCTGCGCATTGATATGTTTTTGGTATTGTTTCAAAGCGTTGGAACTGGAATGTCTGAAAAAGTTAAAACAACAGCATTTTGGAGTTTCAATGGTATTTCGAGAGTACAACGAGACTGAAATAGGCTCAAAAAACAAAAAAAAACATGACCACAATGTCTGCCTTGCTTCGGTGCAATCACAATCTGAAGTTTAAGAAAGACCGCTGGCACGGGGCACCTCAATGCCTTCGCCGGCAACCATGCGAGTAAACGAGCGCACAATAAGGCGCATTTCGAAGCGCTTGCCGGCTTCCTCTAGCACTTGCTGAACCTTCTTGGACGTGTCGTAAAAGTAAGGCTGTTCAAGGAGAATGGCGTCTGCGGCGACTTGGGTGACGTCGTCCTTGAGCGTTGCCCGCTCTGCAGAAACCTTCTCCACGGCTGTCGGGGCATGGGCCAGCACATGGACAGCGAGGCCGTGTGCGATCTTGGACAATTCCTTGACGGTGTCGGCGGGAGTGGCGCTGGTGATTGGAGGGTAGGAGACGAGAGCAACTGCGCTGGCCTTAGCGCCGCACAGGCTGTCTTCGCCACCGTGAGTATACACGCCGACAACACCGCGGCCGGTCAGCGGCTTGTCTTCCCCAGGAATGCCGGACGAGACGGTCACATGGCTGACATCGAGGACGGAGGCGCTTCGCAAGTCAACCTTCTCACCCATGCGTCCGACGACGTGCACCAATCGATCAAACACGGTCTGTCCGTGCTCCGAGATGAGCGATGGCAGCAGTTGGTTGAGGGGAATGCCCGTGGCGCTGCCGTCTGTCGAGGCCTCGCCCTTATGCACGGACGTTGCGCTGCTCTTAATCTGCGGCAGTGGGCTGACCACCGCAGCAGTGCCAGTCGCAACACCCACTGCCCTGCTTGCCTGGGCATCCGATCGGGCCTTGTCGGCAGCATCGGCGACGGCCTTGGACATTGCAGTGCTTGACGGATCGTACGCCCCCGCGCGAATCTGACCTGCGTGGACCTGGAGCGCGTTTGCCGCAATCTCCTTGGCCGTGTTGACAAACAGAGGGTTGCGGGCGACGAAATCGGTCTCGCAGTTGAGCTCAATGACGGCCGCAGTGGCCTCGTGCGCGCAGACGGCGACAATGCCCTGCGCCGCGACGCGATCCTTGAGCTTTTCCATCTTGGCGCGCCCGATTTCAGTGGCGCGTTTCTCAAGCCACGTCGAGGCCAAGGTGTAGTCGTTGTTGTTCTTGAGCAGCGCTTCGTGGCACAGGTTGAACGGCAGCGTGCTCTCCTTGCGCAGTCGCTGCAGCAGCTCCTTGTCCACCTGCGGATGCACCAAGCGGCCCAACAATCACCACCAGCACCACCACCATCACCATGACCACCAGGACCAAAACCAAACAACAAGCATTGAATGAGCATGCGAGTTTCACACCACCCATCCATGTCTCTAAGTAGCGATGCTTCAAAACGCGAGGTTTGCACGTCGCCCTTGTTTATTCCGATTTCAACGACCGACCTTCAGACCGCCAGTCGCAGTCCCAGTCGCAGCAGCAGCAGCAGGCGAAGTCGACGAGGCAGCTGCGGAATGGCCGACGGCGCTGGTGGAGAGGAACGCTGGCAACGCAGAGGCAGCGACGCGCGTCGTCACAGTTGCAGACGCACATGCGCGGCGAAGGCCAAGAGAGAAAAGTTGCGGCGAAGAGCGGAGCATTTTTTTTCTTGTTTGCTGAGAAAAGAGTGAGCGTCTCAGACAACACTGAGCGATAACAAAATGAACATGGAATTATGATAACAGTGAGAATGGGAGCGATTCAAGGGAACGGTTTGCGTGTTTCGATTCCATCACACTGTACTGTACTGCAACAAGAAAACAACGAGCAGGAACAACGGAAACACAATCCCCACTCAAAAACAACAAATGGCACACTTCACACATCACACATTACACGCAGGGGACGTGAACGCTCCCTGCCTCCAAAGAAATCAAATCAATCGTCCGGATTCATGAACTTGCCAATCAGACAGCTCTTGAAAATCCGCACCATCTCACCCAAGAGAGGAGCTTGGTCGGCTTTCAACGTGACAGCCAGTTCTTGCGACGGAATGTCAAAGACGGCTTCTATGAGGACGTAGTCGCCAGTAACCTGCTTCCGCCGAGGCATCAAAGCAAAAGCGAGAGATAGAGAGAGAAAAAAAAGGAACAAAGTCAACAACGCGATTCATTCAAAGCGCGTTCTGCAGGCGCCAACAACCACCACCACCACCACCACCACCACCACCCTTCGCCAACTCACCAGTTGCGCGTAGAAATAAAACCGCATCGCTTCCAACTCTTCACTCGACGCCATGGTGGCAATGTTGTTGGCTGCAAATGTGCGCTCCAGTTCTGCCATCGTCGGAACGACGGAAAGGGTCATGGCTGCCTCTACGCTGTTGGTGGTGGCAAACCACAGGTTCTCAAAGTTCTGAGGATCGAGCGTGGCGTTGGGCACGAGTTGAACGCCAACAGACGATGAGCGGGGAGCAACCTCGGCACCAAGGCCGAGCAAATCTTGATCCGAGTGGAGCGAGTGCGAGTGTGGCGCCGCAGCAGCAGCAGCAGCCCGCATCGGCACTGCCGATTGAATTGAGGCATCGCCTGCTGCGTGATCCAGGCCAAAGGTCATGTCATCCTCGACGTCTAGCAGATTTCCGGTGGAGCTTTGGTGTTGCAGCGTAATGACACGACGCGAAGCCTCGTCATGCGTAGACTGCCCGCCCTCGGACGAGTTGGTCAGCGATGCAAAGTATCGCTCGCCATAGGCCGCCTTGTGCTGGGTGTACGGGACTTGCTGGCTCAGGAAGGCCTCGGGAACTTGGTTGTACACCACGGAGAGGGAGTTGAATACTTCCAGGAGCTTTTCGCGAGTCTCGAGCAGCTCGTCCTCGGCAAAGCGCGTTGCGCGCAAGGCTGCAGCGCCGTTCTCGACCGACAAAATTCGCGCAGCTTGCTCAACATCATTGCGCAGAAGGCGGTAGTACAGCAGCGCACGATCGTGGACATCCATGTGCGTTTCGTCGTTGACCTCGTACTCGAGCAGCTGGCCGAGCATGGATTGGCATTCCGGCGCACTACCCAATCGAAGAGGATTGAGTTAGCACCGCAAAACAAAACAAACAAAACAAAACAAAACAAAACAAAACAACAAAAAAAAAGAATAAAGCAACAAAAAAAAACCCGACAGACAAGGACCGACATACCGCTTGAAAAAGAGCTTCATGCAGGAAGTCAAGAGTTGCTGGCGCACAACGTGCGAGGGCTCGTCCTTGACATTTTCGACAACAGTTTCGAGCAGGTAAGGGCTGGCGGGCAATGCCTCGCCAAACTCGCCGAGCATCCAAATGATGGCTGCGCGCGCTTCCGGGATGTCAACAGAGGACAAGCAACTAGAAGTCAAAGGAAGCGCAAAGTGACGACAATTAGAGCATGGAATGGCAAAACTCGACATTCACAAAAAAAAAAAAAAAAAAAGGTGCTTCGTACTGAGAAAGCTGTGGAAGGACATCTGCTGCGCGGTCGGGAAACTTGCGAAGCACGTCGGTGAGCACAAGGAGCGTGGAGGCCGAAACGTGGCTAATGTCAAGCTCAAGGAAAGATATCAGCTGGTTGATGCAAAACTCGGCACACGACTCAAAGCGCATGGCAATTTTGCTGAGAGCGGCAATGGAGCGGCTGGCCATTTCGACGTCCACGTCAGTAACGTAGGCAGTCAGCTCATCCACAACATCTTGGATGTTGGCGACGCTGGCAGCGTCGGTCAGCAGCTCAAGCTTCTTCAGCTTGACGTACGTGGGTTCTTGGTGCTTGCAGAAGAAGAGCTTGATGTCCGACTCGAACAAGCGCGGCCGGCGTTGCAGCAAAATGTGCAAGTGTTGGAGGCACACGTAGCTCATCTCGGGGGTGCCCGTGGACATGAAGGTAAGCAACGGAACCTTGACACGTTGGTACACATCGTCCAGCAAGTGCGGGAGACTCTACCAGTTTGCAGGAAGCCAACACAAGAAGGGCAAACCAAAAACGAAATAAATCAGAAACGTGGAACAAACACCGCCACACATCCACAACCTGGGTCAAGAGGACAAACACCACACGACAAGGTTGCTCACATCTGTCATTTGCAGGAACACATTGACGGCAGCAAACACCACACCGGCATTGGCGTGCTTGAAGCGCGAGTCCAACACGTTCAAAATCTCGTACACTTCATCCTCGGAGGTGGGCGAATACCGACGAACAAAGTCGAGCACAATGCCCTGGGCCCACTCGTTAAACTCAAGCAAGCGGTTGAGGAACATGTATGCGAGGGGTTTGGTGATTTCGATGCCTGTCGGAAACCAGCAGCGAGAAAAAAAAACCAAAAAAAAAAAGTGAGATGCAGTTCATGTTCAATCAACAACTGAAATCAAGCACACGTACCGCCCTCGTTGGAGAAAATCTCGTTCAGCACGACAAGGCAATTGACGACCACCACTGGGCTGGTTTCGGTGAGCAACGAGTAGACCGTGGAAACGAGGCCGCTGTCAAGGATGGCTTGCTGATTGAGGTAGTACACCTTCAAAACACCCATTACAGCCGTCTTTCGCACGTAAGGACTGCGATCTGCCAGGCCGTTCTTCAGTGGGGGCAGAATGTACTCGAGAAGCGAGGACAAGCGCAGCGAGCACATGTTGCGCAGGGCCAGGCCTCGAATCATGGGGTTTTCATCTCTGTGGCAGCAGCCAAAACACATCACAGAAAAGCGATAGAAGGGTGGGTCGGCACGAGTAGCACGAGTGAGAGTTGCAAACCAAAAAGTCAAGGCGAAGCAGTGCAACAAAAAAACAAAAACCAAACCTGCAATCCTTTTGCAGCGTGTTGATGACCAGCAGGGAGAGCTCCGAGTTGGACTCGGCGTAGTTGCACAGATACAGGTACACCATCTTTTTCAGCGTAATGTCTTTGCTGGCAGAGACCTGGCAGTTGTACCAATCGAGACGACTTCTCAGCAACTTGGATTTTTTTCGGTACATCAAACAAAGTTGTTGGGCAATCGTTACCATAATCATTTCCGAGAAGAGCGGCGAAACGTCAATGCCATGCGTCATTGTTGCAATAACTTTTTGAACGGCCTGTGTGGATTGCAATACGACCAGAGTCACAGTGAGAACGACGGTTAGTGGATTCGCATTAGACTTGTTCAACCATCATTCAAATCGTCCGCTTTCCCCCCCCCCCACCTCCCCCTCCACAAGTCATCCGTCCATCCACGCGACGCGACGCCAATCATGACAGTGCCACAGAGTCACTGTGGAAGGGGGAGATGGCGATTGCAATGCAATGGGCTCTGAGTCTCACCTGTCGATGCTTCTTGACATCGCGCTGGATTTCCGGGTTTCGCAGCAACGATCTAATGCAAAAGGTGGTTTATGGAGAAACAATAGATGAGTACAGAGCGCAACTCTGGTAGAGGCAAGGGTAAGCGAGAGAGAGAGAGAGAGCGCGAGAGAGAGAGAGCGAGAGAGAGAAAGAAAGAATATGAACGGCTGCTCTGCTTCTCGTCCGCGCCTTCTGCTGATGCAAGGAACGCAACACAGACAACAGAAGGACGGTCCTCTCTGTCTTGTAAGAGCGGGGTGGCACGAGGGTGGAAAAGGTGCGCGTACCGGAGTTCACCGACTTCGCCGCGCTTCGGATCGACAAAGTAACCACCAGGCCGTTGCTGCTGCGGCTGCGACTGATGCTGCTGGCTCATCGCTGAATGAGGGCAAGTGAAATAAAATAAAAAATAAAGACTGGACCGCATTGTATGTTTCTGTTATTTCAGATCGTTCTATTCCGTGCAGCTTGAGTACTTTGTTTTTTGGTACGTTTTTTATCAAAATTACAACGAACTGCAGCGATCAATGCAGAAAGACAATGGAAACAACGACAACGACGATCCAGTTGTTCCATCACACCGAATGAGATGCAACGATCACAAGCATTTGAGACTCAACTACGACAACGACAACGAACACGCAAAGGGAAGGGTTGATTTGTTTGTAACTGGTGCGCGAAACTTTTTACGCGCTCACGCCCATTATCAAGGTGATGTTATCGCCTTTCAACAAGATCCGCCCTGTACAGAGAGATTCCAAAATTGGGGGAACAATACCAGACACGTGAGACTTTGTGGAAAGGGGGGAGAAAGAAAAGGGGGTCAATCGTTCGTTCGACAGCGTACCAACGTTCTTGCGCGTTTGTGACTTGGCGTTCAGCTCCTCGGCATCATCCAGCACAAGATTCATGTACTCGTCAAAGCCCTACAAGCGAGAAAGAGAGCGAATGAGGCTTTGTCGTTGTGTTCAGCTCCGACAGAGTAAGATTCAGCTTTTACCACAATGACACCCTCGACGCGCATCGAAGCTTGCTCATACAGCCAGATCTGCACACGGGTTTTCTACTCGTAGATTCCAACATCAACGACATGATGTCCGAGTGAGTATCGCAAGCCATTTGGTTCAGAGCAACATCGCCATGAGGAACCTCCGAAAAGCAAAGCACGTACCGTTTGCAAGTACTTGAAGATCAAGTTCTGTTTTGGAGACAGTAGCATGCAGCAACAGCAACAACAGCAATACGGCCCAACAAGAGTGTGAGTTGACCAGCACGCAGACAAGCAGTAAAGTGAGAGTGAGAGTGGATGTGAATGGAGATTGAGTGTGGATCCCATTGGCAGTGCTTCATCGTCTGTCTCGCTCACTCTGTCTCTGTCTCTGTCTCTGTCTCTGTCTCTGTCTCTGTCTCTCCTCGCTCTCGAAGCAAAACATCAGATTGCCGTGTCATACATTGAGAGTGAGGCACCAGAGTGAGTGAGTGAGCTTCCATTGATCCCTCTCTCTCTCTCTCTCCCTCGCTTGCTCTCTCTTCAGAAGACAGCCTTCACCTGGATCAACTTGCTTCGTCGTTTCCAACCGTATTGCCCCACCCCCACTTGGTGTTGCCCAGTGAAAGCCAACAAACGAGGGACCTCGCTCGTGTGTGCCACTCGCGGACGTTGCGCCTTCGATCGTCTGCTCTGCGATCTCTGCATTGTACTCACTCGCTCTCGCTCTCTGTGTCTCGCTCAACCCTCCTCCTGTTCGCGCTCGTCCCTTCAGCTCTCCAACCTCAAAACGCAGCACTTGGCACGCGCGCAATCCAGAAACAGCGGATTCGCGACTTACGATGGGCAGGACCATCACTTTCTGAACGCGACCCGACATGGCTAAGAGTTGCTGAGCACAAACAACGACGAGAAAACTAATAAAAAGGGGAAAAAAAGACAAAAAAAAAAGACTAATGGACTGATCTGATCTGAGAAACGGTGGTGGAAACGAGAAATTGAGCAAAAGTCAAACTGAGGCTCAATGGAAACCTCCTTGTGCTGTACTGAAACCTGGCATTGCGTAGAAATGCACACGACATGCATCATGAATGCACCTGCTTCCACTAGAAATTTACTGTACATGTACTGTTGGAGGTGCAGCACAAGCGTTCGACTCGGAATCCGCAAATTGAAGCGCTTTCCTCGCCGTTCTCTCGTTGCAGCCAATCTCCTCCACTCGGCTGTTTCATGCCATAACACTCTCGCTGTCTGAGGACACCACTGAATTCTATGATCCTCAGAACACAACCCCGGCTTTTGACTTGAATTGTTTGATTTTGGCGCCTTTTTTTTTTTTCCATTGTTCATTTTTTTTTTTTCCTTTGGTTGCCAACTCAGCAAAACCCAATGGACGGCGACATTCGGCTCAAGCGACCGCTGCCCGACGACGATAGTGCTGCAGCAACAGCATTGAATCACGGGAGTGCTGCCGCTGGTCTGGACGCCGGCGGTGCTGCGGCGATGGGGACGGACGCGGTGGTGATCGTCGCGGCTCCTGCTGTCAAGCGGCACCAGCCATCCGCGGACGACGATGGCGACGCGGGTTCAAGCAGTGCTCATGGCCAACGCTCAGACGAAAGCCACGCCAAGAGGACGCCGTACATTGAGGCCAGTGGAGCGACTGCAGCGAGCAGCATGCCGCCGCCGACTGACGCACGATTAGCATTCGCAGCCGAAAGCAAAGGCAGCGGCAGTGGTAGCGTGGACGAGACTGATGCAACGACTGCTGCGACGAGTGCTACGACGACTGCAATGGACAAGAGCACTCCATCGGACGCGTCGTGCCCACCACCGGAAGGCCGTGCACCAGATCAAGTTGCCGCCAGTCTCATCGACCAGCCATTACCGCCGCCTCCTGCCGCCACCGCGACTGCTGGACGGCCAACACAGACGACTCCGCGGGAGCCAGCAAGCCACTCGTGGAGCTCGAATCGCGAGTTTGCGAACGCTATCGAGTCGCTGGCGACGTGGAACCGCCACTTGGCCCACGCAGCCGGGATGCGATGGCCGCTCTCAGATGTTCAGACAGGCTCGATCTTTTATGGACACCGACGACACGGGTGGAGCGTCACGACAGAGCCTCCGCCATCCCTACACGGCCCTGCCGTTTTTGATGGGCGATGGAGGGTGACGTGCGGAAGCGGCGTGTCGGACGTCGAAGCGCGCCGTCGCCTCCAGGCCAAGCGACGTGCCTCACGAGCACATGCGAGCTCCGAGCCCCTCTTGCTGGCAACACGACCTCCCGCTCACATACTTCCCCCAGTCAAACCACCGGCATCGAAAGAGGCCGACGTCAAACAGAGTCCAAGCGATTCTTCTGAGGGATCCGCGTCCACCAGCATCAGCAGCAGTAGCGGAAACCAACGTGCCGATCTGCACCGCATCGAGCTTCCCTCAGTCATCGTGCAAGAGTCTGGCCACATTTTGGGCACCGATACATCCATCAACACCACACACCATCACCAACACCCGCTAGATTTTGCCAACAAGATTCCAATCACCCTACAGCAACGCATGCAGCTGGCTTCCCTGGTTGGAACAGCGCACACGCTTCGTTACATGACGTTATCACACGCAGGTGCTGAGCAAACGCCTTACGACCCTTCATGGACTGGAGCCGAATCGCAAGAGTTGATTCGATTGTTGTGCGCACTTCCGCTTCGCAGACCCACTGATCGTGAGCTGAGCCACATGTCGCCTCTACAACGCGAGCGGCCATACTGTTGCAAAGGTGACTTGAAAGCTCGTTTGATAGATGGGGTGGGTGGTGGCGTTTGTGCGAGCGCATGTTGGAATGACTTTTTGGATGTTTCCGTTGTTGCTGTTGCTCCTATTCCATCGCTCGCGCTGCAGTTTGTGGAAAGCTCTACAAGAATCCAAACGGATTGCAGCACCACTACGCTCACTGGGACCATGGCCCAACTGATCAAGCCATAGTGACTGCCCTCAGATGCTTCACAGCCAAGCCACGGAACAAGGACGACGTGCAAATCGCCTGCGCGACGTGCTTGCGTGGATTTGACTCGGAAACAAAGCCGCTATGCTGTTCGAGTTGCTCCCTTTGCTGTATGGTCCTGAAAAACGATGCTGTTTGTGGGTTGAGCGGGATGTGGTGCTCACCAGTCTTTGCGTTTCAAAACTCAGATCACCCTGCTTGTGCCTACGTGGCAGTCACTGCCGTTGCCGAGGCATCATCCTACCCGTGGGAGTGTTTGCATTGCAAAACGTGTGAGGTTTGCGGCACTGCAATTGAGCATCATCCGAGCGTTGTCTGCGACAAGTGCGATCGCACCGCTCACGCTGCTTGTCGACGAAATGGTACAGCATCGCGTGCAGCCGTTTTCTTTTGTTGATTGTTCAGCATTCGTGACTTGCCCTGGAGCTCACCTAGTCACTGCCCTCTCCTATCATTTTTTTTTTTTTTCGTTTGTCTGTTTTGCGGTGGTCTGTTCGTTTTGTTCAGCAGGTGACACTCAAGCATGTCGGTACTGCCAAAAGTAGTCGTACTCGTACTAGCGCATTTTGTTTTATTAGAATACATTGTGTTATTGGTCTTACAAAAAAAAGCACGCGCTACGGTACATCAATCTCTCAACAACTCGAATGAAATCTCAGCCTCCGCGCGCTCGCGCTGTCGTTGGCGCCATTTGTTGTGCAGCCAGAGCGTCACGAGTCCTGTTGCTAGCAGGCCAAGCAAGACGATCGTGGGAATCATCGGCAAGCTCATCATCGTCATCGCAGCCACAACGAGAAGGACGAGGATGAAGCGCAACACTGTGGCGGTGTTGAACTTTTTGAACAGCAAGTTGCCAATCAATAGGCCGACACAGGAGCAGCAGACGGCCGTCAAGTATCGCGGCCACTCGTCCGATTTCAACCGACCTTCGTAAATGAGAAGATATCCCGTCAGGATGGGGAGGGTAACCATCGAGGTTGCAGTCACCGTGGCACGGAGGGGTTTCTTATCCAGTCCCGACAGAGAAACATAGACCATGAGTGGGGGCCCACCAACGCCAAACAAACCGCGCAAAAAGCCGCTTGTAACACCCGCGATGGCCGTGAAGATCTTGCGTCCAGTGGACAGATTTGTTCTGGGCCAGTACGGATAGCAGCCACATCGGGTGTTGTTGGCACGGCGTGCTGCTGGTGGCTCGGACGGCTCGTCCAAGTCAGTCTGCACTCCGGGCTCCACATCGAGTTGTTCGTCGGATTCGTATGGCTGGAGACTTTGGATAGAGTCAACCTTCTCGTCGATTTCGTCCTGGGTGGCGCACACGAGGTGTGCTTGGTCATCTTGTGCATCGAGTTGAGGCTGCTTTGTTGTAACTGGTGGTTCACCGACGGCAGCAGTGCCATCCAGGGGCACAACGACGGCCATCTCGTGCTGGCCAAACTCGTCGGCCGGCGCGGCAACCGTAAGCAAGGACGGTGGCGGGAACAGCACGAGCAAGCATCGTGCAAGACTCCGTTGCAATGTACTTGTTTCCAGGTGCATGCGAGAGAGCCAGGCCATGCCGCGGGGAGATTGAAACACCTCGAGCAGAATGCGCCAAGTCGCAAACACAATGAAAATGATGCCCAGAATGAGCTTGAGGATGTCTGGAGGCGTGGTCACGAGAATGTAGGATCCAAGCGCAGTGGTCACGGCCATGGGCACGACAAGATACCCAAGGATGGTGGCGTCGACGTCCTTCCAGCAAATGTAGAGCAAGGGCGGGACGGTGCCCCAGTCCATGATGGCGAGCAGCCCGACCAGCTGGCTCAAGTCGTCGTGCGCAATGCCAGAGAACAGCAAGAAGAGCTGCCAGCACAGATGGAACACAATGGCCGAGCCAAAGCTCGTGAGGCCCATTGCGACGCCCGACAGAAACGCCGACACGCCGATGCACAGCACGACCGCCCAGTCGGGCAGATCGGCAATCGTCCGCTCGTCCTCTGGCGCAGTTCCGTTTCCAGACGCAAGCGCCATCCACGCTTTGCCTGTCTGCGCACCCACATCGGCTGCGGCTGCGTCTGCGGCTGCGTCTGCGTCGGGGTCGCGCTCTGGCTGCGCTGGTTGTTGGGTTGTAGATCGTTTTCGCATTTGCCGGTCACTGTCCTCCTGGTCGCTCAGCCGGCCGCCATCCATCCGCCGCTCCAACGGGCTTGGGTTGCCCTTCAGACGCAGTTCACGCAGCAGCAGGACGCTGTTCGCCGCCGCTGGAGCTCCTTCTGCTGGTGCCTCGGCAAACCGCGGTGCTGCTGCGAAATGCTGCTGCTCAGAATGCTCCGCTGCGCCGAATTGCTCCGCTCGAGCCCTCGAGGCGCAAGTCGCCAATCCAACACAGAGCATCAGCACTATCATCTTCATCAGCATCATTGTCGTCGTCGTCGTCGTCATCCTAAGCATGGAAGTCAGAGCAGAGGACGACGATCGCATCCACCCCTTTTGTTTGTTGTGCAAAAGTGGGACTGAGAACTGCAGATCAAAAACAAGCTCAAAGCAAGTTTGGGTGAGCTGTGACCTCGCACTCTGCGTTCAGCATTGTCGTTGCATGTGTTTCGTCCTGTGAATTATGAAGCAACGAGGCAGCAGTCGGGCAGTCAAAACTCGCGGCCGTCCGAATTGCGCTTTGAACTTGAGTACCCCGAAGTCGCCACGACCCTGGGACGAAGGGGTTGTTGGATGTGTCACCAAAACACAAAGTTAAGAAGATGGACGTGTTCACGCCGAGTTGCTCAGAACCCGATTTTGCTTTCCAAATCAAGTTCCACCCATCACACTCTTGCTTTTTCTTTGGGTTCCTTTGGAGTACTTTGAGCGTTCAGCAAATCTGCGATTCGAGGTGTTGCCATCATCGACTTGGCTTTACTTTACTTTGATCCTGAACTTGCTTAGATTTGCCGTTCGCAGACTGATCCTCAGACTTTCTTAGTAGTCTTTCCGGTTCGAAATGGCATTGCCAAACTTCCGTCGCATCTACCGCGAGTGGCGCACCGAGGACGAGGTGCGTCGCATCAACAACGCAACCTTCTTCAAGCTCTGCGCATTCGTTGTCGCGTGCATCACAATCACCGTCGTGCGCGCACAAGTCCCGATGACCCTGCTGGAGCCATTGGACGGCGCTCCAGCAACCACCGCCACCGCTGCTAATGCTGCTGCGAACGCTGCTGCTGCTGCCGTTGCCATCTCTGCCAACGCTGTTGCAATGGAGCAGCACTAAAGCACCCGCGGCACGGCCTTTGGAGCTTGCTTTTTGGAAGCTCTGCCAGTGCCGGTTTGACAGGCTTTTCTCTTAGAATTCAAGGCTCTCAGCGAGGTCTACAGTCATCCCGCATATACACAAACCAAGCAACACAAATATGTATATTATAACCGCGCCGTCTCTCTTCCAAACGGGGCTTTGAGGCGCATTCATTCACTGTTTCCTGTACCATACTCGATACTTCCTGCTCGTTCGTTGTGCCTTCTTGACTCGTCGCGTTGTCACATAGAATCACGATTTCCCACTCTCTTTTGTTGTTTCTTCATTCATTTCAGGTAAACTACAATGCTTGAAAAGCGCGCACAAAACCACACAGACACAGATACCAAAGCACCCAACCAGCAAACAATGGAAAAACCAGACCAGCAGATCGTGCAACAAATCTGTCCCGTTTCAGCTGGCAAGGTATCGACTTGAGAGAGCGAGGCGGGGGATGGTATTCCATGGAATCGGTCAAAGGATTGGTCGAAACAGGTCTAAAACCCAACAAATGCATCAGATATCAATGTGAGTGCTCATCACAAGCAAAAGACCATCATCGGCAAGGAGATTGTCAGTCTGTATTGGTATTCTGGTTTCGTGCATGATCTGTGCAGTTTGGTTTCACTCAGCAATGCTGAACTGCTGAAGATGGCAGCCAAAGGTCCTTCCCTATGTGTCTCACAGCGACTCAGACAAATGCATCATTGTACAAAATCATACAAAATAAAACAAGACGAAGAAGAAGAAGAAGAAAAAGTCAACGAACGAGCAAAAACCTATGATGGAACTTTGTGGAAACCAAAGGCCTCAATGGAAGTCCATACAAAGCAGCAATCTCAATGTCCAAAGCCATACAAAGCCGTTCGAGCATTCTGATGATTATTATTATGATTTCAAAAAGTCCCCAATGGAAACCCCATACATACAAAAGCAACCCCCCATATCCCATATCCCATATCCCATTGCCAAGAAGCAAGCAAATAGGAGCATGTGCATCTCCCACTGCTCTCCACTTCGGAGCACGCGAACGGGGGAAAACGAACACGCAGCCGAAACGAGGTGATGAGAGCGCGAGTGAGAAAGAAGGAAGGGGTTTTGGAAACAAGGGTGGATGCAGCATCAGTGGTGTGGGTTGAGGAAGACGAGGAGGAGGAAGAGGAGGAGGAGGACGATGAAGAGAGAGAGAGAGAGAGAGAGAGAGGGGCGCTATGGACCTCCATTGGCACGGCTCACTGAGGATGACTGTTCACCCCTGTCGCTGCTTGTGGCGAGGGTTGACGGGGCAGATCACAAAGCGGCGGCCCTTGCGGACGACAAGCTGGCACGAGGCGCAAATCCGGCGGATGGCAGAGACAATGCGCATTGTATTGGAGTGGGGAGAAAATGACTGAGACGCTCAGAAAAGAAAAGAAAAGAAGCAAGTCAAAACAGCTGAGATACCCAAACAAAAGTCAAAAATAAAGCAAGCGAAACTGGAGATGAAGGCTTTCAAAAAAAAAAAAAAAAAAAAAAAAAGGAGATTGCACAGAGCAAAGGAATAGTCAGCTCCAACGACTCTTACACTTCAACTGCTCGATCTACGAGGACTACTACTTCTAATACTACTAATACTACTACGACTACCGACAACAAGAACGACAACACAAACTACAACTTGGATAGCAAAACAATGGACGTCGTCCCGATCAGATCGCTCAGCGCCGTAAGATACGGAACAACATGGTTGTCAGGATCGAGATCTCGGGCCCAGGCACGCTTCACAAGGTACTTGCCGAGGCGCAGCAACACCAGGACTTGGATGGTACCAGCCAGCAAGTAGGCGAGGGCGATCGGCAACGACACGCTCGTGGTATCGACGGGAGACACACGCAGAATCAACAGAAACGCGAGATGAGCAGGCACAGTGGTGAGGGCCAGTGTCGAGCCGGTGGTTTCGTGCCCGCCGCGTTTGCCCTTGTGCAACGACGTGGCAAAGCGACTCGCGTAAATGCCAGCAATGTTTCCGCCCGTCCCGTTGATGACAGGGACGAGGGTGGCCAGGCCTCCCATGAGCTCGTCGACGTCACCTTCAAGGAAGATTCCTGCAATCAGACTCAGGACAAAGTTGGCGAGAATCGGGGGCCAGCCCGTTTTCAAGACGACAAAGGTTGGTCGATGTGCCGAGGCCATGCGGAAGCAGTATGGCATCATCGCAATCGCAAGCGCCGTGAGAATGGTTGTTGCCACCGGAAAGTAAAAGCACACTGTGCTCGTCAAGCCCAGCAGGACGACAGCGAGCAAGTCGCCCATGCCCGTCACCAGCGGACCGGCAATGTTGTCTGGATCGACGTTGCGCCGACTGCTTTCCATCACAACGTACGCTGTGAACATGCCCAGCAGCAGCGCCGCAATGCACGACGTTAACACGGCGGACGAGAGCAGCACGACCAGATGATGCAGGGACACCCATCCTTCCTCCGACTCGAACGAGGTGATTCCAGCCGCGAACGCCGTCGCGAGCAGCGCAACGCAGGTGGCCTGGATGATGACGACGCCGAGATTGGCTCGGATGACGCTGCGGCGCTGGTCTTTCGGGCCGGCGTCGCTGAGCAGCTGCGTATGAAAGGCGGTTGAGAGTCGGCTCGCGAGGGTCATCTCGAGGCAGCACTTGAGCCCGAGCAGCACGGGCAGCAGCACGACGAGCGCAGGCACGGCCTTGAACGCCTCGCTGGATTGCATGAGGAAGCTCAGGGTCACGCCGGAGAGCATCAGCCCGCAGCCAGACATGAGCAGTGTCGGAAGCACTTCGCTCAGCAGCCGTCGGTCAATCCCGCGACGCCAGACATCGCGCAGCTCCAACAGAGCGCGTTCAAGCGACGAGAGTGACGCTCGATCCGACGGCGCGGCGGCAGTGGGTCCGTACACAGACCGGCGCATCTCAAACTGGGAATCCAACACAGAACGTAGAACAGGACTGATCGTTGCAACAAACCAAACTGGGTGATGGGACAAAGCTTACAAAGCTTACCGAGTCACAATGCACATGAAGGGGAAGGCGTAGGGACACGAACAAGAGCAGATTTGCAAAACAATGTATTGCATCCAGTGTATGGATGCGCACAACGGTGCAACAAACGAACAAAGCAAAGCAAAAAATGCAAACAGCAAACACGAAACAAATACACTCAGACAAAACAATATCAAATTCAACCACCACAAAAACATCGAAGACGAAAAAAAAAAGTCCTGAGAGAAATACAAAGGGTTCAAATCAAACAACAAAGAGAGAAAAATCACAAAAACAAAAGCACTCTAGACATTGGAAAAGTCAATGGTATCGAGTCGCTTCAAATCACGGGGAGAGAGTGTTCGTGCGGGTCGCGTAGAGACAGCCGGTTGCACAGCAACGGGGCGAGGAGCAACAATCTGTTGCATTTCGATCGCCGTGGAGGGGTGCGCTGTGGTAGGTAGGCTTGCCGGGAGACGCGAAGGGGAAGCAGCACGATCGGCATCCAGTTGGCGCCGGAGGCCAGTGAACGCAGCCTCACTTTGACGAACAAAGCTATTGTCAAGCGCGGTGCCAGTGGCGGAGCCTGGAAGAGTCGCTACGCGGCGCGCCTCCTTGCTACCGCGGCCGCCAGACGAGTGGCTTTGGGTGCCCGACTCGCCTCCATCGTGCATACTGTCAGTGGTACTCGAGAATGTCCCGCTTGCATACCCAGCCTCTTTGGAGGTCGTCGGCAGGGAAGAGAAGTACGATGAGGTGGACGATGCCGGACGTTCGCCGACAGAGCTTGCCGCGGTCGCGGCCGAGCTCGAGCCGGCACTCGTTTGCGATGTGCGAGCAGCGAGCGAGGAAATGTACGAGAACGGGAAGCGACCTCCAAGAGTTGCCCTGTACGCTTGCAACACGCGCTGGTTGAGACAGTAAAACACAAAGATAAAGAAGCCCTGGAAACTGTTGAAGATGACAAACAGGTACTGAAGCGCCGTCGTGGCAGAGTCGATCGCCAAAACACCAAAGACCCAGGTAATGCCCAACATCAGGAAGATGGTCACGAGGACGCGCAAATTGTTGCGCTCCTCCGCGCCGAGAATGCGGCGATCCTTGGCGGCACGCTGGAAGGCAATGACAATCTTGATAAACATGAAAATGTTGGCCGCGATGACGAGCAGCACGGGAACGTAGAAGGCACCGATCAATGCGTTCTGGTCTTGGATCCAGCAAGCCTCTGTGCCGCCATAATTGTCAATGTCCACCGCCATGGTGATGACAACGATGAGGGTGGGTACACCATAAGAAGCAATCAACATGTGCTTGTAGTAAATGTACGTGTCAGTGTTGAGACGCACAATACCCAGGTACAAGTTGACGCCAAGCGACAGCATCCAACAGAACGAGCACAGCAAGAAGAAGTGCAAGAAGATTCCTGTCGCCTTGCACTGGTCCTGGTTGCCGGTCTGAGTGGCACCCGCAAGGAAGACCACGTTGATGCCAAACACGGCCACGCACAGATGCATGACCAACTTCATGGCAAACGTGCGCAGGGTCTTGAGCAGAACAAACGTCATGAAGGTCACCACCGTGCCAAAGATGGAGAGCGCACAGCCAATGTACGTAATGTTCGAGAGAATGTCTGCGCTGATCGAGTCAATTTCATCGTCGCCAAGACTGAAGAAGAGAGCAAAGTTGGTCAGATGGTAACACTGGCACTGCGTCGAGGTGCTCGATAGTCTTGACGTCACGCAGCCCTCAGCATCCCATTGCTGAGTAGCAAAGTTGTAGAATGTGCAAGTCGGTGGAGTGGGGAGAGGTGCATGGCTAATCACAAACGTGACGGGTTCAGTCAGGTTGTACACTTCGCGGCCCTGAACGGAGGCCGAGATCACATTCGAGACTGCCGAGTTGGTTTGGTTGACTGCGGGGAACAGGTCGGATGTTTGGTAGAGAGCAAAGCTGACCGCGAACAATCCCTGCACTTCCTGGCCGTTGAGCATGTCGAAAAGAGACCCGGGCAGGGAGAAGTTGCCACCAGATGAAGTCGTAAAGTTGGCGTCCGAGCCCACACTCACGGCACTCGCCGAGATGATGGCGTTTTCGCCAGAGCGCGTCACAGTCGTGCCAGCTGTAGGGCTTGGTCCGAGCAAGGAGTATCCAAAGTTTGTCAGAACGTTGGCAAGATTGTTCGCCCCGCTGTTGCCTCCTTGGTACGCCGCCAGGCCAGCACTCGAACTGCCGAGCAGATTATCAAACACGCTCATCATGTTGTAGCTAGACTGTCCAGGCCAACCCGCAGAAGCACCGACAGCGCTCATCTCCGAGAGCAAGGTCGCAAGCGATCCCAGTGCGCCTTCGTCCAATGCGCCCACTTGGGTCGACATGGTGTTGGCGTTTTCGGCGAGAAGTTGCAAAGAGTCTTCCGTGACAGGAACGGACAGGAGGTCGCTGAGCAACGACTGGACGTCTCGACAGCCGGACACGTCGGCTGTTGCCCACAGCGCCAACTGGCCGCTGAGACACTGGCGTGACGCATTCCCGACAAAACCAAACTCGCAAGGCACGATCGCCGAGCCTCCAGCAAGCGTCTCTGGCCAAGAATAGTTGCCAACAGTCTGGCTCTCACAAACGCCAGGTCGTCCATACTGGCTGAGGAGCAGCAACGAGGTGGACGGGGAGCCCAACAACGCCACCGGATCTGGCAAAACCACAACGGAGCCATCTACCATCGTCGTGAGCACGCTCAGTTTCAGGGTAATGGTCTGAGCAGCCTTGGGGAAAGCAGCAGCCAAGATCGAAATCGTAGCATTGGCGCTGGTGTCACCAGCAGCGAAGGTCAACGTTGTTGTGATGAGCTTGAAATCGACACTGGGTCGAGCATCAAAGCTGCTCGCGTTGACGCCGAGCGTGACAGACCCAGTCGAGCCACCCAAACGAGAAACACGAACAGACACGGACGATGAGGTGTTCGAGACTTGCACGGAAGTGCTGGAGGTGTCAAACACAAAAGATCCGGTAGGTGCATTCGATGCGGGGATGACGACCATCGTCGCAGGGTCGGCTGAAATCCTGGGAGACGTAAGCGAGTCCCACGATGACAGCATGCCGCCTGGCGTGGGGACAGTGCTCGACAGCTCGCCAACACGCTGAGCCGAGACCAAAACCACTTTGAAGCCCAGAGCCAAGTGCGGGCGAGATGATCCAAGCAGTGCAATCTGAACGCTGGCACTGGTTTGACCGGCAGCAAACGTCAACTTTTGGTTGGTCACGGGGACAAAATCAACATCAGCAAGCGCGGGTCGCAAGGCAATCTCGCGTCGATCGACATTCGGGATGACAGCAGTACTATAGCGGACTTCGATCGGTTCAAGAGCGCCTTGCGATCGATTGATCACCACGGTGACGGTCTGAGCACCCGTGGCGACAGTCACACGCGCATCTTGGGGCGTAAACACACCAAACGGATCGCCATTTCCGACAATCACAACTCGCGACAGAGCTGCAGAAGTGTTCAACAACGAGGTAACCGCAGGAGTGACGGAAAAGATGCTGAAATCGATAGTCGATGAGACGGCTGGAACGGGCGAGGCGACAATCGACAGCACAGCCTGGGCTTCCCGCTGTCCTGCAGCAAACACCAAGGCTCCGGAAGTCGGCGAGAGGCGCGATGAAGGAGGCGACAAGGTCCATGAAACGACAGCCTCGTCCAGTGCACCAGCCCCGCGCTGAACAACCACAACGACACTGCCAGATTGAACTTGCTGAACAAAGCTGGCGGGAATGGATTCGCCGCTCTGAATGCCAAAAAGGTTGGGAGTTGCAACGGCAAACACACCCGAGGGATAGTGATGGCTGAGCAGCGTGACCAGCGCAACATTGTTCACGCCAACCGAGGGCACCGCACCAGCCGACTGGCTAGGGGTGGAAACGCTGACCAGCACAACCTCGAAAGCTTCGTCAAAGCTTGGAGTGGTGTCCGCCAAGATCATCACGCTAACAAACGAGCGAGACTGGCCGCTCACGAGGCGAAGAGTAACGGACGACAAAGGTTGGTAATCGACCGAAGGGACCGCAGGTAAGAGCCCTGCATTGGTTGGGTTGCGAGTGGAGAAGACGAGATCAATGTCGCCAAACGTGCCGCCTTGGCGCGTGATGTTCAAGGTCAGCAAAAAGGCCGACTGCTGAAGCGACAAAGCTTGGCTATCCGAGGAGAACGAAACAGTTCCGAAGGGGTTGTCGTGAGCAGGGATGGTCAGCGTGAACGTCGTGTTGGTACCAAGACGGGCATAAGCGCCGGCGCTGCCGATGGACAGGGTAATGACCGCCGTGGAAGTGACGCGAGGGAGCCCATTGTTCAGAATCGTGATGAACGTGGATGCTTGCGAGCTACCATCGCCGAACGTCACAGACAATGGCGACGCGAGCGATGCATCCAAAACCAAGTCAATCGGATACTGTTGGCCAGACACCGAAGCTGTAGCACTCAGCGATGCAGTGCCAATCGTGCCACCGGTGCGTCGCACAACGAGCGTGTAGGACTCGCTGGTCGACTGCACAATCGCGCCAGTCGTGGCAAACTCAAACACGCCGTTCGGGTCGTTGTGCGCAGCAATCGTAATGTTGCCTTGAGCAGCAGCACCCGAGCCGAGCGTGGGGACTGCGCCAGTGCCGATAAGCGACGTCAGCGAAACAGACGACAACAGCACCTGGAAACCAACGTCCAAGGTAGGAATGCTGTTGGCAGGCAGAGTAATCACAATGCTGCCGCTGGAAACACCATCCGCAAGCGAGAGCGAGCCTGAAGGGACGGCAACGTAGTCCGTTCCAGCAGTGGCCGAAGCGACACCGGAAACACCACCAGAAACAGTGTTGTACAGGACCGTCAGTGCTCCGATGCTACCGCCAGTACGCGTCACATTGAGCTGCACCGTCACTGCCGAAGATGTCGACGAGACCACCGAAACAGATTGCGACGTCGCACCGAACGACACGATACCGTGCGGGTTGTTGTGGGCAGGGATGGTCAGTGTGAACGTCGTGTTCGTGCCAAGACGGCCGTAAGCACCGGCGCTGCCAATGGACAGAGTGATGACCGCCGTCGACGTGACACGAGGGAGCCCGTTGTTCACAATCGTGATGATTGCAGATGCCTGCGAGCTACCGTCGCCAAACGACACAGCCAGAGGCGACGCGAGCGACGCATCCTGGACCAAATCAATCGGATACTGTTGGCCAGACACCGACGCCGTAGCGCTCAGCGATGCAGTGCCAATTGTGCCACCCGTGCGTCGCACGATGAGCGTGTACGTGCCGCTGGTCGACTGAACGATCGCGCCAGTCGTCGCAAACTCAAACACACCGTTCGGGTCGTTGTGCGCAGCAATCGTAATGTTGCCTTGAGCGGCAGCACCCAAGCCGAGCGTGGGGACTGCTCCAGTGCCGACAAGCGACGTGAGCGAAACGGACGACAACAACACTCGGAAACCAACGTCCAAGGTAGGAATGCTGTTAGCAGGAAGAGTAATCACAATGCTGCCGCTGGAAACACCGTCCGCAAGCGAGAGCGAGCCTGAAGCGACGGCAACGTAATCTGTTCCAGCCGTCGCAGAAGTAACGCCGGAAACACCGCCAGAAACAGTGTTGTACAGGACCGTCAACGCTCCAATGCTACCGCCAGTGCGCGTCACGTTCAGCTGAACAGTCACAGCCGAAGATGTCGAAGAGGCCACCGAAACAGATTGCGACGTCGCACCGAACGACACTGTGCCGTGCGGGTTGTTGTGGGCAGGGATGGTGAACAAGACAGTCGTGTTGTCACCCAAGCGTGCGTACGACCCAGCACTCGTAATGGCCAATGTGAGGACAGCGGTAGACGACACGCGAGGCTGTCCATTGTTGACAATCACAATGCTAGCAGACGCAGTCGTTGCGCCGTCCGCAAAATTGAAGACGAGAGGCGTAGTGAGCGAAACGTCTTGCTCCAAGTCAAGAGGATACTGCTGTCCGGAAACGGAAGCTGTGCCAGTGAGCACTGCCGCTCCAACTGTGCCAGCAGAGCGATGCACCACCAGGAGATAGGATCCACTGGTCGAATCTGCGACAACCGATGTCACAGCAAACTCAAACACGCCGTTGGGATCGTTCTGCGCAGAAAGAGTCACGTTGCTCATCGATGCAGCACCACTGCCGAGAGATGGTGTAGCGCCAGTGTTCGTAAGGTCAGAAACAGCGACATTCGTCAACAAGACCTGGAAACCGCGGTCGAGCTCAGGAGCAACGTTGGAGGGGATGGTCACCATCACAAACGCAGAAGCACTGCCAGCAGGAATGGTCACAGTCGCAGCGACAATGGGAGTAAAGTCCTCACCGGCTGTCGCTGCCTCAATACCAGCAACACCTCCAGCAGACGTTTGGTAGGTCACAACGAGAGTGCCAATGCTGCCACCAGTACGAGTCAGGTTGAGCTGAATGGAAGAAGCTGCGCCAGCCAACGGGGCCACCGTCAACGCCTGAGATCCGGCGGCGAAAGAAACAGCACCGTGTGGATTGTTATGAGCAGGGATGGTCAGCGTGAACGTCGTGTTGGTACCAAGACGGGCATAAGCGCCGGCGCTGCCGATGGACAGGGTAATGACCGCCGTGGAAGTGACGCGAGGGAGCCCATTGTTCAGAATCGTGATGAACGTGGATGCTTGCGAGCTACCATCGCCGAACGTCACAGACAATGGCGACGCGAGCGATGCATCCAAAACCAAGTCAATCGGATACTGTTGGCCAGACACCGAAGCTGTAGCACTCAGCGATGCAGTGCCAATCGTGCCACCGGTGCGTCGCACAACGAGCGTGTAGGACTCGCTGGTCGACTGCACAATCGCGCCAGTCGTGGCAAACTCAAACACGCCGTTCGGGTCGTTGTGCGCAGCAATCGTAATGTTGCCTTGAGCAGCAGCACCCGAGCCGAGCGTGGGGACTGCGCCAGTGCCGATAAGCGACGTCAGCGAAACAGACGACAACAGCACCTGGAAACCAACGTCCAAGGTAGGAATGCTGTTGGCAGGCAGAGTAATCACAATGCTGCCGCTGGAAACACCATCCGCAAGCGAGAGCGAGCCTGAAGCGACAGCAACGTAGTCCGTTCCAGCAGTGGCCGAAGCGACACCGGAAACACCACCAGAAACAGTGTTGTACAGGACCGTCAGTGCTCCGATGCTACCGCCAGTACGCGTCACATTGAGCTGCACAGTCACTGCCGAAGATGTCGACGAGACCAACGAAACAGATTGCGACGTCGCACCGAACGACACGATACCGTGCGGGTTGTTGTGGGCAGGGATGGTCAGTGTGAACGTCGTGTTCGTGCCAAGACGGCCGTAAGCACCGGCGCTGCCAATGGACAGAGTGATGACCGCCGTCGACGTGACACGAGGGAGCCCGTTGTTCACAATCGTGATGATTGCAGATGCCTGCGAGCTACCGTCGCCAAACGACACAGCCAGAGGCGACGCGAGCGACGCATCCTGGACCAAATCAATCGGATACTGTTGGCCAGACACCGACGCCGTAGCGCTCAGCGATGCAGTGCCAATTGTGCCACCCGTGCGTCGCACGATGAGCGTGTACGTGCCGCTGGTCGACTGAACGATCGCGCCAGTCGTCGCAAACTCAAACACACCGTTCGGGTCGTTGTGCGCAGCAATCGTAATCGCGGAGGCATTGCGTGAACCAATGTCTGGTTTGTCGTTGCCACGTCGAAACACGATAATCACATCTTCTTCAATCTCCACGTGCTCAATGAACACAAGGAAGCCAACATCCAACGTCGGAAGGTTGTTGGCGAGGATTGTGACTGTAATCTGAGCCGTCGAGGCGCCGGCCAGCATGACAAATTCGTTCGAAGTAATCGCAGTATAGTCGACACCGCTCGAGGCGGGACCAACACCCGCAACGCCTCCTGAGACTGTACTGTATCTCACACGAACCTTGCCAATCGTGCCGCCAGTCCTCGTCACGTTCAACGTCACCTGAACCGAGTCTGTTTCGGACGCGACGACGGTCACAGTCTCAGAATCGGCAGCAAAGGAGATGGTGCCGTAGGCGTTGTCGTTGGCAGCGATGCGCACCTCCATGGAGGAAGGCGACCCAATGGCAACGCCACCTTCTGGGTCTTGCAGTTCGAGATAAATGGACTCTTGCAGCTCTGGGATGCCATCAGCGATAATGTCGATGGTCACATTCTGGGAGACTTCCCCATCAGCAAACGACACCAGATACGACGATAAAGTGTAGTCACTGGGCGATTCGGCATTGCCTGACGCACTGAGGGCCACTGCGACCGCACCATAGGAACCGTTCACGCGAGTGACTGTAACGACAGCTGAGGCTCCTTCTTCAGCGAGAACGAGCTCTGACGCAAAGAATACAGTCCCGTATTCGCCCTGGTCGTTGTCGGGGATGGTGATCTGGCTCGAGAGCTGCCCATAGTGCGGAGTGGCGCCAGTGCTCTCCAGGTCCACCACCAAGTCAGAGATGGTGATCTGGAGCACTTCGAGTTCTTCGGGGATGTGGTCGTCCACGATGGTCACGTTGATGAACTGTTCACTTTCTCCGTCTGCAAAAGTCACAGAAGTCGCTGGACTGACTTGGATATCAGCCGCGCTTGCGCCGTCGAAGGAGACGGTAAACGACGCGGTCACGGCACCGATGAGGCCGCCAAACCGCTCGAGGCGCACTGCCACCATCGTGCCTTCAGGGCCTGTGTACTCGGAGGGGTTGAACCCAATCGTTCCATGCGGGTCGTCGTGAGCGAGGACCGTGAATTTGAAAATCGAATTGGTACCGATCGCTGCATTGTCGTACTGGTGCGATAGCACGGTCAGGATGAGGGACACACTGGAATCGACTGATGGTGCGATGGACGACAGCGTCGACAAGTAGATGGACTGCTTGAGTTGTGCATCAGCAAATGAGACCGTCATGGGCGCCAAGAACGAGGGGAGATTGTTCGTCAAGTCCAACGGATACTGCTCAGAAAGTAAATCAGGCGTGATCTGCAGGACAACGTCACCATTGTCCTCACCAATGCGATCGATATCGAGCCAGAATCCGCTTCCAGTGTTCACACTGGCAGATGTGACACTGAACTGGAAGGTTCCAGACTCGAGATCGTGATATCGGATCACAACCTGCACCGAAGACGCGGTCTCGTTTAGCTCAGGTACCGCGCCAGAAAAGGGCAGAGCGGGCTTGAGCGTGACGTCGTCAATCACGACGAGGAAGTTCAAATCGGGGTGCGGCTCGGGATTTTCGAGCAGCGTGATTTGCGCCTGGGCCTCCGTTTGGCCGTCGGCGAACTCAACGAGCATGCCGTCGACCGAAACAAAGTCGGTGTTCGGGTCGGCGAGCTCGCCAAAAGTCGCAGTCGCGGTTGAGACGCGAGCGCGAACCCCGCCAATTGAACCACCGTCACGTTTGATTGTCAGTGTCAGGATGGTTGAATTGAAAGGATCCACATGAACAATCGCGTCCAGGAATCCAAACACACCGTGCGGGTAGTCATGCGCCTCCAGGTCCAAAGTCGCTTGATACACGTCCGAGTCAATTCCGGCATTGATGAGCAAACCGTCTGCAGACGTCACGTTCGCAATTCGGAACAGAATGCGCTTGGCGACTTGGGGCGTAGAGTCCATGACAGCAGTGACAGTAAACTCTCCGACCTGCTGACCATCAGCGAAGGTCACAATGATGGGGTTTTCGGGGCCAATGACATCCTCACCAAACACAGCTGGCTCGGGAAACTCCGAATCAGCCTCTGGGAGGATCGTCACGTAGACTGCGCCCACAGTGCTGACTGAACGAAAGATGGTGAAGGTCACGTCGCCGGACGAGGAAACGCTTTGCGACACGAACTCGAGATCGAACGCAAACAGACCATTTGCATACTCGTCGGGCAGGACGGTAAGCATCGCCGTGGCCGACTCGAGGTACGTGGGACTCAGCTCCGAGTCAGCGGAGGTCAAACTGACGATGCCAAGTTGAATGTTTTGGTACGGCATTGGTGATTCGGAAATGGGCCAGGAAAGGGTGACCACGCCCGCGGCCTGGAACGGGGCCAAGGTCACAGGATTGGGGGCGAGGGTATAGTCTGTATCGAAAGCAGCGGTATGCTCGTCGCCAGTGCCAACTACGTTCAGCCAGACCTTGACCTCTCCTGCACGGTCGCCAGCTCGCAGAATGAGTAGGTCCACAGGCGCCAAGCGGTCAACGGTCATGTTCTGCGAAACGGGCGCAATGAAGAAGGTGCCACCGGGGAAGCCATCACGCGCGATCGTCACATTCAGAGTGTCACTCGTGTACGAGGTGGCGATGCCGTCGATATGGTCAATGCTCAGACTCTCGGCGACGGCGTTCGAGTCCCTGCCATCATCGACCGCTTGAATATAGCCCGTCTTGGTGGTCTCACCATCCACAAACAGCAGTTGGTCAGTCAGGATGAATGGTACAGGTGAGTAGAAGTACAGGTAGACGGTCACGTTGCCAGACGCAGAGTTGAGCCGGTCGACTCGGAAAGGCTGAGGCGGTCCACCCTTCACAAGATCAAGCGGGGAAATTTGCTGCAGAACAAAGTCACCACCAGCAGTTCCGGTGGGCGCGAGCCAATACTGGCCCAGTCCAACACCAATCACTGGAGCAGACAATGGTTCTGGGTCGGGATCGTCGGTTTTGGTAATCGAGGTGATGTTCACAAAAAAGGTCCGGCGGGGTTGGGATGCGCTGACATCAACGTATTGAAAGCTAATGTAGGCGTACGACTGGTAAGGTTCCATAGTGATCGAACCGCCAGAGTTGTCCTGGATGTCAGAAGGCGATTCGCCCTCAGAATCAAATATTTCATAGTTGATCTGCACAGCGCCAAGACTGGTCCATGCTCGTGTGACAGCAATGTCATAAGAGCCGAACGTCTCGAACGGGTAATCTCGCTGTTCGATTTGAAACACACCAAACGGGTTGTTGGCAACCGGGAAGATGATGGTCACGGGAGTCGAGTCAAGGGTCGCGCCGCTGCAGGAACCACTCAAATAGACCTCTGCCGTTCGCGTTATCACGGGGTCCATCTGCGGGATGAACTGCAAATACAGTGTGGAAGTGGCCTGCCCATCCACAAACTGGATGGGATCGCTCGTAAAGTCGTAGCCGAGCGAAGCTTGGCCTGTGCTGCTGATTGTCAAATTGCACGCGCCGTAGAGTGCATCGGTACGCACGACAGTCAGTGAAACGCCGCCCTCCGTAACGTTGATTGCGCGAGGGGAGAAATCGTCAAACGCAAAGTGGCCGTTGGCACCATTTTGAGCCTCAATGCGCACCACTGTCGAGTTGGCCACTTGGCTGATGTGAGGAAAGATGACTGGATTGACACATGGGCACTCGATGCTCAAAAGTCGGACTTCGAAAAACTTGTCTTGCGCAGGCAGACCAGTGTCGAGGATTTGGATTTGGATCGACGTGTCAAGGCTCCAGACGTTTCCGTCAAAGACCGTATAATTATTCTCCGGCACGAGGTAGTCCACACCAGGCAGTGCAGTCATTGGAATAATCTCATAGTAGACATTGTAGCCGACTCCGTTTGAGGGCATTTGGCCGTCTCGGTGCAGGTTGATCGCAAGGAACGTTCCGACTGGAGTTGAGACACCTTGCTCAATCGTGAATGTGCCGTGGGGGTCGTCATTCTCGGGCACGAGGACCAGAATTTCCTGCTCGGGTGAGGCAGCCGCCCCTACCGTGTCGATTGAGAACGTTTGCATGTAGACAGGGTAGTATTCGTCCCACTCGGGCCGGTCATCGTCGAGCGCAGTGATTGTGATCGTCTTTGTCGTTTCGCCTGGCAGAAAGACCACAGGGTTTGGGCTCAGCTGCAGACGAGCGTCTTCTTCGACAACGTCACGATCACGGCGAGTTCTCAAGGATGCTTTGCGACCAAGCGTCGGTTCGAGTTCACCATTTGGACGTGACGCTCGACCAGGCTGCGGCACGTTGCGGGTTGACC
Organism: Capsaspora owczarzaki ATCC 30864; assembly: GCF_000151315.2. Classification (NCBI taxonomy): domain Eukaryota; class Filasterea; order Ministeriida; family Capsasporidae; genus Capsaspora; species Capsaspora owczarzaki. Next base: position 465,013 of record NW_011887296.1, on the reverse strand, counting down.
GAGGACCACGGTTGGACCGCGTAGTAGAGGCAGAAGTGGAGTCTTTGCGGCGCTCGTGGAAATGATCGTCCAACACGATTTCGACAGGAAGGGTCCAGTTGACCGAACGCACCAGCTCGACTGACCATGACTGGCCCTCCGGAATCGTTTGGGCTGTGACGTTGGAAAACGTAAACTCGCCGTCAGGATTATCGTGCGCGTAGATTTCGACCAGCATGGCGTTCGGAAGATCGATGGCAACAACAGCAAACGAAGGGTCCTCGGTCATCAGCCGGAAGGTGAAGCTCTTCCCATACGACGGGGAGCTGTTGGGTGGCAGGGTGATCTCGACAGTCGCCTCAGTTGATCCAGCACTGAAAAGGATGAGGCCATTCGCAGGCGAGTAATCCTCGTCGGCCACTGCTGTGTCAGGCACAATTTCCCAAGGGAATGTGGCATCCTCCTCAAGTGCCGAGGACAGCGCCACATTCACCTGGATGCTTCCTTCCCAGACGGATGCTTGGTAGTTGTCAGCGAGCAGCCGAATGGAAGGCACGAGGCCTTGATATTGGATGGCAACTTGGACGCCGTCGGACCCGTCGCTCACAGAACTGCCCAGGCAGTCAAACGGCACTAGCTGGAAATGCTTCGAGAGAGTAGTTTCAGCTGGGAGAACGACCAATGTCACAGCAGGCGAGCTGTACGAGTATTCCCAGCTGAAGATGCCGCTGACGACTTCGAACGTTTCAGAGGCAGGCGCGCCAGTCCAGGAGTCGTCCGAGAGACGCCACTTGCAGGTAAAAGGTTGAAAGAAGCTAAACTCAGAGTCGAAACTGCTGGAGATGTAAATTGTCTCTCCAAGCACGAGTGGGTGGTCCACGTTCTGGAAGTAGGGCGTGCCAGGATCATAGGCGCCACCAACCGATACCTCGAGGACAGAATGCGTTCCAACCGAGTTCGCCGATGCATTGAGGTGCATCGAGTAAATGTAGGGCGCATGTGCGTCAAAGTTATACGCCGGCATCGGCAGCTCAAATAGGAATGACTCTTGTCCCGGGCCAAACTCAATCTCGCCAGAAAGCGGGAACGAGTCGGAAAAGTCCTCCGGAGCAATGTCATCCAGCACAAAGTAGTACTGAACAGTGCCGCTTTCAGGCGAGGCTGGCGTGCGCTCCACAAGGACGGATCCAGCCCGGTCGGGGTAACTGTTGACCGACGGTGTAGCAAAGGAGAAGAGATCGGTATCATCGTCGAAGAGAACAATTTCGATGCGCTCAGAGGACCCAGAGGCTGCATGCACAGTTGCGGCTGAGCTCGCGCACTCAAGAACCAATTTACGGGTCATGGCTGGGGCGGCATTTTGCGGAAAGCTCACAGAGACATCCTGAGACAGAACACCGCTGCCAAACGACAGAACGAGGCTCGAAAGAACAACATAGTCGCCGGGAGCCGCAGTGGTCTCCTCCTCCGAGACGGTGCAGTTGATCTCGAACGGGATGTCCACAGGACCAGACCAACGTCGAATAGTTGCAGATACGGCATCGCCCTCAGTAGCGTACTTCAACGAGGCCATTGATTTGAAGACGTTGAACGGTCCATCGCTCGGATAGGGGCAGACGTCATAATTCGAGGTGTAAGCCTCGCGTCCATGAACCGAAGAGCTCGTGTATGGCAGGGAGCAAGACGCGAGAACAAAGGGCTCGGCCGACAGGAGCAAGTGGCTGACGGTGGCTACGTCGTACGAGGAGATTGACACAAACCTCATGGGGCAGTCTGAAAGCGGTGCAATACCGAGACCTGGGCAACCCGTGGTGGAAACATCGACGACTTGCTTGTAGCCGCTAGAAACGTTGCAATAGTCTTGGACAGCACGCAATCCAGCTGCCGAGCTGGCGTTCACTGTCAGGCTGCTCAAAGCAAGTTGGAAGTTGCCGGCATCCAGCTCAAAGCCCGTCTGATAAATGTATCCAGACGTCTTCAGCGAAAAGACTGGCGCTCCATAGCATTCGGTGTGGTAGAACAGCGTTTCCGTGAACGTGTTGCCACAAATGTCGAGCCGGCTCTTGTGGATGAGTTGAGTGCCGTAAAAGTACTGGTCGAGATAGTTGCAATCCGTCGTCAAGGTCGTGTATGAAATTGAGTCCAGAAAGATGGGTTGAGCTGTAGATGGTTTGTGGGAGGCGGGGGGAGGGGGAAAGGGAAGTGAGTCAAAAGGGAGACGCGATTGATAGCGTTATCATTAGCATCACGATGCAAGCTCGGGTTACTCACGGTTCTGTGCATCGAGAGTGCAGCCAAAGCCAAGTCGATCGCGCGACAAAATGGTTCAATAATTCAAGGTACAAAATTGCATGATGGGTTGTGAAAGTGAGTGCTTGTTCGCCGAAACGAAAATCACAAATGTGATGAATGCTTCCAAATCTTTCCAAAAAAAAAAAAAAAAAAAAAAAAAAAAAAAAAAAAAAAAAAAAAAAGGCAAGGCGAGGAAAGTGGAATCAAACTCCCCGCTCGCGCCTGGCTTCTCCCATCAAGGTACGGTCATGAACTTACCCCTCCAGTGCTAGTACCAACGGCAGAGATTGCGAGGAAACCGAGCAGCAGCAGCAGAACAGATGAGAAAGCGGCCCGAAGAGTTAGCAGCCGAGAACCGCGAGGGTGAGCGGTCAGGCGCGGCGGCGCCTTCGTTGGACTGCCACCTCGCTCCAGTTGCGCGCCAGTCATCGAAGCCTCGAGGGAAGTATCACAAAAAGCCTGATAACTGCCAAGTGGGAGGACTGTGGAACGACCTGCGTTCGACGCGCAGAGAAAGCAGAGAGTGAGATGGAATTCAAAAAAAAAAATCGCATCCGGCCATGTGAAATCATGGTGCGAAAGGCTCAAGGAAGGCCGGGAGTAGGGAAGGCGCGTGGGAGTGGGAGTGGGAGTCGGGGGGAAGTGGCGCAGACAGCGCAAGTCATCATAAAAGCGAAAGCAGCAGGTGCAGGCTTCAACAAGAGCGACCAGACGATCAGGCGATGCTCCGACGAGAGCAGCTCGAAAAGATGGAGGGTTTGGTTTTTTCTTCTTTTTTTTTTTTCTTTGTTCTTTTCTGTATTTCCGCTGTAAACTCGCGTCTTCCACGCCCGTCTTCGAGGTGCAGCAACAAGGCACAAGTAAAATTCAACACGGGGACGACGTCCGGAACGTACGCAAGAACAAGAGAGAGGGATGGCGGCGAAAACGAAGACAACGAAGGTGTTGCAAAAAAAAAAAAAAAAAAAAAAAGATGGAAAAAGAAACGAAAAAAAGAATAAGAATGGTTATGACGGCCCTGTTCGGTGAGGATTTCGCCGGGTGACATCGAAATTACTATCGGACTAAGAACACCGAGCTTCGATGTAACAGCATGCTGGCTTAGTGAGTTGACTTTTGGAGGGAACAGTAGCGAGCGCTTTTCTTGCTTCGTCTGTTCCTTTTTTTTTTTTCTTTTTTTTTCCTTCTTTTTGTTCTTTTGTTTTGGTTTTGGCGCCAAACCCGCATCTTAAGGGCACCGAGCAAAGTGTTCACGGAAAATGCCAGATGCAAGTCGAGTATTACATAGGCCATTTGCTCCCGTGTGGTGACGAAACATAGATTCAGAATAAATCAGGTCGTCGTTCGTAGATCACCCCTTCCCAAAAATGCAATTCGCTGCCCAGATTTGGGCGGCACGGGTTTGGCTCGTCAGATTCCTGCGAATTTGCGATGTCTCTGGAGAATGCCATTTGCATTTCTCGCAATCCCTCTCTCGCGCTCTCTGGTCACTTGACACAACGAGCTCATGTCACACACCGTTGCATCAGGCAAAAAAAAACCCACTCCCGAGGGACTGCGACAAACCGCTCCACGGAGGAAATACAAAAAAAGCAAACACTTGCGTCAAGCATTTTCTCTGCCGAACCGAACAAACACAGTCAGACTGCTCAACACTATTCAACAAATGCATGGTCGTCGACGCCCTCATTCGTTGCGCGAATTATTACAGTGCACTGGACGCGTGCTCCGGCAAGTGATTGGTTTGGAGGACGAAATCTGCGTCGAAGCTCGTTATCTCGTGGAAATTCCATGCAGTACAACGCGCCGAGGTCTGATTGTTCTGCTGCACACTGTACGAGAGCTTGCCGACAAGGGAGCAGCCGTGAGGGAAGTACGACACATCCGAGTTGATTATTTCGTCGCATCAAGAACGATAATAAAAAAAAAAACGGGACTTTCGGTGGCAGCAATGCTGACTCAACGGGACACGCAAAAGAGCTGCTCTTGGAAAAAAGTTTAGTCATAGACAGAGTCGCAAAACAACAACAAGCATCGAGCATCAGGAAAACAAAAATGGCGGCAACCACAACCACCATCTGCTGCCATAAAGCCTTGATTGAGGCTCCCCTACAACAGAAATCAACTTCACCAATACTTTCAGGTTGTCAAAGCGCATGCATGCGTTATGCGCTACGAGGGTGGTCGTCGGGGGTTGGTCGAGTTTTTGCTGGTGGAGCGGCGGAATTGTCTGTTGGAGTTGAATCGGGATAGTTATCTGGAGCGACATCGTCGTTGTCAGTGTTGAGAACGCGAATGCTCTTAATCTCGAGGGCAAAGGGGCCTTCCACCCCATCGGCGAGCGAAAAGCCAAACGTCCGAATCGCGCGCTTGTTGAATACTGGCTGATCCTCTTGCACATAGCCGTGGTAGGTCAACAGATAACGAGCAAACGGGAGCTGTGTGCGTGAGATGTGTGGTTTAGTGATTGCAAGCAGCAAAGCGGCAACAGTTAGTGCTGCAAGACGAAGAGCTACGCTGCTCAGACGTGGTCCAATTCAACAATCTACTGCACCTCCACGTTCCACCTCCAACCGGCCCCCCACACACACACACACACATCGCCTCTTGTAAACACTGAAAATGCAAATCTTACCAGGATGCGCTCCCATTCGGGTCCACCTCGGGTGTACACAAATGACTGGTACACATCGTGTTCTTGAACCGAGTCCGTTGAGAGATTGGAAATGTAGGTGCGGCCGTCGCCTCTCAAAATGAGCTCGACAGTATCAAAGGCTTCCAGATTCATCGTGTAAGGCGCGAGTGGCGTCCGTGGATATCGCTTGGAGCGGATGGCGGCAAAGCCGCTCCGAACCAGCTTTGACCCTTGCGGCTTGGCCTGCGAGAGCACGCCGTCGAAGCGGATGGCCGAGCTGTCGGTTGTGGCATCGAGATTCGCACGACTAAATCCACCAAACGCCGCGTCGGACGTGACGCTCCACTCGGCGCGATCGCGTGGCTGTGAAAAGTCGTAGAGCATCTGCTGTCGAGGCTGCGGCGCCATTGGCTTGAGCGATCCGAACGCGCCTTTGACAAAGTTGGCGGCTGCTCCTACAGCGGACGGGCGCGCTACGCGATGCATGAGGCGAGCTGAGGAGAGATGGCGAGGGACGAAAGAGGTGGGGGGAGGCTTGATTCAATGAATCTGGTGCACACAAATTTCAAAGACTGCAGCAGCTCTGCTCTTCCGAAAGACAGACCCCCTGCAGATGTTGGGTTTGGTGCTGGGTGGTGAAAATAAACCTGGAGTTATCCCGGAACAGCTCATAGACCACGGCAAGCGTAGTTGTCACTCGACAGCTGAATTCAACTTGCTCCGATTCAAATTCATCCTCTCTCTCTGCTCGTAACCCTGCGCCTCACTTTGTCTCCCCTGCCACGGTTTTCTCTGCCACGGTTTTCTCTCAAAAAAAACCAGTCCATCTTATTTTTATTTTTGCTCTCATTTCGACAATGGCACCGCCAGAGAAGAAGAAGTTTCAGCTCTCCATCCGCTTCTGCGGGCCAAAGTGCTCGTCCTGCTGCATGGTGTTTAGCATTTGGGGTATTCTCATGCTGGTGAGTTTTTGCGACTCCAGTTTGGCGGGCGCGTCCACCCATTGAGGCTCCCTGACCTCTGCCCAGCCAGTCCACCACCCAGTGGACCCCCCCCCCCTCCCTGGGATCAAAGCACTGCTGCTGGACGGGGGAAAGTGGAAACTGCTTTTTGGCTCGCGTGGAGCTTCGATCATTGTGATTTCTCGTCGTCTTGTTGTGCGGCACCGCGGTGGACGCGTCTCGTTTTTTTTTTTAGCACAGTGCACCTTGCGCATCAGCTCATGAAGCAGAGTGCTTGGCGGTGATGGCGAGCTGCGATGTTGGGGGAAGAAGCAGGAGGAAGGAAAAATGAAGGAAAGGGGGAAAAAAAAAAAAAAAAAAAAAGACCAGTTTCATTGCGCTGCTTCCCCTCGCGGCCAACCGCATTGGAATGGTGGGTCTGTCAGTCCGCTGCGTGCTACGGATCTTCTACATGCGCACAGCGCGTGTCGCTGCTCTCGGCAAGTCAGTCCCGACCAACGGCCTTTCAACCGGGCTTTTTTTTTTTTTTTTTTTTTTTTTTTTTTTTTTTTTTTTTTGCTTCGAACCAAGTTTTTTTTTTTTTTTTTTTTTTTTTTTCGGACTCGTGCTGCTCGCTGTCCTCCCGCTGGCACACCACGGCCGGTCCGTCGAACAGGCTGCCGTGCTCAACTCTGCAGGCACTGCACATGGCCGCACTAGCTCCCCTTTTGGCGTCTCTGAAACTCGCACAGCTCGAGCTGCACACCTTTCCTTTGCTTCAATGGTTCCCCAGTCAAAAACAAAAAAAAAAAAAAAAACTTGTGACTTGAGCTTTTCCCCAATTCTTTTTTTTTTTTTTTTTTTTTTTTTTTTTTTTTTGGGTGGAGCACTCGCTTGTGTTTGTGTTTGCCCTCCCCTCTCTCTCTCCCTCTCTCCCTCTCTCCCTCTCTCCCTCTCTCGCTTCGTAGTCAACGACTGTGCGCGGCAACATGAGTGAAGCTGGAAATGGCGCAACGGCAGGGTCAGAGAGAGGAGTTGCACGATTGAACGTTCCAGCTCCAATGCAATGCAAAGGATGGTCAAAGTCTACTCCTGCATGTCTCAGCATGTCCATAACGATTTTCAACACTCGGACCATCGGGGAATCGATCCAAGTTTATCAAAGCATTACATACTCATTGCATTCGCTTGTTTTCCTTTTGCCAGATCGTCCTTGGCATCCTGTTCAAGGTCAAGACCGTCTCGCTGTTCGAGGATACCGACGACTCATCTAAAACTGGAACCAACTGCTTTATCGCTGCTGGCATTTACGCCGGAACACTCCTGCTTTCCCTCTGCCAGCGAAAGCTCAACCAGAACCGCCCCGCAGCGCCTGCCCACCAGTACGCGATGGATTCCGAGGCTTGAGCAATCAAACCGTCAATAGGCGGTCCTGCTGATGCTGATGCTGCCGCCTCTGCAATTCTGGTTTTTTTATCTTGTGTGTTTGTTTTCTTCATGGCTTGTATTGGATGTTCTTATGTGCGTGTACCAGTGTTTTCTACTCAATTCCACCTTGTGATTTCTAACTTTGTTTGAAACTTGTTGGATTTGGGGGTTTTTCGGTTGAGTGTGCCACAGTGCACATCCCCTTGCTACGGAGGGAGGCATGAATGATGGTGAATGCGACAACAAAGAACAGAAAACAACAAAAGAAAAAAAGGTTGTCTGCAAACAAATCATACAATCCAATGACACCCGCCGCCTGTGCTGCTTAGCGGGTTCCAGCGGCGGCAGCGGCAGCTTGTTGTTCTGCTTGCAGTGCTTGCTGTTCACTAAAACGTTGGCCGACGCGCTGGGAAAGTTGCACAAACTTTTGCACACAACGTCCGACGCATCCTTGCTGCGCTCGGTATCCAAGTCCGGGAGAAATGCACAGACATGCATGCAAGTTCGATATACACTTGGTTAGCATGGAGCAACCACAGGAACACCATCAGCGGACCGACGGAAGACCGGCCTCTCAAAACATACCTCTTTGGTGGTGGTGGTTCGCGACGTAAAGTCGTTCACGCAGTCTGAAAAGCAGCGCTCGGACAAGTGGTTGTACATGCGCACAAAATCTTGCATCTACAATTTGAAGTTCACAGCCGATGCGCGCCAAGTGAGTGCAAGACGGTCCAGCACAGGGAGTGGACGGGAGGGATGTTGGTCGTATTCGCCTAGTTCCCCCGATTCCAACCCTTTTTTTTGCATCCAACCCCGATGCCATTGCTATCGAATTGCTGCGCAAGAGTAGACGATCGATAGTCGCGGTCGTTTGAGGCGGCGCACGAGGCGACCGCGCAACGCTCGATTGGAGGGGCTCCATGAGGACTGCCGAGCTTGCGGCTGTCGTGGATTTGCGTAGTGATGCTTGAGACACGGTCAGATGTTGGTTGTGAGATACCAAAGGGCGTGCCCAGCAGCGGGCACAGTGAGGAAGCGTGGCGATGCATGGCTACAAGCACTCGCTCTCTTGGCAATGCATGAGGACCTTTTTCGCTGCTCGCCCTATCGCAGTCAATCTCGCCTTCCCGATCGACCACCAACAGCGCATTTCGTTATAACAACTCCCGTTTGTTGGAAATAGAAACAAAGGCGAGGTGGACGACGACGCACCTGCTTGCGCTCGAGCACTTGAGCCATGTAGGCTTGATCGCTTGGGCTGAGGCCAGAAAAGTCCATTGTATGACAATCGTACGACAGAAGAAGAAGAAAAAAAAAACGAGTGAATTCAGAGATAAGCTGTGGAACAAGGCACGAGCATCCAAAAGGGTTTCATTTTCAAAAAGCCTTAAGAGAGCCGAAAGCAGCTTTATTGAAAGATCACTCGATCACAGCGTGACATGGGTCAAAAACAGTGAAAGTGCAATTTCGCGAGCACAGCAGACCACAAAACGATACTGTTCAGAACACGTTTGCTCGGCACACACATAAGAGGAGCGGTACTCCTCAGTGTACTCAGTTGTACAACACAAATTCCAGAGACGCCGTTTACTTGGTGCGAGCAGCGTACGCCTTGAGCACCTCCGTTGTCGGTTTCTGGCAGTTGAAGTGAAGCACAAGGGCGGTCGCATGGATGCGAGATGGTCAAAGTGCTCATGGAAAAGAAAGCGAAGAAACAAATCACAAACAAAAACAGCAACGACAGCGCCCGTTTTTGGAAAGACTCTGCTCTGTGCCTCATGTTTCTTCGGCTAAATAACGAAATGACTCGGATGCGGAGAAAGATAGATAGATAGATAGAGAGAGACAAACACTCAGACGAGAATTTTGGCGCCACTCTTTTTTTTTTTTTTTTTTTTTTCTTGTTTTTAATTTTTTCAGCGCCACAAACGAGTCCTTGGAATAGAACTTGCCTCCTCCCCCCCCCCCACCTTCACTCGTGGCTCGCCTGTGCTTGACTGCTTCCCTTGTTGCCCCTCATGTCTGGATCTGCGCAGGACGATGCGGTCGCGCGTGGATCGGACGCACTGAAAGACGGTGCTGCCAATGAACCGTCGACAAAGGACTTCAAGGTGCTGGTTGATCCGGGTCTCTCGCACGACCGACATGCGCAGCTCGAGCGGCGATTCGACGGCATTGATCCAAAGACGGTAAGCACCCGAGTGACGTGGCGGTGGGGAAGGGAGAAGTCCTTGGGTTGTCCGCGCACTCGAGTATGAGCGCGCTGGTTCTGGTTCAGCAGCAGCATCGCTCGGTCTGCACAGCACCGTTCCCCCTGCTGGTGTTTGAGCAGCTGTAGTAGTAGCAGTAGCAGTAGCAGTAGTAGTAGTAGTCGGAGTCGGAGTAGAAGTCGCCACAGCAGGCGGCGTTGTGCGTCGGGCTTGATGATCTGCATTTCCGTTGAGCAGAGCTCACCGAACGCTCCACTCACCTTGCCGTCAGTCGTCGTCGGAATTAGCCAATCGATCTATCTGTCCATGCAATACGCGATGGATAGGAGCAACACTGAAAGAGATTGAAAATCGTTTCGTTCACTTCGAGTCTCGGTTTTGTTTGCTCCAAACCAACCAGAACACTCCCGTTACAGTTGTCGATCCCCGGCGTGGCAGGCCGCCACGGTATACCGCTACACTTGATTTGACAATTCCTCGATTTAAGGTCAGATAGCGGTGGGATGTTGTTGTCCGGCCTATTGGGGCAGATTTTCTGACCTGGCATTCGCATGGAGTACAGTTTGACGAGCACTCTGTCGGAGATGCCCCAAATCGCATCTTATTCCTGAGCGAATTGAACGACAATGTCGAGTCGTCCTTCCTTTTGGACGAGCTGCGGAAACTGGGCTCTGTGGAAACTGCCAAAGTACACCACCATCCGCAGACCGGACGGCATCTGGGGATAGCAAGTGTCGTCTTTCCGTCCGTTCGGGAATGCACCAGACTGCTGCCGTTGATAGATGGGCGCACCTTTATGGGCAAGCCAGTCAAAGCCGAGCTGGATGGCTCTGGTAAGGCCGATAAGTTGCGCACTCAAACACTTCATTCATTCACTCAATTCGGTTGTTGTTTTTGGTTTGTTTTTTTGTAGAGACTAAACGGCGAACAGAATACGCGAGACTGACAGGCACAGCAGCTGCGCCTCTCACCCAGGCTCCCGCTCCAACGCCGGCAACTCCTACGCCCCCACCAACATCACGACCCCCGCCATTACTATCGACACAACCACAGCAACCACCCCCGCCGCCACCACCACCAACGCAACTGCCAGAGCTCCCTCCGCCACCACCTCCGCCAACTGAGCCCGCGCGGCTGGCATCTCGCTGGGGCCAAACGCCCGCCGACACTGCGCCGCTGCTCGCCGAGCCACCCAAGCCTGCCGCACCCCCAAGTCGCTGGGGCCAAGGTCCTTTACAGAAGAAGCCTTCTGATGGCGGAGCTCCCGGTACGGGACTTTTGGAGTGGAAGCCGTCAACGTCTGGCTGGGATGACAGCGACGTCTCGACTGCTACGCCGATGGCGACATCCCACGCATCTAGTGCGGGTGACGCGCACGTCGGAAACAATCGATATGCCTCCGCCCAAAACCCAATTGCAATGGCTCCCGACTCCATCGAACGGCCAAACATCATTGTCAATGTCAATCCTCAGCTGCTCAGCCGCAAGTGGCTGGAGGACCGTTTCCGAAGCTTCTACGTCGTTAGCATTTATCAATCCCCCGGCGATCGCATCTGGATTGTCGAGTTTTTCAACCCGAACGATCGCGATCGCGCGCTGAACCGATTTGATCGAACCACCGTTGATGGCATTTATCTTTCCCTTAGTCGCGGTCCAATGGCGCCTGCGCCTGTGCCTGTGCCTGTGCCTGCTGCCCCACTTCTTGGCCTTCCTGGAACAATCCCTGTTGGATCAATGCCTGGTGGAAGTATCCCGACCCATGCACCTACCGGATTGCTTCCCACTCCCGGCGCAGCCAAGCCGCCGCTGGTTGCTGCACAACTCATCATGCCACCGCTACCACCTCTTCTGCCTCCACATCTGCTGCCTCCGCAGCCAGCACCAGTCATTCCCAAACTGCGTCCGCTTCTTCCGGAAGCGGCTGCGCCCCCTCCCGCGACCTCCTCATCCTCGTCCTCTGCATCCTCAAGCTCCAAACCATCTTCCTCTGCTGTGCCTCGCCAATCCACCACGATTCCTCCACTTTTACCTGCTTCCGCAGCCAAGCCCACTTCCAAACCAAGCCAACCCAGTCCTCGAAACGTGCCGAAAGAGTCTCTGGAGGAGCGTGTCATTAAAATTTTGCAGCAAGATCTCATTGCCGCCGTTGCCCGGGATTTACGAGCGCAGCATGTTGAGAAGCCTGCATTCAACAAGCTGCTCGAGTGGCGTGCAAAGCAAGCTGCAACCCTCAAAGATCCAAAGCGCTCAGGGGATGCCTCGCATTCGCACACCGCCGCCGCCACCGACAGCAACAACTCATTGACTGCCCAAAGCAACGGCGAAGCCCACTCGACGACTGCCGTCCCACCGGCCCGCACCGTGCCCTTGTTCCAAACTAATATTTTGGGACTCGGAGCATCGGGCGCGGCTGGACGCTCGGCAGTCTGGGCGTTGCCTTCCTTTCGCAAGCCGGGCGCGAGCGAAAGGCGCCAAGAGCACCAGCCATCCTCGTCGAGCGGCTCTGGTCTTTCCAGTCGTCTGGAACACGGACGACGCGGCTTTGATGCCGGGTCGCAGCGCAAGGATTCCACGCGTACCAAGCCATCCGCCAAGGAGCGGGGCTCGAAACCTGCTCGCCAATCGTCTTCGTCTGGCCGATCTGAGCGCCACGCCCGAGTCAGTGATAGTGAAGATGACGACGAGAGCGACGAGAGTAGCCAATCATCCTCGGAATCGAGTCTCGACAGTGATTCTGAAGACTCCCGTAGCGACGGCAAGTCCGCCAAGCAGACTCCTTCCAAGCACCTGCCTCACTCCAGCAAGCCATCAAAAGCGGAGGCTGCGGCGGAGGAGCAGAGCGTGCATGCCAACGCGCTCGCCAACCAAGGAACGCAAAAACGCCTCAAAGATGAAAAGTCCTCCGCTTCAAGTGCGCGTGGTGCCAAGCGCAAAGCGCACGAGCTTGATGACAATGATTCCGAGGCCGCAGGCCTTCCTGCTGCGGGCAAGCCTGACAGCAGGCCAAAGTCCTCCTCGCGGAAGCGCGCACACGAGGACGATCTGGACGCCGAAGCAGCTGCAGCATCTCTGGAGCCTCCGCCAGTCCTGCATGACTTGTTGCTCGATGACATCTCAAAACTCTCTGCTCTGCCGACTTCCGAGGGTGGGCTAGCCCGCCTCAAGCTCGCTGACGAGCAAATGTTTGCCTCGTTCAACGGCATGAGAATGGTTGTCTCGGACAACCCGTGGCACCAGCCCCATCTGGATGTCTCGCACCTTGATGAGGAAGACTCGTGGTACGCTGCAGCCGCTGCGCGCTATCTTGAAGCGCGTGGTATGGATGGTGGGGCGCAAGGCTTCAACGCGGCCGAGGAGGTGGAAGCGACCTGGCCGCTGAATTTGAGCAATCTGGAGCAGTATCTGTCGAACGCCGCCAAGCTCCCTGTGGCCTCGGATGCGCTCACGCACCAGGATAGGACACTCAAGAGGGCGCGCCTTCATGCAACGGGTAGTGCACGAAGTGAGGGCTTTTACAAACCCAGTCATGAAGACAAGAAGCTCGTGATGCACGGCGCGCCGGCGTACCTGACGGGCATTCCTGGCCTGAAGTTTGACAGCACTCTCCGAAATACAATGTACGCCGTCACTGGCGCGAGTGATGCAAGCCCGCAAACGCCTGGCACAAGCTCTGCAACCGTGTCGACGGCCTTGGCGTCGGGCAGCCCCAGCGTCTTGGGCATGGCCAACGCGTCAGTCAACCGTGCCAACCGGCTGCAGCTTCGCCAATTTGCGGCAGTGATTGAACAAGCAACAAACAGCGACACCTTCTCGCTGGATATGCTCAAGTCGCGCAAAAAGCTGCTCAAGTTCCAACGCTCTGGCATCCACGCATTTGGCCTCTTCTCGCAAGAAAACATTAGCGCCAACGACCTGGTTATCGAGTACGTTGGTGAGGTGATTCGCCAGTCAATCTCTGACATTCGCGAGCACCACTACGAGCGGCGTGGCATTGGCTCGAGCTACTTTTTCCGCATCGACGAAGATCACGTTGTTGACGCGACCTACAAGGGTAATCTGGCGCGCTTCATGAATCACTGTTGTGAGGTATGTTCATTGTTGAGTTTGAGTGCTCTTGGACACGCGGACGATACATTGCTCATTCAAATTTTTTTGTTTGTTTTTTTTTTGTTTGTTTTTTTGTTTTGTTGTCGTTTTTTTTTTTTTTCAATGCTCTCAATCTCTATCTGCCCCCCCCCCTAACTGTCTCCAGCCCAACTGCTATGCAAAGATTATCATGGTCGACGGGCACCAGCGAATCGTCATCTACTCGAAACGTGACATCAAGAAGGGTGAGGAAATCACCTACGACTACAAGTTCCCCTACGAAGAAAACAAGATTCCGTGTCTATGTGGCGCTGTCAACTGCAAAAAGTTCCTCAACTAACTGTGGAGGCTATTCCAGACGGGTTGATTGGCATTCCAAAGATCCCTGCATCTGCCTTTGTTTGAAATGGCTTGGTGCAACAAAACAGTTTCTGATTTTTTTTTTCGTTTCATTGAACAACCATGCAAATTATCGTCGACGATCCAGGGTGCTTGGCGTGCTTTGTAGGACTGAGCGCCATTTCGCGTTCACGTCTGAGAATCACAAATTGTTTGGTTAAAACCAGACTCTGCACAAACCGCCCACCTTCGTCCAGAGCACTATACCTTTTAGGTCTCGATAGTTATACGCCAGCACAGACAAATCCTGTCGTTCAGAGATTGAAGGCGGATGAGGGAATTTGTGAGCAGAGCGATGATGAGGAACAGGATTTTGGCGGGAAAAAAACCAAACAAGGGCTCGCGCACACGCACCTGTTCGATCGTCTCGCACATTGCTGACATGGCTTCAAGAGATGCTCGCACATCTTGCAGCATGGCGACCTCACTCATGCGTTCCTTGTGCTGTGAGGTGAGCAGGTGAGCGCAGTTGAACTCACTTCAGTGACGAGCTTATTGCCTCTCTCTCACTCACACTCTTGCTCTCTCTCAACACTTTAATGCCCAAAGCTGCTTCATTGTCAACAATCCACAGGACTTGATGACTCACCTCGGCCGCTGCCGACGACGTGGATGATGCCATCTCGGTCTGTACAATCTGATCCCTGGTCTTCTCGAGCGAAAAGCAGACTGGTTTTCTTGCGTGCGCGTTTTTTTGGTTCATTCCTACAAGTTTCCAATCGATCGAAATGAAGTCGTTGTTCTTCGTCTTCTTCTTCTTCTTCTTCTTTCATCGAATTTTCTCTTGTTCGATGTCTGCACTTTCCGAGCTTGCTGTCGTTTCTCATTCATTCATTTTCTATTTCTTTTCTTTTTTTTTTTTTTTTTCTTTTCTTTTTTTTTTTTTTTTCTTTTTTTTTTCTCTTTTTTTCTCTTTTTCTTGGACAGACGAGACGCACGCGCGCCCAGGCGCCCTTCCACTGTCGCTGACTCTTCCCTGCTTGTGTTTCCAATCACATCCTGCGACGGCTTTGAAGCGACAACGACGACGACGGCCTCGTACAGAAGCAACTGATCATCCATTTCCATGTCGCTGGACGGAGGAGACACGGTCGAGCCGCTCATGGCCGGACTCCCCGTCGGCAGCTTGCCAACATCGAACAGCCCGTTGGTAGGCTTTGGCAATGCACGGTCGGCGGCGGCGGCGGCGGCGGCTGCGACAAGCGAAGGAGGCGACGCACCCGGCAGCAGCAACCGACAATCCTTCACGGCTTTGCGCCCAATCTCGGTGGCAGCGCGGCAACCTGCCAACCCGCCGCAGTCCGCCCAGTCAGCCATGTACAACCCTCATCACCATCCCATGCAGCAGCCCCAGCCGCAGTCCCAGCCCCAGCTCGTGTGGCAGCCGCAAACCAATGCTAGCACCGCCAGCTCTGGACTTGGCTATGTTCCATTCCAGCAGCCGCAGCTCCCTCTCACAGCTGTTCAGCTCATCAAGAAAGAGGTTGGTACATTTGGACCGTTTTGTTTTCTGGGGTGTGCGCAGATGGTGGATAGAGTGACCAGAACAACTCAGCACCACTCGCCGATTTTTGTACTCTGCAGCAAGGGAAGACGAGCATCAAGTTCAAGTGCCAGTATCAAACAGAGCGGAGGTTAGAAAAACTTGTCATCATCATAGGCAGCACAAAAGCTATGATTTTTACTTTTGAGGGGGAGGTGCAGGAGTCGGGAGGCAAGGTTTTTGACATCTTTATCGACTCTTGTGCTGTGCAGAGTGTTTTCGTTGGATCGGCCACCAAGTTACCAAAAGCTCAAAGAGCGCATCAGCGAGACCTTCTCATCCGACGGATCCAGCAAGTTGAACATGGCTGATATTGCCGTCACCTTCTGTTCATTCGAGGCGAGTCATCCGTTTGTGTGCATCGGTTTGGTTTTTTTTTTTTTTTTGTTTTTTGGTTCGTTTTTCCACACCTCTCACGCTCCGATTTGACTTTTGTTGTTTTTTGGTTGTTGTGCATCTGTAGACGGATGTGCTCGAAATCAAGTCACAATACGAACTGGATCAAGCAGTGATGAACTTTGACAAGGACTTGGAGCACTCGCAATTGAAACTCCAACTCATTCCGGCAGTTCCAAAGGTCGCACCGAGCAGCTCTTTTGCGCACTCGCGGAGCAACTCAATGCCGTCTCGCAATCCGCTACGAAGCTCCCGGCCATCCATTACCAATCCACAAGTCTTTGAAGCTCCTTCCAACCCGCAATCGAGCGACTCGCTCTCACCTCGATCTCACGCGTCGCCACCTCAGACGCTCGGTCGCCACCTGGCAAGAGCCGGGCTTTCGACTAGCTCAGAGTTTCAACGGCATGCATTAGAGCAGCGTGTAGATCGCCAACAATCGATGAAGGCGAGCGATACAGCAATGTTGCAACGTCTGCTGGCCGACGCTTTTGCCGAACCTGCAGCGAGCTCTGTCCCAGCGCCGACCTCCACCTACCTGCAGCCCGCAGCTTCGGTAGTTCGGCGAACATCGCTCGAGGTCTTGCCTGAGTCCGTTCCACCAACACCAACAATAGCAGACAATGCTGAATTGTCGCTACCCGACAAGATCGCCAAACCAGCTGGGCCTGTTGTCCCGGGAGCAGCACGCCTACGGGGCGCAGTTCCACGGCAACAGTCCCTCCCAACGTCTGTCTCTGATTCTGGCAGCTTTTCGAACGATGGTAGCAGCCACCCCTCGCAGGAGGGGTCTGCATCGAGCCCTTCCACGATAATAGGCCAGTCGGAACCTCGGACGTCAGCGCCAGCGCCAGCGGCTCCCGTATCTCTGTCGAATGCTCCACCAAGTAGTCGTTCTCGCTTAATTGCACCTGGAATACGCCCTCGGTCCCGGTCGTATACGGAAGGGCGCCCGTTTGTCGATGCAGAACACCAGCGACCGCTGCTCCCTCTCGACGCCATCGCCGCCAGCCCACTGCCGCCCAAGAATTCATCCGTTCACCCAGGGTTTGACAGCACTTCTGGGTTGACACGAGTCCGAGCGCTATTATTTGACCCGCCTGTCAAAGAAGGCCTGTCGATTGGACCGGCATTGCTGGCCTCCTCGGTTCCTGCCATGCCGACAGTTACGTCGACTGCTGCTGCTGCTGCTGCTGCTGCTGCTACGACCGCAGCGGTCACATCTGCCGGCTTATCGTCCGCGCCATCGAGCGAGACGCTGGCGTTGCCGAATGGAACATCGCCGCAGCTTACGCTTCTTCCAGTGGGCGCCACGGTGCTCGCTCGACGTCGAAGTCTGGGCAATGTCAACTCTACACCCTCCCGACCCGTGTCGATCGTGTCATTCCCGTCGAACTCGAGACTGGATAGTCCTCCTGATCGTGATGCTTCCGCGCCCAACTCGCCTCCCCCTGGTTTCATCAGCCAACAGCGACGCTCATCCATCCCACCCGAGGTGAGCAGCGAAAATTTCCTTGCCTTGTTTCGCGCGTCTTCCGGATCCAACATGGCCCAGTACGACAGCGGTGTGGGCCATGATACAGAGCGAGCTGACGTTGGAAATCGTGCA
Organism: Capsaspora owczarzaki ATCC 30864; assembly: GCF_000151315.2. Taxonomy (NCBI): domain Eukaryota; class Filasterea; order Ministeriida; family Capsasporidae; genus Capsaspora; species Capsaspora owczarzaki. Next base: position 447,495 of record NW_011887296.1, on the reverse strand, counting down.
AGACTCGCCGTTGAAACTGAAGCAGGCCCCGACGCCGGTGGCCAATTCATCGCCGACCATGACGATGACGAGGATTCACACGTGCATCAGAATGGACTACCTGCGCACCACCTACACTTCCGCGTCGGCTCAAGCTCCACCCTTGGCGAAGCACCAGACTCGGAAAGCGACGCAGCAGGAGACGCTTACGGGAGCTCGGGCAGCGTGAATTTTGCCGATACTGAGCCCACCGAGCGTCGCTCTTCGAGACCAACCTCGTTCCTGGCGCGAAGCTCGTTCAACGGCGTTCCATCCGAGTTAGCAGAAACGCCTGTGCCAGCCCCGACCAGAGGCATCATGCTTGGCGGATCGCTCGTTCCTGCTCCGTCCACGTTTGCACGTTCTCTCAGTGCTCCATCCATCGACGTGCACGCAGGTCTCCCCGCTGTGCCAGCTGCAGCTGCGCAGTTCCACCATCCCGCCCAGGTTCCTGTCGGTGCCGCGGGAACTGGATTCTCTGCAGGCACTGTCGCCGGCGGCTGGCATCCAGCGCCTCCTCACTCCTTTGCTCAGACGTTCCTGCCGCAGCAGTCAGTGGCGCAGCCCCCAGGCGGTATCATTCCGCAACTCGCGGACGAGGAGCCGCCGCTTGAGCCCTTCCGCCCTCGAGGGCTCACCGATTCAGCCGTTCGGCCCCGACCGGCGCTGAATGTGAGCACTCTGGCTGCCGGGGGAGGTCAGCAGACGTTGGTTGCTGGTCGGAACAATGCACCCGTGCATCTAGCTCAAGCGTCGATCGGCCAATCCCCTGCTGAATTTTTCCGCGAAGAAGACGAAGACTCTTCTGCATTGACGCCCATTCGGTCTCGTGCCGCGTCCCAACCATCCCGCGCGGCGATGATTGCTTCGTCTCACCAGCCTCCAGCAGCCCAGTCAGCATTTATGCTTCAGCAGCAGTATCTGCAGCAGCAACAGCAACTACAACAGCAGCAGCAACTACAACAACAACAACAACAACAACAACAACAACAACAACAACAACAACAACAACAACAACAACAACAACAACAACTGCTGATGCAGTATCAGCAGCAACAGCAGCAGCAGCCTTCCTACATGCAGCATCACCCTGCTCTTCGGCAGCCGCCACAGCAGCAGCAGCAGCAGCAGCAGCAAGGTGTGCCTTTCATCGCACCGCAATTTGAACAACCGCGAGCCCAACCCGCTGCCACGCAGCTAGCGCTTCAAGAGCGCGCTCTTCAGCAGCAGCAACAGCAGCAGCAGCAGCAAGCACAGCAGTTTACAGGCTCGTTTGGTGCGCTGCCGCAGGGAGAGCGTCGCAAGCCAGTTCGCTGGCGAATGGATCGGTTGCTCGGCGCTGGCGGGTTTGGCCAAGTGTTTTTGTGTGTGGACGAGGACACTGGCGCTTTTTTGGCTGTCAAAACGGTCGATTACACGGCCGGTGGCATGGACATGACGAAGGTTGGTCGATACTATGACTGAAATAATTTTTTTGCTCGTTGCACTGCATCGTTGTTGACTCACATCGTCTGCAAATTCCATTTGCCCCACGCCACTACAACTTGTACTCTTAGGAACTCGAATCGCTGGAATCGGAAATTGCTCTGTTGAAGAATCTGCGACACGATTCCATTGTGCAGTATTTCGGAACGGAGCGCACCGACAAGCGCCTGTGCATTTTCTTGGAGTACATGCCTGGTGGCTCCATCGCAACACAGCTCAAAGTGGTTGGTCCTTTTGCGGAAGACCGCGTTGTTCGCTACACGCGTCAAATTCTGCGAGGCTTGCAATATTTGCACTCGCACATGATTGTGCATCGGGACATCAAGGGTGCCAACATTCTGCTCGACTCTGGCGACAATGTTAAACTGGCAGACTTTGGCGCATCCAAACGCTTGCAAAGCATCCGAATCATGTCCAACTGCAAGTCTCAAGTTGGCACGCCCTATTGGATGGCACCAGAGGTTGTCAATGGCTCGGGCTACGGACGCAAGTCAGATATTTGGTAGGTCGTGCTTGAAGTCTTGTGTGGTTTGCTCGGCGAAGGAGGGGGGGTTGTTTTGGTTTCTAAGCCATCGCTCTTGTCACTTTGCAGGAGCCTTGGCTGCACCATCATCGAAATGTTCACCGGCCGCCCGCCGTGGTCGGAACTGGAACCCCTCGCTGCATTGTTCCGTATTGGCACGGCCACTGGTCCGCCGCCGCTTCCGCTTCATCTGAGCACTCCAGCCTCCCAATTCTTGCTTCTCTGCTTGCAACGGTGAGTTTGTGTGCGAAATGTGGCTTTGCTCCTCGTTCGGACGTGAGCACTCATTGTTTTTTCTGTTTTTTTTTTTTTTCGGTTTTCGTTTGGTGACGCTGTTTTGTCGTGGTTTCAGAGACAATGGCCAACGCTTGTCTGCAGAAGGCCTCCAAACGCTGTCCTGGATGACCCAACCACGCGAATGAGCTGCTTGTTTGTTTTCGGCTCTCGTAACATTGTTTCTTCTGTTCGCCCTCTCCCTCCCTTGCCTGTGTACATTTATTTAATACTGTAGAATTCATATTGTTTTAGTGGACAACAGAACATTTTTCATTTTTGTTTTTCTCAGTCTTTTTTTTTTTCCGTGACTCTATTTTAGTGTGAAATGATGCTAAAGCCCAACGCGCAACCACGGCGCACAGGCCAGGCAGCGTCCTCTGCCCCGCCACTATCGCACTTGCAGGCATCACATCAGAGCGCACACCACTCACGCGTCGCGTCCGCTGTGGCGACGGCGTCCCACGCGAGCAACAAGAGCAGCCATGGCAAAGGCCGCAGCACGACGCCCGCCTCGCCGCCCAAGCGCAGCCGCACATCGTCCAGCTCCAGCGACGCACACACAGCGCGGGTCCAAGCATCCAGCAGCGACGCCATCAGTAGCAGCAGCACCAGCAGCAGCAGCGACCTCGACGACAGCGACGATGAAGCCATGCGTGCAACTCCGACACGGACCAGGATTGCTCAGACCTCTTCTTCTGTCAGCGGGCGCGCAACACAACAACAACAGCAGCACCTGCTGCCACAGACAACAGCCACCCTGCCCCAGTCGCAATCGCCGTCCACGCCCCACGGCGCAGAGATTGTCGGCGCGTACATTGTCGAAGCGATTGCCGAACGCCAATCGGTGAGTGCTCGTGTATGATTTTTTTTTTTTTTTTTTTTTTTTTTTGGCTTGCGTTTTGGCTGGATGCTGCTCCCAAATAGACCACCACCAGGCTGGTTTGGAGCCCCTCCCAATTGCAATCGGACGCAAGTGATAGAGTGTAGCTCGCAAGCGATGCTGTGGTTGTCTCCAGTGTGAGGCGGGAATGGGGGGGCGAGCAAAAAAAGCAGCGGCGGACTCGTGTTTCCCGCGTGTGGCGCTCTTCGCTCACACCATGAGGTCCACCCTTCGCTGGCCACCGCCCACCCACTTCTGCAAGCATGAGTCGGGCGGATGGGAGGTCGAAAAGCAGTGCTCCGTGGTGGTGCACGAAATGCTCGCACGTTGGCCTTTCCATGGCGGAGAGTCCATTGCGTTGCCAATGCATTGCGCAGCATTTTGGCTCATGTCCGTTTTGGAGCGTCATGTTGCGCGAAGGTGGAAACCAAAGACAGTGTCTTCTTCTTTTTCTTCTTCTTCTTTGTGGTTGTGATGGTGGACCAGACGCAATAAGTCACGTTCAGCAAGTTCCGTTGCTGTTGATTGTGCAATGGAGGGATTCAGTTCGTCATCATCATCACCTTCCATTCGCGTGAACAACTCTCACTCACTTTGCAACAAATGCCCGTTTGTCGTTGTTTGCGAATCATCACAGGGCAACCCACAACGGTACAAGGACTTGATCGCCAAGGTGGCCATGGCCAGGGAAAATGCAAAGTCCGACCCGACCGCGATGGAGCGCTGGCTCCAAGGCCTCACGGTGTGCGTTTCAGTGCTGAACGAGAAGTGCCATGAGTTGGTCAACGCAGCCCTGTCGGTCGAATGGGTTGGCCAAAACGACGAGTTTGTCGAAACCTACATTGTCTTCCTCGACATGTTGCTGTCGGCGCATGCGTTCTATGCCATTCCATCGCTCAAGCTCCTTGTTCGGGGATTCTTTCCACGGTCCGACCTCGACACAAATCTCACCTCGTCAGCTGCTGCAGTCGCTGCGGCTGCTGGTGCTGTTGCTGCTGCCGCTGCAGTTGAATCTCACACGACCGAAGCCGCTGCCTCGCTGCACCAACCACCACCACCACCACCACCAACAGAGTCGACCGCTGCGAGCGCAGGCAACAGCGGACCGCTGCCACTGCCCGCCGACAACACATTCGCCATTGCTGCGCTCAACGTCGTGTCGCAGCGAACCCATATTGCCATTTCGACCGTCATTGCACGCGTGCCTACAAGTCTCGGGACGTTGATGGCTGCCATTTGCGACGCCTTCCCGCATCGACGAAAGAGTGCAAACGACCACGAAGCCTTCCTGCGCAACATTCTGGTGCTGTCGCTCTACATTCCTCTTTTGCGCGAACAGATTGTCGAGCTGACGATTGATCGAATGCTCAAGATTGATGTCGAGATTCCTGCCGATCAAGACGACGACGCTGATGATGGTGACGACGACGACGACGATGACGACGACGACGATGAAGATGATGACGACGAGGAAGTCGATGATGAGAACGACGAGGCCGATGATGGCGAAGACAACGAGAGCGACGCCAACGACGAATCCGACAATGACGAGTCAGCCAGTGACGACAGCGACGACAGCGACGAAGACGGCAGCGCGGTCACTGCCCCCGAACGACTCTCGCCTGCGATGGAGATGGTCCAAAAGATGGATGGCATGATGCATCTGCTTTTCGAGTACATTGACACGTGTCGATTGGCGGTCAGCGGCGACCTGATCGTGTATGAACTTTTCACGATCCTGCTTCGCAACTTTGAGCACCGCATCCTGCCCACCCATCGCTCCCGCTTTGTGCAGTTCCTCCTCTTCCGTATTTGCAGCTTTGATCCTCGCCTGGCAGAGCTGTTTCTCGGCTTTATTTTGCAAAAGGCTCTCGTGGAAGGTGGCCATACGGCTATTCGGCAGTCTGCTGCGTCGTACATGGCCAGTTTTGTGGCGCGCGCCAAGTACCTTCCGCTTCCCATGGTGTGCAAGTGTCTGGAGGTCTCCTGCAACTGGCTCTTGCAGTATATTGAAGTGCACGAGCATAAGGTTGCTTCCGCAGAGCTCGTGAACGTTGCCCAGCACAGCGTCTTCTTCTACACGTGCCAAGCGGCCATGTACACCTTCTGCTACCGGCATGCCGAGCTACTCGCCCTTGAGAATGGCATTGCTTTCATCCAGCGATTGTGCTTCCAGCGAATCGTCGGCTGTCGCTTCAACCCTCTCAAAGTCGTTCTTCCCTACGTTGTGAAGGAGTTTGCCAAAATCACCCGAGCGTACGAACTCGTCTACTGCCATAACATTATCGATCGGAACAAGAAGATTGTTCTGCCGGCGTCCAGTGTTCTCGAAGCCTTCTTCCCCTTCGATCCCTATTCGCTCCGTCGCTCCAAGCGATATATTGAACCGTTTTATCAGGTATGCTGCTTGTTTTACTGCTTGGCTCTTGGTCATGCTGGGGTGTATTTGGGAGGTTGCTGTAGTTGGAGGCTTGTTGGTTTTGTGGGTATCGGAGTTGTTTTTGGTTTTTGTTGTTTTTTTTTTTCTGACCGTGGTGTTGGGGTTTGTTTCTTCTTTCGCTTTGGGTGGTTTTGCGACCACAGTACTGGAATGCCGCTGCGCTACCAAACCAAGTGAACGGCGACGACGACGATGACGACGACGATGACAACGATGAAGCCGCGCAAGACGACGACGACGACGACGATGTCGAGGAAGAACAAGACATGCTGAACTTGAGCACCGGCAGCATCAGTTCCAACCACAGTCAAACGGCAGGGAGCTATGATGACTCCATGTCCGCTGTAGCGATGGCGTTGAACGGCTCGACTTATGACGGTGGCAATTCCAAGTATCGTGCCAATCCTCGCGCGGGCTCGAGTTTGCTCGGCGCTACCACCACTCCGGGTCTTGGCAGCAGGAGTTTTGCGCTTGGTGCCGGTTTGGCCATTCCCCAAGTGGCACGCGACGTGTCGGCTGAGTATGAACCGTCGTCGGACGATATGATGATGATTACGCCCGATGGACATCAAAATAGCGGTGCTGCCCTCATGGCCATGCACTTCCAGCAACAGCAACAATTACAACGAGCAGCCAACTTGCCCGTCTTTTCGGCACCTGGCCGGCGCGCAGGGCGCAACTCGCGCGTCTTGTGAAAGCAGACTTGATTTTGTTTTTGTTGTTTGTTTTTTTTGTTGTTGTTGTTGTGTGTGTTCGCAATTCGTTTGTGATTCTTGCTTTTCGTTTGTTTGGTGGGTCTTCATTGCTTTGCCAAGCCCCCTTGCCTCTTCACACGCTTTGGTTGACTGGTTCAATTCATCGCAGTGATGTGGGTCCTGTTGGTCTCGTTCGCTAGTTTTTTTTTTTTTTTTTTTTTCGGTGCTTCCTTCTCTTCTCCCGCCTTTCGGGAGTGTTCATTTGTATTCGATACACCTTTTCTCATTCTCGCACCCCCGCTCCATTGTTGATGATGTGATTGCTTTTTGCATAGCATAGGCCAGTCCCCTCATTTCCATTTGTTTCTTGCTCTCTTGCTCCCTGAAGAGCTGCTCCACCACCATGCCCAGCTTTCGACTGCCCCCTTTCGTGCGCAAACCAACCGTGCTGGCGTTGGTGTTTATGCTTGAGCTGGTTGTCGCACTGGCGCTCTTGTCGTCCAGCACGGGCCTCAATGGCTGGAAACTCGGAAATCCCGCCCCCGACAACGTCGACGTCCAGCTCTCGGAGCAGCAGCCCGGCGCTTCCGGGGACGCAGTCTCGCCCCTGCCGGCTGCACTCGCTGCCCAGCTGCACCAGCTTGCCCAACATCGGCAGAACCAGGCGAGACGGCGACCGCTGGCACTCGTGTTTGTGGGCACGCGGCCGGAAGTGATCAAAATGGCACCGCTCGTGCACGAGATGCAGGAGAACTCGGTCAACAGCCACGTATTCGACACGATCGTGGTGAGCACTGGCCAGCATAGGGAAATGCTTGCGCAGACACTGCGCGGCTTTGACCTCAAGATTGATCTCGGCCTCAGTGTCATGCAGCACAACCAGAATCTGGGCGCGCTGTTCGCCGCCGTGGTCGCGCAGTCGACCGCCGTCATTGCGTCGCTGAGGCCCGAGGTGGTCCTGGTGCAAGGAGACACGTCGACTGCACTTGCGTGCGCCACGGCAGCCTACTACGAGCGCGTCCCAGTGGCCCACGTCGAGGCGGGGCTGCGGTCGTTCGACTTCAACCACCCATTCCCTGAGGAGATGAACCGTCGCGCAATCGATTCGTTTGCCACGTTCCACTTTGCGCCCACAGAATACGCTGCAGAAGCCATTCGGCGGGAAAACACGTGTGCGCGAAACATTGTTGTCACCGGCAACACGGGCGTGGACGCCGTGCTGGCGCGGTTGAACGCCGACCCGCCCGCTGCGGCGCGCCGCCTCATTGCCCAGCTGCAGACCTGCACCGGCGGTGCGTGCGATGTCAACGACGCTCCGCCTGTGATCATTCTCGTAACCAGCCATCGGCGAGAGAACCTTGGGGAGCCGCTGGAGTCGATCTGCCGCGCCGTCAAGCGCATTGTGGAAGACAACCCCGTCGTGCGCGTTGTGTTCCCCGTGCATCTCAATCCGAACGTGCAGAAAGTGGTTTTCGCGCACTTGAAGAATGTCGACCGCATCACGCTGACCGACCCGCTCGACTATGACGTCCTGACCTATCTTCTCCAGGAGGTCACCATCGTTCTCAGCGACTCGGGCGGCCTGCAAGAAGAGGCCGTGTCCATCGGCAAGCCGGTCGTGCTGCTGCGTCAAACAACTGAGCGTCCTGAGGGTGTCTACGCAGGCACCGTCCGGCTTGCTGGCACGAACGAGGATCGCGTTGTCAGCGACACGCAGAACGTGATTGACAACTTGGTCGAGTATCACCAACGCATCAAAGGCCAGAACGTCTTTGGTGATGGCGCAGCATCCGGACGAATTGCCAATGTCCTGCGCCAGTATCTCGCTGCTGATTCCGCGCAACGCCGAAAGTATCTTGCTCCCTGCACACAAGAGAAGCAAGCGGAATTGGCAAACGTTGTGTACGGCCACAGCTAATGAAAGCGCTCTTGTTGTTTTGTGTTTCTTGGTTTCCTTGGATGTCATTGCTCGATTCTTTGTTGTTCAGAATAACCCCATTAATCCTCTTCATCGTTGTTGCAGCTCGTCGTTGTGGTGTTGGGGATTTGCGCGGTGTTGGTACGGTCGTCGCCTTCCTTTCTCCCTTCCCACCCATCCCCGCTCGGTCCTAGACTTGACCAAGTATCTCGACCGTTTTCATTCCAAATTTGAACCATACCTTAGGTGCTCAGTCTTTCAACATGGCAACTATCCAGAACTTTGTGCCTTCGCGGCTCGGTAAGAAGCTCTTCCCATCCTCCGGCTCGCCCCCCCCCCTTCGTGCTCCGTCATTGGGCCTTTCGGATGCATGTCGCTGTCACTTTGCTGTGTTCATTGGATGGGACACCGAACGGACGGGCGGCTCGTGTGTCGTTTCGTTTTTGCGCCAGCATGTGTCGTCGTCCTTGTTCTGGTCGTTCAGCCCGAGCTCACCGTCGCTGCAAGTGTGCGACGGTCTGCCTTGTTCCGCCTCCGTTGTCAACAACGACGCCCTCTTCGTCTCTATTCGAACAGCGACGCCGAGCGACTCGCTGCTGACACGATGACGCTCTCTGTGTCGAAGACCGAGAACAGGAAGCTTTTTTTTTTTTTTTCGCTTCTTTTTTTTTTTTTTTTTTCTCCTTGTTCGTCTATCACTGATCGATAACAGAAAGGGGTGCTTGGTGGTTTGTGGCGTGGTGGGGTGCTTTTGTGATAGCATTTGCCTTTGGCTGATGAGCACCGCTGTTCCCGAACTGGATGTCTGGATGTCTACGACGATGATTGCGACACGCTTTTCACTTTTCTTTTTTTTTCTTTTTTTTTCTATGAAGTTTGCATTGGGCTTTTTTTTTTTTTTTTTTATGTGAGCCTTTTCAGCCTTTTCCGCCTTTTTCAGCTCTAATGCCGCAAACCATCCTCATTTGCTTGTCTTTGTGATTCTTTGTTGGCAACTGGCACTCACTTTTTTTTTCTTTTTGTTGTTGTTCTGTTTTGTTTGTTTTCGTGTTGGCAGACCCCTTTGCAAACGACCAGAGCGAGGACGCGCCTGGCGGCAACTACATTCACATCCGCATCCAGCAGCGTAACGGCCGCAAGACACTGACCACTGTCCAAGGCGTTGGCGAGGAGTTTGACAAGAAGAAGTTGGTCAAGGCGTTTAAGAAGGAGTTTGCCTGCAACGGCACCATTGTCGAGCATCCCGAGTACGGCGAAGTCATCCAACTTCAAGGCGATCAGCGTAACAGCATTTGCGAATTCCTTGTCAAGTTTGATCTTGCCAAGAAGGAGCAGCTCAAGGTCCACGGTTTCTAAAGTCCGAGCCCTTGTCTTCTCTTTTGTCTTCTTTTGTGTTTTTTCGGTTGTTTTGGATGTGTGTTGTGCTGCTACTTTTGACAGACACTTGATGTCTAACCCTCCATGCTCTACAGCTGCTGGTGGTTTGGTTTTTGCACGGCCACCGCGATCACCCCCTTTTGTGTGATTTGCCGGGTGAGAAATCCAAGCTGTGAATTTTTTTTTATTTTTTTTTTTACGATTTTTGACAAAATGTTCGAGGTCGTACAAAACGACAAAAACAAAACAAAAATAAACAAGTTGAAAGTTACTCGATTCGAGCAAGGGTTGTTGTATTCTGAGGCTCAGGAGCTGAGGTGTCCCTCGTGCTTTGAGCAGTGATGTCTGCAGACGAGCCAAATTTGGTCGACTGTCAACCCAAAAAAAAAAAAAAAAAAAAAACACGTCTCTCGCTCTCGCTCTTCTGAATCAGCCGACAGCTCTCCTGGTCCAACCATGTCGCAAAATCGCAATGGCACTCGCATGTTGCTCCATCCCGACCCAAAAGCTCACGAGTGAGACAACATCACATCATTGGGGGGGGGGGTTTTGCGCTTTTTCAAAAACCAAAAAATCATTCATTTTTTTTGCTTTTTTTTTTCTTTCTCTTTGAATTCAAAAGTCACAATGTCTCAAGGTGAGTGTGCTCTGGTGCCTTCCTCGCGCTCGCGATCCCCTGCACCACTCGATCGCCTCGGCATCGCTCCTCGTCGTGAGCAGTGCGCGAGTGCTGCTGAACAAGTGCGCGTCGTCAGGGCGGAGCAACATTTCGCCGCCGCAGTCTAGCCGGCTTTTTTTTTTTTCTCGTTTTTTTTTTTTTTTTTTTTTCGTTGGCTGCCTTTTTTTCTTTCCCCATCGCTGCCCTAGAGCAACATCGACGACCATCCACCACGGACTGTGGTAGACTGCTCGCTCTTGAGTCTCTCGGGAAAGTGGGGCTCTGTTGGCCACTGTCGGTGGGAGAGCGCGGCGCAGCAAAAGCGAGATCTCGCGTCTTGGCTCAATGCAATCCCAGCAACACACACAAAAAAAAAAAAAATCCAATCACGCCCCACATTCACGTTGAACGAGCATCCGCGGGCCGATGGAGCGCCTCGAACGAGAGTCGGAGGGAGCAAAGTCGGGCGCTGTTGTGTCATCGCTCTTTTCGCTCTTCCATCGGCACGATGCGTCCCGCAATGCGGTTTTTCCCAAACAGTCGAGCACAAAACAAAAAAAAAAAAAAAAAAAAATCCAAATCCAAAAAAAAAAAAAAAAAAAAAAAAAAAAAGGCTTTTTGGCAGGGATCGCGTCTTGAATCCACTCCTCGAGCGACGCCGCGTGTGCCCGCTCTTGCTGCAAATTGCTGGTTGTTCACTTTGTGGCAGACCCCATCGTTGCTGTCGATGTCTCGTTCGTTCACACGAGGTTGCGTTGGGGCCTTTTTTTTTTTTTTCTTTTTTCTTTTTATCATTCCAACCGCTTTTTTTTTTTTTTTGATTTAAATTTTTGCCTTTTTTTGTCTTTTTTTTTTTTTTTGTCATTTTGATTCTTGCGCTCATCTTCCGCTTGAAAAAAATCCTGACACAGAAAACTCGCTCACGGCCGTGGTCGCCCTCCTCGACCAGTACAAGGGCCAGTTGGGTGGCGTGGACGAGGCCTCGCTCAAGTCGCACCTGACCAGCCCTCGCTTCCAGGCGCTGTACGACATCCACCAGCAGGTCGGCGCGCATGGCAAGCAGAGCCTGGCTCCGTCGACCAACAACGCGCTCACGCTCGTCAAGGACTTTTTGACCGAGACGCTTGCAGGCAAGTCTGGCGCGCAGATCGAAGCGGTGCGTGCGCTGCTCAGCACGCCCCAGTTCCTGTCGGCTGTCATGGCGCACGACAAGATCGCCAACAAGGACTTTACGGCCGACACCAGCAAGCCCCGCATCATTATTCAGATTGCTGACGTGCCCGCGGAGAGCAAGCGCATCTCTGCCGTCCCGACTCCGATTGTCATTCCCACGCCTGCACCTGCACCTGCACCTGCACCCGTTCCCGCTCCCGCTCCCGCCCCGGTTGCTGTTGCCGCTCCTGTCGCTGCTGCTGCTGCTGTCGTTGCCGCCCCTGTTGCTGCTGTGGTAAAGACTGTCACTCCTGCTGCTCCGCGCGCTGCTCTGTGCTGC
>NW_011887296.1:322379-435633 GCF_000151315.2 Capsaspora owczarzaki ATCC 30864 | reverse complement strand
CCCGCCGAGGTTCCGATCAAGACAGTCCGCATCGAAAAGAATGTCGGTCAGTCGTTCGGCGCCACGGTCGCCGAGGTGAACGGCCGCATCTATGTTGCGCGTCTCATGCTTGGCGGCGCTGCTGCTAACAGTGGTCTGCTGACGCCCGGTGACGAGATTCTGGCCGTCAACGACCAGGACATTTCTAAAAAGTCGGTGGAACAGGTTGTTTCGCTCATCAAGGGCGCGACGGGCATTGTGTCGTTCCGACTGCGTTCGGCGCAGACAGACAACGGCCCAACGCCGCCTCCGCTTGAGATCAAGCGCACTGTGCGCGCGCAGTTTGAGTACGTCCCCGCCAAGGACGAGCTCACCCCCTGCGTGGACGCGATGCTCGCCTTCAAGCGTCGCGAGGTGCTCGAAATCCTCAATATGGACGACGAGAACTGGTGGCAAGCGCGCCGATATGGCACCACCAAGATTGGCCTCATTCCTTCGCTCCCCCTGCAGGAGGTCCGACGGGCCAAGGTCATTGCCCTGCGCAACGCCCAATCGCGCGACTCTGCGGCTGCCAACGGCGCCGGCGGCGACGACGATGGCTCTGACTCGAACGCCAGCTTCCGCAAGAAGGACAGCAAAGCCCTTGCCATGCGCAACCAGTCCATGTATATTGCCACCTCCAAGTCGAAGGACGGTGAGTGTTTTTTCGGGGTGGTGGGGAAGGAGCACTTTTTTGTTGTTGGGTGGTTTTTTTTTTTTTTCCAATGGCTGTCGATGATTCTCACGCACACTTTTGGTTGCTCTCCCGCTTAGTCGACGAAACTGGCAACCTCGGCTTCTACGAGACTGTGGAGCTGCAACAGCCGGCCGCTGGCCGCAAGCGACCATTCGTCATTGTTGGCACGGATGGTGTTGGCAAGAGCGAAATCCGTCGCAAGCTGTTGGGCGAATTCTCTGGCCAGCTGTCCACTGTTGTTCCTCGTGAGTCTCGCCCCCCCCCCCTTTTTTTGTTTGGTTGCGTGCTCTGCTTTGCACTCTTCACTCAACTTGCATTTGATTTCGCTTTGAACAGACACTTCCCGCGCACCTCGAGAGAACGAACAGGAAGGCCGCGAATACTACTTCTCGAGCAAGGATGTCATGACCAAGGACATTGCTGAGAAGAAGTTCATTGAGCATGGCGAGTACAAGGACAACTTGTATGGCACGCACGTCTCATCGGTCCAAAAGCTTATCGATGCCGGCAAGACTGTCCTGCTCGAGGTGCATCCCCATGCCCTTGGACAGCTCCAGCTCATCAAGCCTTACCCGTTTGTGCTGTTTGTGCAGCCCCCATCTGTTGGTACGTTTTGCGCTTTTCGTTGGGATGTTTGATTTTTTTTTTTTGTGTCTGTGTGGTTGTTGTTGGTATTGACTTTTTCTCATTGTGGTGCCAACCCAAACATCCAACACAGATGTCTTGGCAAAAAAGAACCCCGAGATTGCCAAGGAGAAGCTCCAAGAAGTCGTCAAGGCCAGCGACCGCATCGACCGCAACGTTGGCTTCTTCTTTGACGCGACGGTGGTCAACGCAGACTTTTCCGCCACCTACGAGTCCGTCAAGCAGCTCGTGGCACAAGCAGACAAGGAGCCTTTCTGGGCGCCAGTGCCCGCTGCAAGCAAGTAAACGGCAGATGACAGCAGACGACTGATTTGATATTTTGTTCGTTTCTGGTCTCCCTCTTGCATGGCTTTGCGTCCGTATTTCCTGCTGGTTGTGCGTCGTTGTGGTGTCGTTGTTGTGAGGTTTTTTTTCTGCCGTCCATTCGTGGGCGTGCGAGTTTGTGCACTGTGCAATTGACAATCCGATGTTGTTCTTGCTTTTGGACATTTTGTTCCATTTTGTTCCACCTCTTTCTCCAAACTCGACCATTGCTATTCTTGAAGGTGGACGGCTTTTGGCTGTGTTGGTCTCGATTCTTCCGCACACAAAATCAAACAAAACAAAAGCGCGGGGCTTCTAGACGCTTCCATGCTGAGAGCGGTTTTTAAAGAAAAGCCATCCAAAACAAGCATTTTCTCCATTCATCCTCACTCCAATTTTTGTTTCGTTTTTTTTTCCAAACAGCTAACAACAATGGCGGAAACCTACCACTTCCAGGCTGAGGTGCGCTTTCGCTTTTCGAGATGTGGTTGTTTGCTTGCTTGGCATTGTTTTGGTTTCACACTGGGGGTTTTTTGGAGTGATGGACTGCTCGGCTTTGAACGCTTCGCGCAAAGTGCGCCGTGCAGCAAAACGAGATGAAATTGAACACTGACGTTTTTTTTTTTTTTTTTTTTTATTCTGTGATTTTTTTTTCTTGATGTTGCTGCACACAGATTGCTCAGCTTATGTCCCTTATTGTCAACGCGTTCTACTCGAACAAGGAGATCTACCTTCGTGAGCTCATCTCGAACGCCTCGGATGTAAGTGCGCTTGTTGAACGACTCGTTTGGTTGAAAGATCTCGAAATCGTCCATGTGCTTTTTTTTGCTTTTTTTTTTTGCTTTTTTTGCTGGCTTTCGGGTGGCGTTTTCCTGCGCTGAATGCGCTTCATTTCGCACTCGCGCTTCCTTCTTCATGACGCGGCAACGGGGAGTGCCTGGGGGTTGGTCTTTGACGCTCTGCAAACGCGCGCTCTCATCGCCAAGAAACACAGTTTTCGTGTTGTTTCCAATTCCTTCCACGGCCTTCCATCGCCTTCTGTGACTCTTTTTTGTTTTTCTTTTTTTTCGAGTTTCTGCTCCTGCTGCCTTTTTTTTTTTTTTCCCCTGGGTGTGCTTTCGTTTGCATTCTTGCGCTCGCTTTTCTATTCAAGTGGTTGGTGTTCGAGTGGCAGACGACGTGACCAATGCCGCACGTGCCAGCTCGATTTGCTCAGTTTCACTTGCACAGTTTTCGTTCTTTTTTTTTTTTTTTTTTTTCTTGTTCTTCTTCTTCTTCTTGCTCCTTCGATTTCGATTTCGATTTCGTTTGGATGTCAACCAACACTCACCCTTCACCATCCATTGAAACACAGGCCCTCGACAAGATCCGCTACCAGTCGCTCACTGACGCGTCCAAGCTTGAGAGCCAGAAGGAGCTCAAGATTGAGCTCATCCCCGACAAGGAGAAGAAGACGCTCACCATCCGCGACACTGGTATCGGCATGACCAAGGCCGACCTCGTCAACAACCTCGGCACGATCGCTCGCTCGGGCACCAAGCAGTTCATGGAGGCGCTTGAGGCTGGCGCTGACATTAGCATGATTGGCCAGTTTGGTGTCGGTTTCTACTCTGCCTACCTTGTTGCCGACAAGGTGACCGTTATTACCAAGCACAACGACGACGAGCAGTACATCTGGGAGTCCACTGCTGGTGGCTCGTTCACCATTGCCGTCGACACTGACGGCCCCCGTCTTGGCCGCGGCTCTGCCATGATTCTCCACCTCAAGGAGGACCAGCTCGAGAACCTCGAGGAGAAGCGCATCAAGGACATTGTCAAGAAGCACTCGCAGTTCATTGGCTACCCCATCTACCTGCACGTCCAGAAGGAGGTTGAGAAGGAGATTGAGGACGACGAGTCTGCCGAGAAGAAGGACGACGAGGCCGCCGTTGAGGAGGTCGAGGACGAGGAGAAGGACGGCAAGAAGGCCGAGAAGAAGAAGGTCAAGGAGTCTGTCCTCGAGCTCGAGGAGCTCAACAAGACCAAGCCGATCTGGACTCGCAACCCCGACGACATCACCAAGGACGAGTACGCTGCCTTCTACAAGCAGCTCACCAACGACTGGGAGGAGCACCTCGCTGTCAAGCACTTCTCGGTTGAGGGTCAGCTCGAGTTCAAGGCACTGCTCTTTGTTCCCAAGCGCGCGCCCTTCGACATGTTTGAGAACAAGAAGAAGCCCAACAACATCAAGCTCTACGTCCGCCGCGTCTTCATCATGGACAACTGCGAGGACCTCATTCCCGAGTACCTCAACTTTGTCAAGGGTGTTGTCGACTCTGAGGACTTGCCCCTGAACATTTCTCGCGAGACCCTCCAGCAGTCCAAGATCCTCAAGGTTATCAAGAAGAACATTATCAAGAAGTGCCTCGAGCTCTTCACCGAGATTGCCGAGGACAAGGAGGACTACAAGAAGTTCTACGAGAACTTTGGCAAGAACCTCAAGCTTGGCATCCACGAAGATTCCCAAAACCGCGCCAAGCTCGCCGAGCTCCTCCGCTACTTCTCGTCCAAGTCTGGCGACGACTTCACCTCCCTCAAGGAGTACACTGAGCGCATGCCCGAGAAGCAGAAGGTCATCTACTACATTACCGGCGAGTCCAAGAGCGTTGTCGCCAACTCGCCCTTCGTCGAGCGCGTCAAGGCCAAGGGCTACGAGGTCCTCTACATGATTGACCCCATTGACGAGTACGCCGTCCAACAACTCAAGGAGTACGAGGGCAAGAAGCTCGTCTCTGTCACCAAGGAGGGCCTTGAGCTCGACGAGGACGACGACGAGAAGAAGCGCATCGAGGACCAGAAGGTCGAGTTTGAGTCGCTCTGCAAGGCCATCAAGGACATTCTTGGCGACCGCGTCGAGAAGGTCACCGTGTCCAACCGCATTGTTGCCTCGCCCTGCGTGCTCGTTACCGGCCAGTTTGGCTGGACTGCCAACATGGAGCGCATCATGAAGGCTCAGGCCCTCCGTGACTCGTCCATGGCCTCGTACATGGCTTCCAAGAAGACCATGGAGATCAACCCCGACAACTCGATCATCAAGAACCTCAAGATCAAGGCTAACGAGGACAAGAACGACAAGACCCTCAAGGACCTTGTCGTCCTCCTCTACGAGACCTCCCTCCTCGCCTCTGGCTTCTCCCTCGACGACCCCGCCTCGTTCTCGACCCGCATCCACCGCATGATCAAGCTTGGCCTGAACATTGACGAGGACGACTCGTCGGCTGCCGCCCCCGTCGACGACGTTCCCCCGCTCGCCTCGGACGCTGGTGAGAGCAAGATGGAGGAGGTCGACTAAAGCGTTGTCGTTCCCCCCTGCCGGTTCCCCCCGCCCCCATTTTGTATCTTGATCAATCAAAGAGAAGGGTGGCAGTTTTGATCAATTCGGGCGTTTTGCTGCAAGCATTTTAAGTTGTTGTCTGAAGTCCGCTTTGTTTTTGATTTGTCGTCCTTTTCGTATTTCTCCCAATTTGATATCATGTAGTTTCGTTTCCACCATTTGTCCAAAGCTTGATCAATGTGATCGGGGTTTTTTTTTTGGTTTTTTTTTTGTGCAGGATCTGTCGTGTCTCCCGCTCCGTTTGTTCACAGACTATGAGCATGAGTGCCGAGCACGATTTTGCAAAGTGCCGAGTCAAAACAGTGATGTTCAGTACGAATGTGCTGTGCAGCCGACTTTCGTCGATTCGAACCTCGCCCTTGCGACAATTTGGCCAGCGGGTCATCCCATCCACCTACAAATGCGCGAGGGCTGGCAAGTTCAAGTTGGACCCAGCAGTTTTGCCCGAGAGGTGATATTCGAAAGGCTTTACGTCGGATATACTTGTACCTAACGCCACAAGGAAATGGATGGACGAGGGTTGTTCATGCGCAGTGACATAGCTTGCGTGGTGTTTATGCTTTCTTTGATACTTGATCAACTTGTGTAAAGTACCGTTGGGTTGACCACATGCCACGTGAATCCAGATTGGACATGTTCATGAAGAGAGCGGACGCAGTCTACACTCTGTGTTTTGTTCGTTGATTTTTCGTGGTCGCAACGTCTGAGACAACCACTCGAACTGCGTGAGAGACCGACAAGCTGGGCAGCCAGAGCGATTCTCGTGGATTGTTTGATTGCAGCACACGCCCATACACATGGATGATGGCGAGCGCACGGCCAAGCGTATGCGCCTAGCCACGGTGGATGACGCCCCAGCATCCTTGGCAAGCAAACCGGCGCTCGTACGCAGCGGCACGTCCACCTCTTCTGGCGCCGGCGCCGCCGCTGCTGCTGCTGCTCCTCTGCCCAGTGGTGCTGGTGTGTCCATGCCAGTCAACCAGCAGCAGCACACTGGCTTTGGATCGCGCAAGAGCACACTCACGTTCGCCTCATCATCCGTGCCTCCTGCTCCTGCTCCTGCTCCTGCTCCTGCTCGTCCTGCCCAGTCGTCTGCCTTTGCCCGGCATCTGCCTTCGTCTCGACCAGTCCAACTCCAACAACCGACCGTCCCTCCATCCTCATCCGTGTCCACAAGCAAGCCCACGGACAGCTTTGGTGCGTTTCACCCACCGAAAAAAAAGCCCGCCAAAACCCTAGTGTTTCGGTCTTGTTTCATATTGCGTGCACTTGCTTTTGAGTATGCTTTGAGGAACTCACTCGCGGTCACCGCCGTACTTGATTTTTTGAATTCTTGTTCTTTTGTGTGTGTGTGTGCAGATTTCACGCTGGACGATGACGACGACTTTGAGCAGCTGGCAATGTCGCTGCCCGTCATCCTGCTTGACTCGCAGCCAAACTCAACGCCCGGTCAGGTTGTCATTGTGAAGTCTGAAGTCGTTGAACCGATGCCTGCACATCGCTCATCGATGAAGGCTGGGGGTGACATGACCGCACCAGCACCAGCACCAGCACCAGCACCAGCACCGCCCAGGAAAGCACCGACAGGCAGCACTGCATTCAACTCGTCTTCAGCAGTGCCAGCACACGGTGGGTTATCCGCAGACCACGCCCAGCAGGTTGCATCCAACTCCGCCGTCCCGCTACAGATGGCACGAAGCATAGCGGCGGCAAGTTCTGCACCGATTGGTATGGTGATTGCCGCCAACGTTCGCCCAATCACCCTCGTGACTCCGTCTCCAACTGGACTGGCGCCTCAGCTGGCCAGTGGGACGGGCTTGCACTACCCTGGCGACGGCTTCTTGCCAACTTCGAATCGCTCAACTGCTGCTGCGGCTGCGGCGGCTGCTGCCTTTCAGCACAAAAAGTCCCGTCTGAGTGCTTCAGGTACTGCTTCTTCCGTGGTGCCGCCGGCATCTGCAGCTGCTGGGTCGTCCACCTCCAAGCTTGCTGCCATGAAAACGACAGCTGCTGCAGGCTCTTCTGCTGGTGCCTGGCCTTCTACGACCGCCACCTCCCAGTCACGCGCCGATTCGAAACCCAGTGCTTTGGTCCGACTTGTGTCGCCAGCCGCTGTTGCTGGTGCTGACTCTGTCCCACCAACGGCCGCGGCGTCCGCTGCTCCCTCCCCAGCCACTGCGCCATCTGCGGCTGTTGCAGCTGCAACAACTTCTGCAAAGACAGTCGACCCCATTCTTTCTGCTGCACTCGCAAAATTGCGAGAAGCGCAACGACAAGAGAATCAGGAACGACGAACACTGGCTGCATTCTTTGCCTCTTCCTCCTCGTCGATCGTATCATCTTTGCTTCAGCCTTCGTCGCTCGATACTCTGAATCCGTACGCCTATTCCACGAGCGGACTGCTGCCGCTCTCCACACACTCGGTTGATGCCGTAAGCTTCAAGCCCGCATTGCTTGCGAGTGCGACGTCGTCCACGCCCAGTACAGCCGACAATTTCTCGCTCTTGTTGGCTTCCAAGCTGGCAACCGCTCTGCAAGAGACCGCTTCCCCGCATCCAAATCGAGCCGAGGCGGGCGTGTGCAATTTGCTCGCCCTTTTAGACGAGCGATTGGCCGCTCATCGCTACTGCAATGCAGCCATGCTTGAAAGCTTTGCTCAAGACCAATCGAGTCCTGTTGCAACCATGGCCAATCTGAACGAAGTTGCGACTTCTGCCCAAACCGCCCTCAAAACCGAACGTGATGCTCAGACTGCGCTTGTTGTGGCGCAAGCAGAGCATTCCATCCAGAGCGACGAGGATTTGCTTTCCGTACTGCAAGTGCTTGGACCGCTCTTCGAGTCAAGTTTGGTTGTGCGGATGGCTGTCTTGAGCCATGCAACAGGTCACAGTCACGCCGTGATGCCCACCACCACATCCACTTCTTCGGCGGCTGCTTCTGCTGCTGCTGCCAGCCTCGCCGCTCATCCGGCGTTTGAGAGCCTCAAATCGTTCGTGTGTACAACACGCATTCGCAAGCGAACTCACCAGTCAGCAGAGCACCTCGAAGCTGATACGCGAGAACCAGTACTGCAACTCCACGAGAGCTTCCGGCCCGTGCAGTTTCCCAAGCATCTCCTGATTCGCCTCGTCGTGCTTTTCTCAATGTGCACAAATACCATTGGCTACTTGCAAGCTAGCAGCCCTGCAGAAACGGCGCTCAACTCGACGGCGTCGGTTGCCCCGCCAACCACCGCAGAGGTTGAACAGCGTAGGCGTTGGCAACAGTGCCGCATCATTCATTTGAGAGCCATTTCGCTCTTGTTGGCAATGTTCCAAGCCTTGGCGTTTGATGCGCCTGCGCTCTCGTTGCCAGCGTTCGTGCCTCTCGTCACTTCCGGAGCCGTGTCGCGTTTGTTGCACTTGCTGCATTTGCAGTGGATGGTTCAATCCTACGCATCTTCTGCAACTATTTTGTTGGAGAAGGACGCTTCGCAACCGTGCCTGCTCGACATTCTACTGCGTTGCCAGAAACTTCTTGTCGCGCTTGTTCGAAGTCGAGATATGCTGGCCGAGCTTGCGCACCACCGAATCCACATTGTTCCATGCTGGTTCCTCCACTCTGGGACGTGTACCGTTGAGCATTATATTCCTTGCGTGCTCGATTTGATAGGCGTTTGTTTGATTGAGCCGCCATTGGCCGCGTCGCACGATGTTGAGGTTCTGAGCGTTAAGGAGGTTGACACGGCACGGAGCATCCGCTCTGCCATTCTTGATTTGCTTGCCGTTCTCGCTGGCCAAGGACGTGGAGGCTTGGATGTTATGCTGCATCAACCTTGTCCCTGTTGTGAAAAGGTATGCCGCGGCTATTGTGTCTTTGCAAAGGGGGGGGGAGTGCCAAAGGCTGCAACTCACCTTATTTTGACCTCAGATCATGTCGCACCTGATCAGATATCTACAATCTGTGCTATACGAGCTTGGAATGGATCATTTGCCTCCTCTGGATCACTTTTCACAATCTCAGTGTGTCATCTTTTGGACTTGCGATGATTCGCGAAGCGTTGCTCTGTTGTTGTAACAAAGCTCACTCTGTGGCATGCTATGTCCTGCAGGTTAACATCGATTGTACAAGCAGTTTCTCTGCTGCATGTGCTGGTTGTCAGCGATCAAGAGTTGATGGTTCATGTGCGGTACTCGCGGTTTGCCTTTCTAATGATCTGCCAGCAATTGTTGGGACGGTTTGAAGGCCAAGATGCGTTCCTAGAAACCGAAGGTGAGGGTTTGTGTCGTTGAAAATGCAGTCCTCCATCGTTTCTTTGCTTGCTCAACCAACTCGCCTTTCGTCTGCTGTTGCGCATTTCCCCCCCCCCCACAGTTCAACTACGAGACTTGATCGACATTGTCTTGCCACCACTCGAGGTCGACGACGAGTCCAGTGATTTGGCGCCCGACGGTGCAATAGTAGTGCCTGCGAATCCTGTTGAGAACTCTAGAATGGAATTGCAATAGCGTCTTCTGTTTCAATGGTACGATTGATCAGTCTTTCTTCCAACTGCCAAGATGCAATGCGAGTGGGAAGGGTAATCGTCGCCTCCGTGCATTTTGTGACTTTTATCAAACACATACAATAGCTTCCGCCTCTATGTTGACACTGAGAAGGCGGGAAGCAAGTCGAAAGGGAGGCAGGGGGAAAGCCTGGTGAGTTTGTGACGGCACGATCGCCCATCGGCTTTGTAGCATCCTGACAGCCGTCGCAAAAAAGTGATCCGTGTGTACATTCAGTATGTAAACCGTCAGCGTTTTTTGTCCGCGTGCCGACTTCAGCTCCAATGTGGGCGGCCGTTGTCCAAAACGCGCAAGCTGTCTGGCCGGAAACCCAGCCCCTGTCCCTTGATTCGATTTCCAGACACCCGTAGCCGATATAGCTAGGCACTCGAGCACCGTTCAGTTGTCCCTCACTCATACCCGTTGATATCTGACCAGCTGAACCGTCTCTCTGCTCGGGGGTGAATTGGCGTTGATTATTGACGAGCGCGCGAAACCGGAACTGACCCTCCAACCCCCCCCCCTCCTCCTGCTCCTCCTGCTCCTCCGCTGTTCTTCTCTCTACTGCCCCCTCAGGTGCGAACAACTATTCGGATCTGCGGGGCTGCTGTTTGAGCACTTGCGCGAGGTGCACGTTGGTCTTCGCACGGACAAGACGTTTCAAGGTCAATGCCAGTGGGCGAACTGCTCGCGAGCTGACCAGCAGTTTGTCAAGCCTGACCAGTTGACGTCCCATATTAAAGTGCACGTTGACGTTCGACCGTTCGAGTGCATTTGTGGCGCACGTTCGAAGCGGCAGTCTGATCTTCGGAAGCACCTTGAGGGTTGCTGTCAAGGAACGGATTTCAAGTGGACTAAGGCGACATCGGGCTTGTTCCTGGCCAGAAAGGGCTTCTCGGACGATGCCATTACACGCATCCTTCAGCTGGTGCAAGATCCTGAAGATATTCTTCGAGTGACGGACGCTCAGCTGCTCGAGGTCCAGACGGATGCACAAACTTGCCGTCTCGTTCTCGACGGCACTCCAGTCGAATTTCGAAACAACACGACGAAATAAACCTCTCGCCCATTGCCTCTCTGTCGAGCCCTGTGACTTGTCTCGCTCCGAATGGCGACGTTCAGCAAAGAATGAACTTGTATGACTTTGCTTGGTTGCGCAATTTCAATTTGGATCGATGGCAACCCACACAATGCCTCACGAGCAGTGTTGAGTCCTATGACGTAGCCGGTTATCAAAAACACCCTCCAGTTTCGTACACCCGTCCAACTCCCCGCCACGGAAGACGAGATGATTCTCAAGGCGTAAAAAGCTCGACCAAATTTGGTTTCACTCCTATTGTTGTTGTTCGTTTTCTTTTATTGGTTTCTTTGATTTGTCGTCCGTTTCCTTGGTCACAACAAAGGTCAGCCACAGACGCATCGTCAAACCCAAGAAGCAAACCCGCTGCTCGCTTCTGATGATCTGGCTTCGCCTCTGCAGTCGCATCGCAAAGCAGGCCGTTCGCATGCTCAGCGGGCGCGGGTCGGAGCTGCTGTCGAACATGACGGCTTGGCTTTGAGCACCCCTTCTCTGTCTCTCGTCCTCTCTGATCCTTCAGCGCGCTCCTGTTGAAGCATCATGCTAATCGAATCAATCAGAAGCAGTGACGGTGCGGAAGGAGCGACACAGCGGGGGGGCGGCTTTGCGACTGGCCTGGAAACATTCGCAATGGACCAAAAACAAACCATAACTTAATTCGAGTGCGATCGAAAGCTGATGCGCCGCTCTCTTTCCGCCGCTCTATCGAAGGCACATTTGATCAATGAAAGCAAGGGCACATTTGATCAATGAAAGCAAGTGGAAGTGATAGAGAAGGGAGCGCTGGGAGCAGACAGGCTACAAATGCTAGTCGTTGTGACAATTTGAGACAACCCGTCTCCAGCTATCCACGCAACAACTGGCTTTCAGCACTCTGATATTGTGGGGGGGGGGGCGAGTGTTTATTGAAGCTATCGAGCTCACGTTGTAAATGTCACTGAATTGGCAATATTTCCATCCGCAGAGATGACACCAAAAGGGTTTGCCTTTGGCCTGCTTCTGCTGCTGCTGTGTGTCAGCCATCACATCCAGTTGGCACAGGCAGACGATGCTTGTACCGCGTGCGGTTGCTCGGGAACTGCTGTCGATTGCAGTTATAGAACTCTCTCAGCCATTCCAAGCGGAATCCCAGTCACCACAACGCAGCTGTAAGTGTTGCCATCGAGCTGACTTGAGTTCAAGCACAAACTTCCTCATTCTGCGTACGTTGATGTGCGGATGATAGGTCTCTGCAGGGCAACCAACTCACCAGCATTTCTGCAGACGCATTCACTGGCCTCACTGCTCTGAGTTACCTGTAAGCAAGCAATGGACGGTTTGAAGAATCGTAGCAAGAGGGCTCACTCGTTTTGCGACCTGCCATAGGTATTTGCAAACCAACCAGATCACCAGCATTTCGGCAAGCACATTCACAACCCTGTCCGCGCTGACCGTCTTGTAAGTAAGCAACGACACGACGACAAACACACAGGGCTCACTAAATAGCGACACTCTTGTAGATATTTAAACAACAACTTGATGACCAGCATTCCTGTCAACGCATTCGCAAACCTGACTGCGCTGAAATACCTGTACGCAAGCACCGACAGGAATAATAACACACAGAAGACTCACTCGTTTGCTACTCTATCCAGGTATCTTTCCAGTAACCTGCTCACGAGTATTTCTGCAGCCGCACTCACAGGCCTGAGCGCACTGACACAGTTGTAAGTAGGCAAGCAACGACATGACGAATCGCAAGCAAACGCCTCACTCGCTGGCATCTCTGCATGTAGATATCTGCTTAACAACCAGATCACCAGCATTCCCACCCAAGCATTTCCAGGCCTGACCGCGCTGACCTACCTGTAAGCAAGCAAAGTTGTGAGTGACGAATCACACACAAACGGCTCACTCGTTGGCGACTCTATCTGTAGGGCTCTGGACAACAACCAGATCGCCAACATCTCTGCAAACGCATTCACAGGCCTGACTGCATTGACCCGATTGTAAGCAAGCACTCGTTCGGCGCATGTTTGCTATGCCTCTGACTTTGTCGTACTCGCAGGGCTTTGGATGGCAATCCCTTCACGACTTTGCCGCCCGGTCTGTTTAAGGGCTTGGCGTATGGCTTGTATTTGTCCGCTTCGTACCAATATCTGAGCCCCAATAACTTTACCTTTGACGGGAACACTGTTGCTCCGCCCAGCACATACGGGAGTGCATCCCATCCATACCGTATGTTCCGAGCTGCTTGCAATTCCTGAGAAGGTGAACGTTTCGTTGACGTTTGTATTACAGCTTGTGATCCAGCCTGCGCCACCTGCTACGCTTTGGGGTCCGGATCATGTTGCGGCACCAATTGCCTGACCTGCAGTTCCTCGGCTGTGTGCACTCTGTGCTACGAGGGTTATTTTTCGATGGGCAGCTACTGCCTTGCATCAGCTGCGACCAACGCATCGATTACCTCCGTTGCTTCAGTCGCTTCTGTTGCTTCTGTTTCAGCGTCTTCTGCGTCAATTGCCTCACAAGTGTCCGCATCTGCCACTTCAGTAGTTAATGCTTGTGGCATCGGTGGTTTGTGCATTTGCTCGGATACAACTGTCGTTTGCAATGGCAGATCTCTCTCCGCCATCCCAAGCGGAATTCCAATCAACACGACAATCCTGTATGTATTGCGTGAGCTGGCCTTGAATTATCATCCTGATTGGCATACGGTCGATAGGTACCTGCAGAGCAACCAGATCACCAGCATTTCCGAAAACGCATTGACAGGCCTCACTGCACTGACTTCGCTGTAAGCAAAGCAAAGACATGAAGAAACACAATCGACTCACGCTTGTTGCGCCTCTATATGTAGAGATCTGTCGGCCAACCAGATCACCAGCATTTCTGAAAACGCATTCGCAAGCTTGACTGCGCTGACAGTACTGTAAGCAAGCAATGCCATGAAGAGTAACAGGCAATTGACTCACTCGTTGGCGACTCTATTTGCAGGGATCTATCCAACAACCAGATTGCCAGCATTTCTGCAACTGCATTCGCCGGCCTGACTGCGCTGACAGGCTTGTAAGCAAGCAAAGACATGCCGAATCGAACCCAAACACCTCACTCGTTGTGACACTATTTGCAGGGGGCTAAATATCAACCAGTTCACCAGTATTCCCACCTCTGCACTTACAGGCCTCACCGCGCTGACTTTCTTGTAAGCAACCAACGATATGAAGAAACACACACTCACACACGGCTCATTTGTTGCGACTTTATCTGTAGACGAATTGATTATAACCAGATCACCAATATTTCAGCAAACGCACTAGCAGGCCTGAATGCGCTGACTTTCTTGTAAGCAAGCAAAGACAGTGAACAGCACACAGCCGCTCACTCGATCGCAACTCTGTCCGCAGGAATATGGCTAACAACCAGCTCCGCAGTATTCCTTCCTCTGCATTCACCAGCCTGACTGCGCTGACCGTCTTGTAAGCAAAAGACTGGATGAACAGCACACAGCCGCTCACTCGTTCGCAACTCTGTCCGCAGGAATCTGGGCGACAACCAGCTCCGCAGTGTTCCTTCCTCTGCATTCACAGGCCTGACTACGCTGATGGGATTGTAAGCAGGCAAAGTAGTGAAGAATTACAACGGCTCACTCATATGCACCTCTGTATGTAGGGGTCTGCACAATAACCAGATTACTAGCATTTCTGCAAGCGAATTTACAAGCTTGACTGCGCTGACACAGTTGTAAGCAGGCAAAGGCACGACTAGTCACGCAAACATGGCACACTCATTTGCGACTCTTTCTGTAGACATCTACACAACAACCAGATCACTAGCATTTCTGCAAACGCATTCACAGGCCTGACTGCATTGACCCGATTGTAAGCAAGCACTCGTTCGGCGCATGTTTGATATGCCTCTGACTTTGCAGTACTTGCAGAACTTTGGATGGAAATCCCTTCACTACTCTGCCGCCCGGTCTATTTTCGGGCTTGCAAAATGGCATGTACTTGACGCCTTCATCCCTAGTGTTGAGCCCCAACAACTTTACCTTTAGTGGGAACACTGTCGCTCCGCCAAGCACATACGGCAGTGCATCTGAACCATACCGTAAGTTTGCAAGTGACCGCCATGCCCACGTGATCATGTCTCTGACATATATTCTGCAGAGTGCGATACAGCGTGTGCCACCTGTTATGCCGCAGGATCCGGGTCGTGTTGCGCGATTAATTGCCTGACCTGCACTTCAAACGATCCCTGCACTCAGTGTTATGATGGTCATGTTATGATGAGTGGCTTCTGCCTCGCATCTGCTGCGACAAGTGCATTTATGGCATCCGTTGCATCGGTTGTTTCCGTCGCTTCAGTCGCTTCAGTCGCTTCCGTTGCTTCTGCTTCAGCGTCCGCATCTGCCACTTCAGCAGTTAATGCTTGTGGCATCGGTGGTTTGTGCATTTGCTCGGATACAACTGTCGATTGCAATGGCCGATCTCTCTCCGCCATCCCAAGCGGAATTCCAATCAACACGACAATCCTGTACGTATTGCGTGAGCTGCATTTGAATTGAATGATTGCCCTTCTTACTAGCATACGGTCGATAGGTATCTGAACCTGAACCAGATCACCAGCATTTCCGCAAACGCATTGACAGGCCTCACTGCGCTGACTTGGCTGTAAGCAACGCACAAAGTCGTGAGGATCCGCATCTGCGACTCACTCTTTGTGTCTATCTGTAGATATCTGCAAAGCAACCAGATTACCAGTATTTCTGCAAACGCATTTACAGGCTTGGCCGCGCTGAATAGATTGTGAGCAAGCATCGACGTGAAAAATCACACACAAACGGCTCACTCGTTTGCGACTCTATTTGCAGGGATCTATCCTCCAACCAGATTGCCAGCATTTCAGCAAACGTTTTTGCAGGCCTATCTGCGCTGACAGGAGTGTAAGCAAGCAAAGTCGCGAAGAATCACAATGGCTCACTCGTTGCGTCACTTTCTGTAGGGTGCTATCTGGCAACCAGTTCACCAGTATGCCCACCTCTGCACTCGCAGGCCTGCCTATGCTGAAATCCGTGTAAGCAAGCAGAGACATGCAGGACCATTCAGATCCGACTCACTCGTTTGCGACTCGATCTGCAGATCACTGTCCAACAACCAAATCACCAGCATTCCCGCCACTGCGTTCGCAGGCCTAACTGCGCTGATAGGAGTGTAAGCAAGCAAAAGTCGTGAAAAATCACAATATCTCACTCGTCCTGTTTGCAGGAATCTGGCCGGCAACCAGCTCCGCAGTATCCCAACCTCTGCATTCACAGGCCTGACTGCGCTGATACAATTGTAAGCAGGCAAAGACATGAAGGACCACAGAGAGACAGCTCACATGTTTGCGGTTTTCTGCAGGGTTCTGCCCAACAACCAGATTACTAGCATTTCTGCGAACGCATTCGCAGGCCTGAGCGCGCTGACTCTCTTGTAAGCAAGCAGAGACGTAAAGCATCACATGCATACGACTCATTCGTTTGCGATTCCTTCTGTAGACATCTATACAACAACCAGATCACCAGCATTTCTGCAAACGCATTCTCAGGTCTTACTGCGATGACTGCCTTGTAAGCCAGAGCTTTTTGTCGTCGCTCGTGCTTGATGTGCTTCTTACTTTGCGTTGCTTGCAGAGCTTTGAATGACAATCCCCTCACCACTCTGCCGCCCGGTCTGTTTACGGGCTTGCAAAATGGTATGTATTTGGCGCTGAGTGTGTCCTATTCTCTGAGGCCCAACAACTTTACCTTTGACGGGAATACTGTCGCTCCGCCCAGCACATACGGCAGTGCATCTGAACCATACAGTAAGTTCGCGAGGTGACTGTCATGCCGATGTGATCATGTCACTGACATTGGTTCTGCAGAGTGCGATACAGCCTGTGCTACCTGCTATGCCGCAGGGTCTAGTTCTTGTTGCGGAATCAATTGCCTGACCTGCACTTCAGACAATCCCTGCACTCAGTGTTATGATGGTCATGTTATGATGAGTGGGTTCTGCGTTTCGTTCGCCTCCATCGCTTCTGCTCGGACTGCATCTGCTGCGTCAACCGCATCGGCGTCCGCTGCATCAGTTGCATCTTCCATTGCACAACGTGGCGGTGGCGACTCTCAAGAGTCATCTTCATCTGCAACAGCTGCCATCGCAGCTGCTGTAGCTTCTGTTGCGGTTATTGCGATTATTGCAGTGGTATTCATCGTGTGGCGACGCCGGCGCTCGCCGCGACGCTCAGCTGCGCGATCGAAAAACTCTGCCGGTCCCATCTACCAAGAGGCTGTTGAGATGACAATCTCTCCTCTAACCCGTGCGACCGGATCTCAAAAAGAAGAGGACATCGCAGCTTACGCCGTGGTCGGTCAAAAGCAGCCAGAGCCGTTGTACCAAGCCATCTCGACGACTAGTACCTCTGCAGAGGTGGTCTACGACTATGCAAGCGCGTATGTAGCAGGCAGCAACTCGCGCCGCGTTCGCGAAGGCTTGAGCATTGTGAAGCACCTTGCCAGTGGGAACTTTGGCGATGTAGCCCTGGGTCAAGTGCCGTTCAGCAAGCTGCCTCCACGAGCTCAAGCTTTGCTCGGACCGACGGCGTCCGAAACGGTGCAAGTTGCAGTCAAGTCTCTCAAGTCGAACGCGGATGAAAAGTCCCGCAAAGACTTTGAAAGCGAGGCGAAACTGATGGCGCCGTTCGTGCATCCGAATGTTGTGCGCCTGCTAGCGGCTTTGGTCGAGTCAGAGCCTCATCTCGTTCTGCTCGAGTTTGTGCAGTATGGCGATTTGCGTACGATGCTTCAAAAGTCCAAGCTCCACTCGCTTTGGTGGACGCAGAACGAGCAGATCCACGCCATTCGCCAGATTGCACTTGGCATGGAGTATCTGGGCACGCTCCACTTTGTGCATCGTGACCTTGCGGCGCGCAACTGCCTCGTGGGGCAAGGAATGGTGGTCAAGATTGCCGATTTCGGGCTTTCTCGCGAGTTGGCCTCTGATAACGATTACTATCGCATGCAAACGCGCGGCAAGCTTCCAGTGAAGGTGGGTCTTAGGTGTGAACGGGGCTGCTGTTTGCGGTGCTCGATGCTGAATTTGTTGATGTTACACACGTAGTGGATGGCACCGGAAACAATGACCTTCCGCAAGTTCACTTTCATGTCGGACGTGTGGTCATTTGGCGTAACAGCCTGTAAATCGAGTGGCTCTATCGCAGCGATGTCGGGCTAAACCCTTTTCTCACTTACGACAATGCTTGGTTGGTAGGGGAATGCTGCAGTTACGGCGCAACACCGTACGGCAAGATGGATGGGCGAGACACTTTGGCTCATGTGGAGGCTGGCGGCCGACTGCCCATGCCACAGACCTGCAAGCCCGAGCTCTACACCATCATGGTGGGTTGCTGGGATATATCGCCAGAGAAGCGCCCGACATTTGCTCAGCTCGTCAAGGGGCTGGCATCGCTTCAGGATGGGACGACCGTCCGCGAAATTGGTGCAATGCTGTGAACAACATCCGCCTGCTTTCCGGCTGTTATTGCGAACTTGAGAGTTCCGCTGGAAGATTCGTCGGCTGGCGCATTCTGCGTTTTTGAATACACGCATAATTTTGATGGATTACAAATTATAGTGTTGTGTGTGCATGCCCGACGTCGCTATTTCATTCTTCCTGTAATTTCAATGTACATTCTGAAACACTTGCCGAAAACATGAAGACCGTTGTTGTACAAAAACGACATGCAACAGAGGTTCACACACATACCCAAGCATCAAACTCAGCTACTGGCTCAAATCTACCGTTTCGTTTGAACCAGTCCAGGACACAAACGTTAATTCTTTTGGTGGTTTCCTTGCCGCCCGTTTCAGGCGCGAGGGAGTGGGCGAGAGGCTGATCTCGTCCGGTCGTTTCTCGCGAGTCTCGAAAGGAATGCTTTCAAGAAAGAGACGACAAGTTGGTGCATCAATCTGGGCCTCGCGCAGCTGAGCTTCCGTCACTCGAAGAATATCCGCAGGAGTTTGCACCAGCTGAAGGATGCGTGTAATGGCGTCGTCCGAGAAGCCCTTTCTGGCCATGAACAAGGCCCATGTCGCCGTCGTCCACTTGAAAGCCTTTCCCCGGCAGCAACACCCAAGGTGCTTCCGAAGATCAGACTGCCGTTTCGAACGTGAGCCACAAATGCACTCGAACGGCCGAACATTAACGTGCACTTGAATGTGGGACATCAAGTCGTAAGGCTTGACAAAATGCTGGTCAACTCGCGAGCAGTTTGCCCACAGGCATTGACCTTGAAACGTCTTGTCCGAGCGAAGACCAACGTGCACCTTGCGCAAGTGCTCAAACAGCTGCTCCTCAGACCCGAATAGTCGTTCGCACCTGAGGGAAGACAATACGACTGGTCAGTTCAGTTCTTCAACGCCAATTCAGACCCGAGCAGCGGACAGTTTAGTTTGCAAAATATACATATCAACGATTTTGAATGCTATCAACTGCATGATGCTCGGGTACAGAGCCACAGGCGACATGAGTATGAAAATCGAATGACAGGGCTTTTGTGAAAGCAAAACAGTTGTGGACATCGATGAGAACGGCCGCTCACTTATTCTGCAATAGGAGCTGAAGTCGGCTCGTAAATAAGAAAAGCTAATCGTATACATACTGAATATGCATGCCGAGCACTTTGTGCGACGACTGCAAGAGACTTTCAGAGGCTACAGTGCGGTTGGGAAAAGTCTCGGCGGACGCCCGCGCTCAAACCATGTCAACGCGACTCTTCGATTCATCACGTAAAAACAGCCCTCGCTCATCTCACATGGCATGGTTGTATGATACTTTCCGTCCTCAGTGTGTCATCGTCCCGCATGACAACTTGCACTGCGGGAGCCCCCGAAAAGCCCTTGCAAACTCTACAGCCTCCTTCCCTTTCTACTCCCCTCCTTCTCAGTGTCCCCAAAGAGGCGGAAAGTATTGTAGATGCTTCAAATATGAGTCACAAAATGCGGCGACGGATTACCCTTCCCAGTGGCACTGCATTTTTGGCAACGTTGACGACGGAAACAAAAAGCTTGACTGGCTGACTGACATTAACTTCCTTTTCGATTGCACTTCCCTTCTAGAAATTTCAACAGGATTCACAGGCACTGTGAATGCTTTGTCGGGCGCCAAACAATTGGATTCGTTGACGACCTCGCGTGGCGATCAAATCTCGTAGTCGACCTGTGGATGCGCAAGCGACTCCGTTGAACAAGCCTCAAACAAAGAACGTATTACTTCATTACAACTCCACAAACCCTGACCTTTGATTTCTAGGAATGCATCGTGGCCTTCAAATCATCCTAAGAGATGCTGGCAGATCACTACCAGCCGAATGGCGAACCGAGTTGATTTTTTTTTTTTTGCCTTCACCTTTACCCGACAATGCTCCGATGCTCTGTACACTGCTTGCATCAAGCGGATCGCCCCGTTGCCGCCACCCACGGCTATCTCCGTTGGTCCTGTACAGATAGAGCGCGGTCTCGTTGAAGAAGATGACGTTCAGCCAGTTGTCTGCGGTTGAACGTTGATGGGTATATTTTGGTCGCGCTTCAGCATCGCATTTTCGACCTTTGCCGCAAAGCAAAGGGCCGTTTAGCGGCAGTCAGTTCATAACTTTCATCACAGACGCATTGCATAGTCTCCACCATGCGCGAGGGTGACCTTGGATGCGGCGATGCGCTCGTCGGAGGAGAATTGGGCATGCTCAAGCTGGTTGGGTGGCTGAAGCTTGCTAGAGCGGCGAAAGCCAGAACGATTGCGCGTCGTGGCCTTTCACGAGCAGCGCTCAACCCTACCACGTACGTCCAAGTAGGTAGTGGCGAGCTGGATGGCGATCTGCTGGTAGGCGAGGCCGCTATCGCGCACGGAGGCGTTTTGATCGCTCGGCCTCTCGAGACTCTCTCACCAACACTGGGATCGGATAGGCAACTTTGGCTTTGCTGCATTTGATACACTCATTTGCTACTGCAAAGATACAGGCTGGGACGGTTGGCGGCGAGGTCGGGTCATGGAGCCTGGCGAATGAATCGCCGAAAACACAAAACAACAGTGCAAAAAGTGAATGTTGTCTTTGCTAAAGTGCGAATTTCGCATTTCAGCGTCATCGTCGCGCTGATTGCTGAGCCTGGCGCCCGCTTTGGCACTAATGCGATGAACAGTACTTTGATACAACAGCCATCAAGCGCAGGCAGGTAGTGACTGGCTGTGGCCTGAGGAACGTGAAAAGCAAGCAAGCTAAATCAAAACTTTGTCGCTTGGGTGGTGCGTGCTTTTTTTATTTTTATTGGCGAGAGGTACATGAGCTCAACGACAGGAGGCGCAGAATCAGGTGCATAGAGTCAGAGCAAGAGCGATGCTCGTTTTACGGTATCACTGTGTATTGTCCACACGGGAGCTTGGTTCGGTTTGGGTAGGAGCGAAGCGGCGAACTTGGCTTTTGACCTGGCGATGCACTTCCCCCCCCCCCTTCGCACCGTTTACGTAGGCAAATCAACTAGTGAGACTAAAGACATGTTGGGAGTATGTCAGGACCCTGAGTTGAGGACGCAGAGCAGGCAACAGTGGCCCGTGATGAGGAGTTAGTATTCGGATGCTTATGGATTGGTTTTTGATTTGTTCTTTTCGGTTAAAATTGTGTATTCCAAATGAATGATTCAGAACTCGATTGCAAAAGCAGGGATACCATTCAATCGAGCAATCGACGATACCTGACCAATAGCTATCTAAGATCCCCATGAAAACAATCCGGAGAGTCATGTTGGAGGTTCCCAGGCACGCGACTGGGACACGCGAGAAAAATCCGCGTTGTCGCTATTTTAGGAACTTGTCACGGCAATTTCCGTCACGCTCGTCCTCTTCCGCATGCTAAATTTTTTTCCGCAGTACCCCTCACTCCTCGACCAACCAACGACGTAAATTCATGAGTTGTTTCTAGTGCTCAGCCGCGCCAGCTACGCTGGGTTTCCATGCGAATTTCAAGTGCGCACGCTTGCGTTTGCCTTGTTTCTTAAAAACAACAAGCACGAGTCGAGTTGGATGTTGTGCCATAACAACCTTTTGTTCTTTATTATTTGTCGTACTTGCACGTCCATTTGGTATTCGCCTAAAATTAAAATTTCCAGTCTCCATTCGTTGTCACCTCCACCCAACTCACCCTCTGCCAAACCTCTTCTTTTCACCGTTTGCCCCTACCGATTGAGGCTCATAGGACGGGACACACTCACACGCAAAACAAGCGCTCTGTCGTCTGACCAACGAATTCAAAAAATAAATACATCGATTCGGTGCCACCGGTACACTTCATCGAAGCGGCTTCAACGTCATCCATTCATGCTTACCGACCTGCGACAAGTGCTGCGGCGGTGGGGCGCACCGAGCACCAACGCGCCCATCGCGCGACGCATCCGAATGGCCATTGTCTTGCTGGTCGTGTGTGGCGTGCTCTGGTGGCTGCTCCAGATGGCGTCGAGCGACCGCTTGCACCCGATTGACCAGAGCGAGGCCCTCTTCCACGCCGTCTACGGGATGCCGATGCCGACGCGCGAGTTCAAGTGCTCCGAGTCGAGCCGCTTCCAGTACCAGCTCACAGCGTTCGCCATCTTCCGAGACGCAGACAAGTACCTCAAGGAGTGGATAGAGTTCCACAGACTGGTTGGCTTTGACCACTTCCTAATGTACAACAACAACTCGACGGACAAGTACCGCGAAGTGCTCGTTCCGTACATGCGAGCAGGCCTTGTCACACTGCTAGATTTCCCGACGATCATGACGCACGATATCGCGGGCTATCGCATCCAGAACACGCAAAGAGTCGGCATCGTTGACGGCGTCCAGCGCTTCCGTTGCCTGACGCGCTACATGGGCATCTTTGACATTGACGAGTTCTTCTTCCCAACGTCGCCCGATCAGTCGTTGCTCGCAATACTGAAAACGTTTGTGGGTAGCGGCAGATGCGGGGGCGTTGCGGCCTGGCGACTCAACTTTGGCTCCAACAACCACACGACCACACCGCCCGGACTGGTCTTGGAAGAGTACACGCGTCGCAGCAACGAAGTCATCATTGGCAAGAAGGTCTTGTTCAACCCGAGGCAGATGGCCGGCCTGCACAACACACACAGCCTGTACTTTTACGACGGCAAACCCCTGTGCGATGAAAAGTTCCGTGAGCTCGAGTTTACGACCTTCTACGATCACGAAATTGGGGCCACACGTGAGGTCGACATTCTCCGAATCAACCACTACTACACCAAGAGCTACCAGGACTGGGGCGAGCGTTTGAAGCGCGGCACCGTCAGCGGCAACAATAACGATTTTGGCTGGCAGCTCTTCCTGGAGGCCGACAACAATGAGCGTCTCGACACGACCATTGCACGCTACCTTCCAGGTTTGAGGCAAGCAATGCATGCTCCAGACGTGGTCACCAACTAGGCATGGCGTTACTCAGTGCATGTTTTGAGATACTCAGTGAATGGTGAGACTTGTTTGTTTTTTCAGAAGACCCTCAGATCAGATTAAAGCCATGCTTCGTTGTCACCCTCCTTCGTTGTCATCCTTTTGTTGTTGTTTGTGTTTTGAGCAGCTCAGAAGTCAGGCGTCAAGGGGGGAAGGGAGTTGCCACTTTCACCTCCTTTCGTCGTCCTTCCTCCCTCATCGCCTCCTCATCGCCCGAAAATCACACAATGGAAGTGAAATCCAAAAGGACAAGCCACGACTGTGACTGTGTGCAAGGTAAACAGACAACAAAGAAAAAGAGGAAAAAAACAAAAAGCGCCGATTGTTTGTGTTGGGTTGAGTTGCGTGCGTTGTGGTGTTGGGTTGGTGTGTGCTACCACGGCGTGCAGACTGACACTTGGGTGTCAGTGTGGTGCTGGCGAGGGCGAGGTAGACAGAGAGAGAGAGAGAGCGAGCCAGAGCAAGGAAGAGGGAGAGAGAGGAAGCGAAACTGTCGCTTTGTTCGTGTGGCTGTGGCGGTGCGCTTCCCCTGTGCGTCTGGAGCCGTCTGGGGCTCTGCCGCCCTGCGTTCTGAGCGAGGAGCATGAGAGTGCGCTTCGATTGAGGGAGTGAAGCTGTGAACGGGAGAGACGGGAAGAGAAAGGAGCAAACAGAGAAAAACGAAGCGAGACTGGCTGAAAACAAACCAGCAGAAATGAGAGATCCTGCACAACTATTCAGAAAATGACTGAGAGCAGTGAGTGTGTGCATCCAAGTTAAGTCGAGACTGGCTCGTAAGAAACAGCCGAGCCTATTGGAATTGGTGGTTTGTTGGACACGGGCTGTTGGCTGGATCACAACCAAACGGCGACAGATCCAACACACGCGAGCGAACGCCAACGATTCTTCGACATGAACCTGGCATCCAAGCACGCAGAAAAACCATGTCGCCAGCAGTATTCTTCTTTTGCAACCCCAAAGTGCTTCCCTTGAGCGGTCTGGCACTCGTCGAAACGGCCACTGGCGTTGAACTCTCAATTGTTGCATATCGATGTACCGGCAGTCCGAACGAGAGCCTTCTTTGCTCGTTTGGCTTCGTTCGCCTTGGTAACGACATGATTGCTTTGCGAGGCAAGGGCAACTGCAAGCAAGAACTAGAATCGTTTGATCGGGTTGCTGCGTCGTGGTTGCGAATTCAGTTCGTGAAGAATTGCACCTTTGAGTGTTCTGGAGCGGTCTGAGGCGACGCCACAAACAAGACCCGTTGGAGGCAATGAACTCGCCCCGCAAAGGTTGATTGATACTAAAGCGACGAGGGTTGGTCATGACGAACAATTTGCTTGGAGGATTGGACAGGATATGTCAACACACACACACACACACACACACACACACACACACACACACACACACACACACACACACACACATGCCCAAGCATCAAATTGCGCAACCAAGCAAAGTCATACAAGTTCATTCTTTGCTGAACGTCGCCATTCGGAGCGAGACAAGTCACAGGGCTCGACAAAGAGGCAATGGGCGAGAGGTTTATTTCGCCGTGTTGTTTCGAAATTCGACTGGGGTGCCGTCGAGAACGAGACGGCAAGTTTGTGCATCCATCTGGACCTCGAGCAGCTGAGCGTCCGTCACTCGAAGAATATCTTCAGGATCTTGCACCAGCTGAAGGATGCGTGTAATGGCATCGTCCGAGAAGCCCTTTCTGGCCAGGAACAAGCCCGATGTCGCCTTAGTCCACTTGAAATCCGTTCCTTGACAGCAACCCTCAAGGTGCTTCCGAAGATCAGACTGCCGCTTCGAACGTGCGCCACAAATGCACTCGAACGGTCGAACATTAACGTGCACTTGAATGTGGGACACCAAGTCGTAAGGCTTGCCAAACTGCTGGTCAGCTCGCGAGCAGTTCGCCCACTGGCATTGACCTTGAAACGTCTTGTCCAAGCGAAGACCAACGTGCACCTCGCGCAAGTGCTCAAACAGCAGTCCCGCAGATCCGAATCGTTGTTCGCACCTGAGGGGGCAGTAGAGAGAAGAACAGCGGAGGAGCAGGAGGAGCGGGAGGAGGGGGGGGGTTGGAGGGTCAGTTCCGGTTTCGCGCGCTCGTCAATAATCAACGCCAATTCACCCCCGAGCAGAGAGACGGTTCAGCTGGTCAGATATCAACGGGTATGAGTGAGGGACAACTGAACGGTGCTCGAGTGCCTAGCTATATCGGCTACGGGTGTCTGGAAATCGAATCAAGGGACAGGGGCTGGGTTTCCGGCCAGACAGCTTGCGCGTTTTGGACAACGGCCGCCCACATTGGAGCTGAAGTCGGCACGCGGACAAAAAACGCTGACGGTTTACATACTGAATGTACACACGGATCACTTTTTTGCGACGGCTGTCAGGATGCTACAAAGCCGATGGGCGATCGTGCCGTCACAAACTCACCAGGCTTTCCCCCTGCCTCCCTTTCGACTTGCTTCCCGCCTTCTCAGTGTCAACATAGAGGCGGAAGCTATTGTATGTGTTTGATAAAAGTCACAAAATGCACGGAGGCGACGATTACCCTTCCCACTCGCATTGCATCTTGGCAGTCGGAAGAAAGACTGATCAAAATTTCACCCAAGACAACTTTTGCTGGAGTCTGAACGGATCACGAAGAAGCGATGTGGAACTGGTCACTCTTGACTGGATAAATATGCTATCGATTGAGAATGAGCTGCAACAGGTGGGGTAGTGCAGAAGACGCTGAAACCAAAGCAGTACTTGAAATCACAATGGACAGCCACATCATTATCCACCACCAGTCAACTTGGAGGAGCTGTTTGATTGTCTCTTTGACTGTTCTTCACTTTCGTTTTCCCGTCTTATTTTGGCTGTGCATTTGATTCAATCACTCCTCCTGCATCATCATGAACAATCTGATGGGAGTCTGTCTATGGCGCGAGTACGTTCGTTGGTTTGCTCAATTTCGAGTGCATCCCACTCTCTTTCGTCCCAGACTCTTCCCCCCCCCTCCCGCCCACCTACTCGCCTGCTCCCTATCGTGGCTCGTTTGCAGTTGTCCGTTTGACCGCGTGGGACGTCGAACTTGTCAATCCCGTTGCTCTGCGATGCGCGTCGTCACACACGAGCTCACACACCTCAACTCTCTCTCGTTCGACGTTGCTACATCGATGCCGGCTGGTCCGTCGGCACTTGATGATGATGAGCATTCGCATGGACAGACACCACCGCGCTCGTGTGTCTCTGCGTGTCGAGCGTAACGAAAAACCAAGACAGCGTTTCTTGGCGATTGAATTGGCGTGGCGTCGCTTTTCTCGCCTTTTCCATCTCCACTTGACCCCGGGGGTGGGTTTTTTTTTGTTTGTTAGTTTTGTTTTTGCTGCTCCAAATGTGAGAATCCCGGCTTTTGCTGCCTATGCGCCTTTAGGGGGAAAGAGCTGAGGTGAGTGCACTTGAGCGTTCAGCCAAAGGTGCAAATGTCTTGGCGATTTCGATGACCGCTTTTTTTTTTTTTTTTTTTTTTTGATGGTTGGCTTTGTCGCCCGACATTTTTGGTTGTTTTCATTGAATTGGTCAATGGGGGGCAAGAAGAACAAAAAAAAAAACATCAACCAAAGTGACAAGCTGGAAGACCGACAAAAAAGGGTCAAAATGATAGAATTTTGCTCTTGTTGTTGTTTTTGCTTTTTCTTGTCTCGTTTCGCTCCATTCAACTTCTCAGGCACCAACGAGATCAGCAGAATGGCTCCAATAGAAGAATCAGTGCTCTATGATCTTGATCCAAAAAAAATTCAGAGACCTGTTGCTGACAATTTGTAATTGTTGCTCCCAACAGGCCTGGCCAGCCGGCAATATGCCCGGAAACCTTCCCAACGAACGAAACCCTGTATGAGCACGTCCAGACAGTGCATATTCGCCACCGCAAGACTGGATTCGTGGGATTGTGCCACTGGGATGGCTGCCAGCTGCACGCCAATCGACCGGCGTTTCACAAGCCGTCCGATTTGACATCGCACATGCTTGTGCACATTGACTATCGCCCGTTTGGGTGCATTTGCGGCGTTCGATCCAAGCGGCCATACGACCACCAGAAGCACGTTTACGCGTGTGCCACGGCACGACCCGGCACCACGCCAGCACCCATCACGCCGCATATTGGATCCCGCGCGCCGTGGAGCGCCGAGTTGTGTCGACGCCACTTGCGCTCGTGTGAGCTGAAGGAAGAACTAGTGAAGCGTGTCATGTCGATCGCAAATAACGGCCTCGAACTTGCCGACCTGACGCTCGAGACGCTTCTCGCGCACGGCTTTAATGCGAACGAGAGTCAGCTTGTGCTGGACGCCGCGCCGCATCTCCCCGCGCCAAAGCCAGCGAAAATGTCGGCTGGCGGCTCGGGAAGTAGCGGGAGTTCTGCTGGCGCCGCCACCCAGACCAAGGCCGCCAGAGCCCGAGCTGCACGAGGCATGTCCTCCGCTTCAGGAGACTCTGATTTATTCGAGGAGGCCTTCGCCGGGCTGACCACTTCATCGCCTCCGCCTGCCGGAATTGTTCCCGCCGCTGCTGGATCACGAAGGACTCGGTCCGGGAGCGCAGCTGCCGTAGCCGTTGCTGGTCACCCCGACCAGACCAACAACCACGACGATGAAGACGAAGACCACTCCACCTATGCCTCCACATCACGCAAGCCGTCTGCATCGAGCGCAAGGCGCGGTTCTTCTGGTGGGCGGCGCAGCAAGTCGCGATCACCGCCACAGGCCACCTCCCCCATCGCCGCTGGACTCGATCCACGGCTCCCTCAGTATGACGGTACGATGCAAGACATTTACTCGCGATTCCAGTTCCTACCGCCGATGCAAGACCAACAACACCCTTTTCCGCAACAAATCCTTTTGCAGCCGCAGCAGCAGCAGCAGCAGCAGCAGCTGTCTGCCGGGTTCTTTCCTGCTTCAATGGAGCAAGTCTCGTCAACGGGCCAGCCAGTGCCTCCGTCTCCTCTTCAGTTCCTGGAGCAGCTGCACGTGTATCCCCAGTCCACATCTGGTGAACAATCTCAGCGGCAACAGCAGCAGCAACTTCTCCGCTTGCAGCATCTGAGTCTGTCGGACAATCATCTTGCAACGACTCACCGCCAGGCTGGCGAGGATGGCGATGACGAGCACGACGGCGACGATGATTCTGGTCTCCATTCCTCCACGAGCGGCTTTGGCGACTTTTCGGATCTATCCGGTCAGCAGCAGTTGGACTTTGTGCTGCGCGACCTGGCGGCAGCGACAGTTGCTCCCACGACTCAGAGCGACGTGGATGGGCAGATGACGCCTGCAGTCGAGGAAGACACAAACGTCTACCTGTCGGACGAATGGGAGTCGCCTCCGTTGTCGCCTGTTCTCGCAGCCGCAACTAACGCTGGTGTACCGCCGTTTTCCTTGGCCAGCCGCTCCAAGAGCCCCCGCTCTCACCGCGCAGCAGCTTGGCAGCAAGCGCCGCTCCCGCCAAAGGCATCTATTTTCGACATCGCCGCCAGCGAGATCACGGATCAACTGCCAACAAACGCCTCGACGCTCGATCACGCCGCCTTCCTCCAGGGTCTGGAGGCCCTTCAGAACGGTGGCATGATGGGCCTTGCAACCAGTAGTATTCGACGGGGCGACGGCCATGACACTGACGAAACCGCCTCCAACTACTCGTCTGAGAGTGAGACGGAGCTGGATGGTGGCCACGTCCGCTTGGGCATGGCAGCAGGGTCCCTGCCAGCAACGCTTCAAACAACGGCACTGGATCGTGCCGTGTCTCCGACGCGAGCATCGCGCAAACGGCGGCAGCGAGACCGCGGCCAGACGTCGCAAGGCTATGACAGCGACTCGTCACTCAGCTCCTTCATGTCGGACGAAGAAGCGCACCAGTCTCGGGCAGCGTCTCCGACGCATAGTTCCAGCGCGACCAATAGCGCTCGCAACAGTGGCATTTTCATTTTCGACGACAATGACGACGAGCTTGAAGACGATCACGCCAGCAAGCTGCCGCGATTGGAGCCAGGGCAAAAGTCGATTGACGATACGCTGCGCTCTGCTGACGCCATTTCGAATCTTTTGCTTTCTGATCAGCACGATTTCGGCTCGACCGTGTTCCAGGATGCTGTTCATTCCGCTTTGAACTCTGGGTGGATTGCCTCAACGTTGGCGGATCGGCACGCCGCGGCGCTGGAACCCCACTCGTCCTCCTCCGCCGCCTCGTCGCCAAGCATTGGCAGCAGCGGCGACACCCCGCCTGCCCTCCCGAGCCACCATTCCGCTCGTGGATCACCGGCGTACAATCGCATCGATGAATTTTGGGAGTCGTGCTGCAGCTACATTCAAAATGTGTTTAGCTCGATGAGCGAGCCCGATTGTGCTTCCGCGCAGCAAGAGTTTGAGCACCAGTTCCAGCGCTATCGGACACAAGAGCCTTCGTTGTTTGCGGTCGACCAGAATGCTTTGCAACACGGCAGCAAGTTCGCGCAGGACATGATGGATTTCCTCTCCGACTCGGATTTGGCCGAGGCCAGCACCTTGGGCTCTGATTTCGCGGGCCTCATGACCCCTGAACCGATGTTGGAGACTGATGACGCAACTGGTCTTGGGTTGCTCCTCCCAGCATCAGGACCAGCTTCGTTGAGTCCACAACAGCAGAAGCAGGGAGGAGTCATGTCGGCCACAGCCTTGAGCTCAAACCTGCCGCAAATTGCCCCAGCCGTGCCGCGACTTTCCCTCGGTGCCCAAGCAGGCGTCATGGTGGGCAGCGTCGCCGCGGGTATTGCTGCTGGCGCTATGGCTGCCAACACGGCAGCGGCGGCATCGTCATCGTCGGTCTTTGCGTTCGACCGCCTCGCCACTGGATTTACTGCCGGTGCCTCAGGTGGCGGGTATGCTGGCGTCCTTTCCATGTCTGCCCGCTCTGCTGGCTCGCTCCTTACCCGTGTCACGAGACAGGCAAGTGAGGGCTCTGCCCGTGCACTGCCGACTACCTCGAGCTTTGACTTGGGCACCAGCGTGTCGTCGGCGTCCTCGCTGATTTCCACGCTTGCATCCGCGCCCTCTGTCTCTCAGATTGGCATTGGCATCTCTGTGGCGGCTGCGGTTGCCATGGCCGGCTCTCTGGTTGCCCGACGATTGCTTGCGCAACGCAGCCGAAAGCCAGAGTCCGATCCGAAGAGTGTTGGTTCAGCAAAGTGAAGCATTTGGATTCATTGGGTTCTTTGGATTCATTTGCTGGTTGTCCGTACTGTTTTGTGTGAGGTGTTAGTAGTTGAGAGGCGCTTTGAGCGTCAACGTTTCTTTTTCAAATACAAAATGGTCAATATTGTCGCTCCTCCCGATCTTGAATGTTGAGGCAATCCTATGGGCCCTCGTTAAAAATTCAGTTCTTCATATTGGGAGACAGTATTTAGTGCTCGGGAAGCGAGAAATCGAAACGAACGAAAACACAGTGGAAAATTTTTTCCGAATTTCGGAACGACCGAATTTTTTCAAAAATTCGGTTTTTTTCAACTTGCGAATGCTTGAGTTTGGCTTGTTTCTTTCAATCGTAGTATGCAATGTATGTTGTTTGCAGTGCATATTTGTGGAAATTGGACGGCGGGGACTGTCCTGGAACGCGAAACGATGAGGAGGGGAATTGGCTGGCGGTCCATTGCGATCGGCGCTCCTCCTTGCTGCTGCTCCCCAGGCCATATCAACACGCGCCTTTGCATGTCCAGTGACGTGATACAGTTGTGGCACTTTGTTTCTGATGCGGGAGCGGTCGGGGACGGTCGCACAGACGCAGGAAAGCGCTGTTGACACAACTTCGCAGCCACCACTCAATGACTGCACCAGTGCACCAATTCTTCAGGATATCTCTCATTCTAGCTACAAATACAATTGATACACTATTCACACGTATTCAAATGCCATGGAATCATGATGAAGTGCTTTGGAGTTGGAAGCAGCTCTGGGCATGGCCAACTTGGTGCAGTTCCAGCCTCTGGTCAGCGGGCAGACCGCGCTTGCGATGTCGACGTCTGTCTGTAGCGTCAGCCATACTTGTAACCAGTCATGGATCCGCTTCAACGGCGGCTGCGCACTGGGTGCAGATACAGCCACGCCAATCTTGAGACGTGAAAACAGAAGTGAGCTCAAATCGGTCACGTCCCTTACTTGTACTGCTGGCAGTCTTGCGGCACTCGGTCCTCACTGTACACCAGTGCGTGTCAAAAATCATTCAAATGTAATGCAAGTGAACGCTGACGTCAAGCGTGCGGTGTGCGCTGAAAAACGAGCGTTGATCGGTTGTAGCGTTGTTTGTCGCGATGGGTATCACTTCCGCGAGCTTGATACCGGCCTGCGATAAAAATTGTGAAGGGTGGTGATTAGCGCATTCATTGTCAGGTAGTTATGCTCAAATAATGTCGCAGCAGTTCCAGTCCAGCGGCAGTAACAGCATGGAAACAGAGTGTTCAAAGAACGCCTGCGGCCGGCTTCATTTTTCGCGAATGTTCGCTTCAAAATGGCAGAAACCGCGCCCCGCACACCAGAGTACAACATGGCGTTAGGACGACCACTTAATCCAGTATTATTCAAAGCAGCGAGCGGGGCAAAAGGGGCCAATGCAGCGACAGGACAGGCAATAACACGAAACGAGTGAGTTTGTGCTCACCGTTTGCGTGTCTTTTCGCGGTGTTTCGTGCTTCTTTTCTCGACTTGTAGTATTCTGAGATGTTATGACATATTGTCCAATCGAGATACGCGCGATTGGAGGAGGATGAGAAAGTGTAGTTCCATGCCTGCGATCGAATCCCATTTCGCCCAGCGTTCACTTCGAGCTGTCTAGACCAAGCGTCTTGATGCTTTTTGCTTTCTTTTTGCTACTGGGTTCGAACCTGTTTGGTTGCGCTTTCTTTTTTGATTTCTTTTTTATTTTTTTAATGCTACTTTATTTTATTTTAATTTAATTTTATTTAATTTTAATTTATTTTTAATTTATTTTAATTTTTTTATTTTATTTTGTAACGTCACTGCTTCAGTCTACCATTTATTTTTATTTTATTTATTATTTTTTTCTACATCGAGTGCAGATCGAGATGGCCAGCAGTGACATTTGTGAGTGTGCCACAACAAAAAGAAAAAGATAAAAAAACAAAAGCAAAGAAGAAGGCGAACACAGCCGTCGCGCGGCTTGTGGTGCTTGTCTGTCATCGAGCTTTACCTCTCTCTGACTGTGCAGCAGCCAACGCACGCAAGCGATGCTGATGTCAGGAGGACAAGAGGATAGAGGTAAAGATAAAAAAAAAAAGATAAAAAAAAAAGATAAAAAAAAAAGATAAAAAGGCGCGATAAAAAAGAAAAAAAAGAAAAGAAAGATGCGGTCGTCTGCTGCCTGCAGATCGATGCCGACTGCGCGGATGCGCGGAAAACACTCATCTCACATGGGTATAGAAGGACGACACGAGAGAGATGCGAAGGAACTGCAGAAGCGCGATAGAAAGGGGAGAAAATGCATTTTTTTAAATCAGCTAGGGCGGGAATTGGCGGGAAAATGCATTTTTCAAATTTCGCGCCCAAAATCACATGATTTTTTATTGTCTCGCACTCCAGCCTCACCTTGGAATATGATCACAAGTAGCACAGCATCCACTTGATGTCCAAGATTGTCATTGACGCGCTTCAGCGGGCGGCGGCTGTCGAGCTGGATCAAGTCAAACAAGCACTACGCTGCAAAGAACAAGAACATTGCGAAAAAAACTTGAGATTCGCACTCGTCACATCGCACAGGCTTCTTTCAGTCCAAGTGGTGCT
The DNA here is from genome assembly GCF_000151315.2 of Capsaspora owczarzaki ATCC 30864. Taxonomy (NCBI): domain Eukaryota; class Filasterea; order Ministeriida; family Capsasporidae; genus Capsaspora; species Capsaspora owczarzaki. Next base: position 402,708 of record NW_011887296.1, on the reverse strand, counting down.
GAGCTCGGTACGCATACTGTTCGATTGGAGAACGCAACAGACGAAATACTCACTGTGAGCTGATGTGTCGCAGGCGTGTGAAACTGATGATCAAGACGGAGTCAATCGCAATGTTCGGCCAGCAAGACAACGTGTCTCGTTGAAGCAAACGTGTAAGTCCCCGCCGTCAGCTGTCATGCATGATATGACACAGAACAGTGACTAACTTGTGATTCCTACTTGAACAGATGCGGAAAGGAGCAAAGCGGAGCTCGGGGCTGCAAGATGCTTGGCCAGTGTGCTACCAGTCACGCCCTCCAAAGGCAAGTACAAAGCACCAGCAAGGTGCAGGCGGGGGCGATCTGAGATTTTTGTAAATTTGTGCAAATATGGAAACCAATAATAAAATAAATTTTATTAAAAATTAAAAAAAACATTTTTAATAATATGGGGCTGTTTTTTTAAAAAGGTAGAATCGCCATGTCTTTCACTCCCATCGCGTCGCTGAGCTCTGCAATTGGTTTCCCCTGCCCTGCAACCCCCGCCCGAGAGAGTAGACCATGTGTCCATGCCACTCGGTGCATCAGACCACACGCCGCTGTCTCGCCGGCGCCTGTACGGCCGCGAGAAGGTGTGACGGTCAACGCAACCTCGTTGTAGCAGATCAGTGTCAGCGGGCTGCCACACCACATCAAATAATTCTTTAGATCGGAGATCGGGACAATGGCTGGTAGGGACAGGAGGAGCCGGAAGCTGAGAGAGTGCATAAAACAGTTCAGCACTCGGTTTGGACATGCAAGAGTTGTTTTTTGTTTTTTGTTTGTTTTTTGTTTGTTTTTTTGTAACCAAGTGTGCTGGGGCTAATCGCCCTCTACTGCGGCCCGATTATTGTTGGACAAGATGAACCCGCAACAGAATGTAGCAGTGGCACAGATTGAGGGCTGGGAAAAGCTTGGCTGAGAAATCACACCGCGACACAAACCGCTCCTTTTCTCGCTCCGCCCCGCCGCCCAACGCACTTCCGCTGCGCCCCCGACCCTCGAGCACACTGATGACATGGTGTAAACCACACAATCAGAGCACCAGCGGCGGAAAGCGACGTAGGACACGGTGGTGGATATGAACGACATATTTTGGGGGGTTCACTCTACCTTTTTAAAAAAACGGCCCCATATAAAAGGAGACCAAGAAAGCAAATTCTGACCAATCAGACGTCGAGCTATCGCCATATTCTCGCTGTGCTGAGGCACCGAATTTTGCACCGGAAAAATAATAAATTCGGTTTTCCGAATTTTGAGCAAAATTCGGAGGATTGTCTTCCGAAATTCGGAAAAAATTTTTCCACTGTGAAACGCAATTTCAGCAGCCAAAATGCCCGTGCGCTCGACCTTTTTTGAAGACGACCTTTCGTCGCTGATTTAGCAACAATTTCGCAAGAACCCAAATTCTACCTGGTTTACAGCGACACACGGCATCAGCCGGATAACCTTAGTATTATTCAACATTCAATCGGAGCGCACTCATCCAATCTCAGACAACACCGGCGTCGCCATCCTTCGTATTCTTCCGCCGCTGGCTACGCCATGACCAGCTTGCTGTCTCACATCCACCCGATGTTTCCTCATCTAAAACAACATTTCACGCTCGTTGTGCTCCACGAGGGTTGGAGGAATCTGATCGTTCTGGGAGCATTTCGATGTTAGAGTTGGCAAATTGTGAATAGAAGTCTAGTTTTTATTGGCCTGAATTTCTACTTTTCTGACTCCTCGTTTTGGACTATGCGCACTTTACTCATCCTTGCATAGTACCAGTTCATCAATATCATTCCATGACGGCCAGGTTAGGCGTCAGATCGAGTACATGTACGAGCGGAGCAATCGACACGATTCATTGTTCAATGACATTGATGCGCCGAAACCTGAGATACTCTTGTGCTTTTCGCAAAGTCCAGATCACTGAATTGCTGTTTTTTTTTTTGGTCTCAGAAACCTTTTTCAATCCCAATCCAAAATCCACAATCCAAAATCCCAATCCAAAATCCAAATCCAAATCCAAATCCAAATCCAAATCCAAAATCCAAATCCAGCTCATTTCCCATTCCTATGCATGTCTACTCTCGAGCTCGACGGTTGGCTGCAGATGGCACCGACGACCACAGCAGCCGCGACAACAACCACCATCACAACAAGACCACTACAGACGAAGCGAGCAAGGACAGCTCAGCGCAGCACTCACGTAAGAGGGAACAGAACGAAAAAAAAAGGCGGGAACTCAAAACGAGTTGAAAAGTGGAAACTTTTGGCGGGAAAACTGTTAAATCCACTCCAGCGTTCAAGCCTCGACACTCACTTCGCTGGGCTGTATGGGCTTGCTTGGTTGGTTTGCTATCTCTCGTCTTGCTGGATTCGGATCGGGATCGGGAGCGCAGGCGCGGCAGACCTATGGAACATGATTGCCCAAGAAGACGAACAGCGGCCATCGTCACCGAGAGTGTGCCCGCCCAGCCCGTCCTCCGATGCAACTGCGTTCGGAGCTTGCTCAGACGTACGCTCGGATCCGCTCTCGAGCGACGGCAGCGACTGGGCTCTCGCGGACGAGTTCCAGCCACTTGATTCCGAGCCCTCGTCCAGCCTGTCGGACGACCTCGACCCAGCGCGTGCCGCCGACAGGACTACCCTTGTCGCAAGTGACCTTGTAAAGGACAGTGGGATGGCCATCGAGTCGGCATCCCAAGACACAGCCCTGCCTGATCAATCGCGACGGATAGGAGTTCCAAGCAGTCACGGTTATCGCCTCGGGGATTTGTTCGCTTCCCCGCGTATTATGCTTTCAAACGATATATTGAGTGGGCGAGGGAGAATGTTGCCACTGTCAAGTGCATCAGCCCGTGTGGTGAAGGCGAAATCGCGACAACTTGTCGCTCGCAAGCAGCCCGTCCAACAAATGCTGGATGCTGGCCAAAAGCTCGAGTGCAAGACTTGTGGAATGATCATGGCTGCTCATGACGAGCAAGCGCATCTCAAGCACCACGAAGAGCTGCAGATGCGGAAAGAGGGCCTTGTCCCTGTAAGTACTCTTGGAGAGCATTGAGTGGGGAAAGAGTCGATTCGTCAGAATACCTTTTATTTACGTTGTGGGAGCGCGGCCTTGACACAGAGGTCGCATCGCTGGGAAAGCACCGACTTGGCCACCGACGCACGAACGAGCGGCATGTTAGTTGAAGTTCGCAAGTCGGATTTATTTTTTGTAAGCGACTGCGATTCGTTTGGTCGTTTTTGTGGTTCTTGGTCACTCAATTTTTGATCTTAGGATACCGTGGTACTACCACTAATGTCTGCAGACCTTGGATTGCTGTCGGTTGAGGAAGCTAGCCAACTGCGGGTAGGTTTTGCCGTTCATTTCCTCGTTCATTCACAAGTTGCGTTTGCTCACCCGGTCTGTTGGAACGCTTGGCCAGAAATTTTTATTTATTACCAGAGACACACCACAGCGGGCTGTGGGCTGTGTTATGCTGGAAGAGTTTAACCCTACGACAATGACGATCATCAGCCCGTCCAATTCTTCTGGTCCCGCTGCGAGTGCCTCCTCCACTTCCGCCAGCACCAAGCCGGCCGCAAAGGTGGTTCTCGGTGTGAATCGGATCTGGGTGAGCAAGGCATTCCGAAAATTCCACATTGCCACACGTTTACTTGATTTTGCAAGGTACATGCAGCAAGTGCGACGGCTCGACGTTCGGGTGCCAATGTCAGTTTGCCAGTCCAATACTCACGATAAGACATATTGATTTTTGGAAATGGGCATCTTTGGCAGGGCGCACTATTACACTGTTGGCACAGTAGAGAAGGCAAACATCGCCTTCACTCCTCTCACAGACAACGGAAGGGCATTCGCCTTGGCGTATCTACAAGAAACAAACGCGCCGCCCGTCGAGTATCATCATACAAGTTAACTCTACCTTCGAGCATGCAAAGGCTTGTCATCAATATCGCACTATTTAAATGAAAGCAGCTACGTTTTGCGAAAAAGCATAAATCAACGCCGAAATAACTGTAGAAACATGGAGTAAATGTATAACACCCCGTTAATTTTTTTCTTCATTTACACACTCCAGTCTGAAAGTCAAGTCAAACGCAACCGAAAGTTCAGAAATGGAGCACTACAACACAAAAAGATCAGGAACGTCGTTTTGGTTGAGAGCACGCTTGGGAAGCGAGCCTGGAGCACGAGCCGCGATGGCGCCAGCCACACGCTCCCTTCGACGTTTTTCACGCTCGACGCTCGACGAGGGAGGCGCAATCTGCAGCCGTGTGAACTTGGCATTGGGCTCAAGCAGGCGCATTCCTCCCAGACCGATACCAACGGAATCATCGCCAAGAGATCGAAGGATGGAATGCTAATACACACACCGAAAATACAACAAAGAACCAGACCGCCAGATCAGAACACTCACAGAGTGATAACCAAAAGAACCAACGAACTTTTCCCAACGTACCATTTCGCTGGGCAGCAGCAAGTCTCGTTTCAGTTGACGCAAGGCGTCAACGCTCGGGTCGACAAGTGCGCCCGAAGATATGTCGATGCTGGCAGCGCTCGATGTTGAGACATTCAGACCAGCGTTCGTGGTGGACGAGGAAGAGGACATGGAGTCGTTCAACTTGTCTTCCAACGAGAGGCCCATGTCCTCCTGCTGAACAGCACGTCGCTTTCCGGAATGTCGCTGAACTTGAGCTTTGGCAGGACTGTTCAACAGCACCGCTGGTGGTACACGCTAAAAGCAAAAAAACAAAAACAAAAAAAAAACCAAAACAAAACAAAACAAAAAACAAAACAAAACAAAACAAAACAAAACAAAACAAAACAAAACAAAACAAAACAAAACAAAAACACAGAGGGGCAAAGCACAGCAGTGCGAATCAGTATCAACTTTCAGTGCACAACCAACAAACGCATTGCCACAAACCTGTCCAGTCGCTTGCTTCTTGGAGCAAATGACGCAGTGCACATCAGCGCCGGCATCATCTCCAACCAGACAAGACATATGATACGCATGGCCGCAATGGAAGATGGTCAGCGCGTCGTCCATTTTCGCAATACGAACCACTCGAAGTTCACAAATGCTGCAAACATCTTGGCGTGGCATCAAACCTAGTTCGAGACAAAAAAACCCAACGCAACCGCACGGACCAACAGGTGTTCAGCACAGTACCATGAAATTTTTCATGGACGGCAAGGGTCAACACTCACCTTTGCGCAGACCGCGAGCGAGAGACTTGGTGGCAGTAATCAAATCATCCTCAATCATGTGGTTGGTGGTTTCGAGAAGGACAGCCTCGTAATTGTACGTGTCGACCATGCCAATGACAAGATCCTTAATGTCACCGAGGTTGCCAGAGCTGTAATTGGGGTCCTGCAGCACCTTGTACAGGACTGTTTTCAATGGGACGTAGCCCATCATCGCACTGAGAACACGCTGGGTGAGCGACTTGAGTTCAATCATCAGGCTGGTCACCATGCTCGGGCTGAGTTGCATGGCGATTCGACGACGCGCAGCGGAAGCAGGCTTTTGCTCGTCCACCAACAGATTCAGCTGACGCTGCGGTTCCATCACCGTGTCAAGCATCTGGAACCACAACTGATCGCGTTCGTTCTCGTTGATCCGATTGGCATTGCGCTGGCAGAGCTGAATGGCAACCAGGAGCACGGCATGGGCGCGAGCAATTGCTCCCCGAATTTCAGGGTGCACAGGTCGCACAGCGGGCGGAGGACCTTGATGGAGAGCTGCAGCTAGTTGCTGTTGTTGTTGTTGTTGTTGCTGCTGCTGCTGTTGCTGCTGCTGTTGCTGCGCTCCAGCCTCGGGCGTCGAAGAGTGCGACGAGATGAGCGTGTGACATAATGACACAATGCGATCTTTGAGTGAGGCAAGCACCAACTCGAAGGCGGCGACAATGTCGCCCGACCGCTCGAGGAGCCACGCCGTGGCGTCGGTGATCTTGAACTTTTTGCACATGCGCAGACATTCCTGCACATGGTTGGTCAAACACAATCACAACGTGCGTGTGAGCACAATGTTTCTCTGTTCTCATATCTTTCTCATCCCCAATCCTCGTTCCAGTTTCGACGCTCAAATTCACGATAGCAACTTCATGCACAAACCTCAAGGCGGTAGTTGTCTTGCAATCGCAAGTAGGCATACACTTGGGATGGAGCATACTCGCAAAGGAGCTCAATGTAGCGCTCGTTGACTTCCAGCGGAACCGATCCCACAAGGGCACTGAGTTCGGACTGGCCTGGCTCTCTCGCAACGGAGGGCCGTTGCTGGCCGGTAGCGAGGGGAATACTGCTGAGCAGAGTTGGGTCAAACACGTGACGCAAGAACTCGTACTGAACTTGCGAGTTGGGTTGCAGTCGGCCCACAAAGGGCGCCAGCTCTTCGGGGAAGTGCAGCATGACCACTTTGGCCATTGCACGCCGATCGGCCAGCGAAAGTTGCAACGCATGCTGAATAGCAAACTCCCGCACAGTCGCGTTGTCTTGCGCAGTGTAGCTGGATGGCTGACGCAGTATGCCGCGCTCGTCGTACGCGGGCCGTGACGGGACGGAGCTCTGAGGCGCCGACAGCACACGGTGGACGTAGCTGATGGCCTTCCGTTCCTGGTTGGGAGCACGCAGATAGATGGCAAGAATCTTGGCGTACTGCCGACGCGCTTCGTACAACGACTCGAGAATTTTGAAGAATTGCGCGGACTCGGTCATGATCAGAAGCGTGTCTTCGTCAATGTGGTTGAGCAGTCCTCCGTGATAGAGGCTGATCAAGGCCTGCTCTCGCTCATCGACAGAAACCCGCAGCTCGGGCACGCCACCCTGTTGAGGCCCGGACGCTTCGGCGGACTTGGACTCGCTTTCGCTCGCGTCACACAGCAAGGAGTCGGCGTTGGTCAGATAGCGGACCATCAGATCGAGGATGGCCGGCTCGACAGTCAGCAACTTTGGAAAGCGCAGCAACTGTCGAGCAACGAAGGCAAACAAAACGGTCATTTGCTCGGCAGAGAACGGGGAGATGGACTGGGGGTGGGACACGGAGCGCGACAGAGCCCGAGCACTGCTTTTGCCCTGCGCTTGTTGTCGGTGTTGTTGCACTTGTTGTCGTTGCTGTTCTTGCTGCACCGCGGCCATCGTTCGCACACGGAATGTGTCGAATAAAATGTCCAAAATGAGCTGTCGATCGGGCATCGGCTGGACCGGGACAACCATATCTTGCGTTGCAGAAGCCTGATGAGCATCGGCCTGTCGACGCTTGCGTGATTTGGACGAGGCGGAGGCGGATTCCTCATCCACGGCAGTCTGGCCAAAGGAGGGTGGATTGAGAGCGGCATCTTCGAAGGCGACATCCAGGACCTTCAGGAACTCGCGAATGTCAAACATGAGCAAGGCGCGAAGGTTGGGGTACTGGACGGCTTCTTCAAATTCACCAGGAGAGCTGGGCGATTCAGGACTACGAGCACTCGTCGCTGAGGCACGCGCCAGTAAAAAGTGATACACCTCTGACTTGATTGTTGGCAACAGCTCGGCGGGCAGCATGCCTGCCGGGAAGGCTCGGCCAGTCAAGCAAAAGCTCATGTACAAGAGCAATTTGTATCCAATGCTGAAATCGCTACTCGACATTCCGGATGGCGCCGCATCGTTCGTTGCAGCAGCTTGTGCTCGCCCTTTGCCCTTGACGGCTTGGTACAGGCGCTGAACCAGCTCTTCCATTGGCGAGACATAGTCAAACAGACCGCGGTTGTAGACGTAAATAAGCGCAGTATACAGGCGGTGCTGCCGACACATGGTGATGACTTGATGCAAGTCAAGGTTGGCGACATCCATGTGCACGAGGCAGCGCTCGATGCGCTGCAAAAATCCCCGCGCGAGGTAATGCTCGACGAAAGCCTGCATCACAATCGGACTGAACGAGCGGATGCGGTCACTCAGAACGTAGGGTTCGAGACGTTCCAGGAAGACCCCGCGACCACTGGCCGGGTAGTCGCACTGAACCGCACAAAAGCGGTCAAAGATCTCGCTCATGAGCAAGTCGTGGCGGTCAATGGCCAGACAATACTCGATGCTGGTGCTGACTAGGTTGCGAACGTGGTCGACGTTGAGCCACACGCCTGCAACAGCATTGTTGGGTGCTTCTGTGGCGGTGGTGGCGGCAGCGACGACAGTGGGCGGCGGGACGATGGCTTCAGCTGGAGGGGTGGAAATCGAAATGTCAAGGTAGGCCAGCAGCAAATCCGTCATTTGCTCGCTCACAATTTCGCGACGCCGCGCCGCATTCAGTGGCAGCCCAATGATGGCTTTGGCAGTGCCGTCGTAAAACTCCTTGGCCAATGCGAGTGCCTCGAGGAATTTGCTTTGCCGAACGAGAATGGCAATGCGCTCCGACCAAGTCAGCAAGGTCAACATGACCACGGACTGCTGTCCCACGAGGAAAATGTTTGACCCACGAAGCTGAGCACACATGGTCTGGTGGTGCGTCATTGTGCGACGCAGCGCAGCGGTGACGGCGGCCACCGAGCTGGCAGAAGTGACAGACGCCGAGTGCGACCGGGACAGAGAGCCGCCGCTGCTGCCCGCGCCTCCAAAGATGGAGTTGAAGGCAGCGGTGGCCAAGTAGGTGTTGGACGGAGGACCCGCAGCAAACGGCTGAAAGCGAGTGTGGAAGAGCAGGTTGAGGTCGCTGACATCAATGGTCTGGAGCAGTTGCATGGTCTGAGCGTCAATCACATTTAGCCGCTCCCGGCCATCGAGCGCAATGACAATGGAGGCACCGAGCCACTGCAGGGCAGTTACGGGAAAGTCCAAGACCAGGTGGCCGCGCCGCACAAACGAAATGGTACTGGCACTCATGAAGGTGGTAAAGGCGCTTCCGACATGAGTGAGCGGAGTGCCAATGGAGGCCAACCCAGCCTTCAAACCCGAGCTCAGACTCGAGGACAAGGAGGAAGAGGAGGTCGGCGACACAAGTTGGACGAGCTGCTGCTCCTCTTGCGTGATGCCAGACGACTGGCGAGCAAGAGGCGTGCCGGGTGCTGGGCGAAACTGCTCGTGCTGCTGCTGCAAGGACGCTTGCTGGCGTTGCGCTTGTTGCGGGGTTGTTGAGCCCGGGAGAGACGGCGGCCCTGGCAAGTCGATGCCCCGCGCACCAGTGTCGTTGCACACGACTTCGATGAGGCGAACGTGATTGGCAAACGAGCAAGCGACCATCGGGTGTAGCACTGTCCGCTTTCGGGCCTCACCGGCCAGCATGCACCTGCGCCATGCCAGACACGGCAAGTGCAAATCCGACGTGGATTCAGTCGCATTGCCTGGACTGGAAGCGGCGCGCCCGAGCAGCTGAGCAGAGCGAGGGGTGGTAGGGGTCTGGCGCCCGCTGTCTGTCCTGCTGTCACCATCCTGCGCATTGTCAGAGATTGGCGTGTCTTGCCCATAGACGAAAGGGCGTTGGGGCACTGCATCTTGCTCTTCAGTCGCGCAAATGACCTCCTTGCCAAAGGTGTGCATGATATCGAGTTGGGGCCGCAAAGCGACAATGTGCACCTTGGATTTCGTTGTCATGGCCACGAGAGACAGGTCGTCGAGGGGATGCGAGAGGCCCAAAGCAGGAGGAAGCGAGACGAGCGAGGAAACCGCAGCCTTCCCGCCGCCCGTCACGAGGCATTTCGAGTCTGCAACCCAGATGCCCATCACACGTCGAACATTGTGTGAAAATACGGCTCCCCGGGCATCGGATGAGACGATGGAGCTCAGATCCGGGACGGCCGCGGTGATGTTGAGAATGGCGCGATCGTGCACACCGTCAATGACTTTGAGCAGCTTGCCCTGCTGCAGTTCCCACACGGCAATATGGCCCTTTTCAAAGCCGGCCAGTAAATAGTCAAACCCAGACACGCTCAGCGGAGCGTTCGATGCGCCAGTGGCGGCCACTGTGGAGGCTCGTTGTTGCTGTGACGGAGATGCAGAAGAAGCACCTCCATTGCCTCGAACTCCACCTGCGTGAGCCATCATGGGCGACTGTCCACCGTGAGCAGAGGTGTTGTTGTTGTTGGCGGGGCCAGCTGCCGGTGCGCGCTGATGCGGTTGCTGCTGCGGCTGTTGTGGTTGTTGGAGCGAGGCGTCCAAATCGTCAACCGAGGACAGGCAGATTGCAGTGATGGGTCCAAACGTCATGCCTGCAGACGTCGAGCCAAGCACAAATCGAACGCGCTGGTGGTAGTCATACACGATTGCCAGTCCATGCGAGGCTCCAATGGCGACAAATCTTGCCGACGACGCAATGCACGTCGGCAATCCGGCTTCCTTGCGCGTGATGTCCGTCGTGAGCTGGGACGAGATCTTGTTGAGCGGGACCTTCCTTACGACCGAGTCTTGCACGGACACGGCGGCGATCCCAGTCGTAGTAGAAGTAGAAGTAGTAACGGCGCTCGAATCGCCTCCGGACGACGACGACGACCCTCCAGCAGCAGCAGCAGCAGCCGCGTAGCTGGACGCATCGTTGTCCTCTGATGACGACCCAGCAGCAGCAGCAGCAGCAGCAGCCGTTGGCTTGAGGTTGGCGCCTGCTGGGTGGGACGACGCTGCCGCAGCGAGCTCGAGCTGGAGTTGCCGCTGCCTGCTGAGCTTGTCCTTCTCCTCCTGCTGCTGCTGCTGCTGAAGGGTCTGGTGGTGCTGGTGGTGCTGGTGCTGATGTCCTGCGACTGACTGGAGTGGTGCCAGACCAAGACCAGTGCGCTGTGAGCTTGCCAATGCATCGCCCTTCTGCTGCTGCTGCTGCTGCTGCTGCTGATCCTGATCCTGATCCTGATCCTGATCGTGATCATGATGCTCATCGTCGCCAGGCATCATTGCTGCAGTCGTTGTTGACTCGGCAACGCGGAGTGCAGCAACGAGATCGGCGGGCAGCCCAGCAGTCAGGTCTTCAGCGAGCGTCTGCTGCAGCAGCGCATCCGAAATGACCGCCGCTGATGCTGGCTGCTGAGCCATTTGCTGAGTGAATGAATGAGTGAGTGAGTGAATGGAGATTGACAATGACAAGGACTGAGCTGAGCAGAATTCTAACTGTTTGTTTGGGACGCTGAACAGATTGGAGTTTACAGATTCGGTCAGTTTGTCTGAGATTGAATGGGAATGGTGGGTGGAAGTCGGTTTGTGTGTGTGTGTGTGTGTGTGTGTGTGTGTGTGTGTGTGTGTGTGTGTCGAAGGTGGTCAACACCGAGTAACCTGCTGAGAAGCGCTTATTTTTTTAGGGGTCTTCTCTGAGCCTCTCAGATGATAAAAAAACCCCGAGCTGTTGCTGCCGCTACTAGATCATCATCTTCATCATCTTCCTCAATCATCATGATCATGATCAATAGCCACAAATCCGCAGGAACATCCAAGCTTGTGCGATGACATGTTCAGTCGTCTTTCACTTTCTCAGAGACTTTTTTTTTTTTTTCAGCTTCAGCTCGCCCGTCAAGTCATTCACATTTTCTGTCAATATTCCTGAGGCACTGATAAAGAGCGAGAGAGAGAGCGAGAGAGCGAGAGTTCGACCATATCTGACATGCCGGACTGGCTGCCATCAGAAGCCAGGCTCAATGCCACTGCGAATCAGCTCTACTTTGTGATTCACGCTGGACTTGGCCACCAGTCGGACATGGCTGGTCTTCAGCAGAGCGATTGCTGCACTGTCTGTCGCTGGGCCACGGCACCGTCGTCGTCGTCGTCCACGCTCAAGCCAGCCGCGACGCCGACGACGAGTAGGACGGAAGCGCGGGAAACAGAGCCGCGGGAACGAGCGCCTCCTCTGTGCTGCCCGCGCCCGTTTCGCCGCGCAGACCGCCTCAAGCCGCTGGCTGCCGACACGAGTAGTACTGGCAATAGTGCTAGTCGACGATTCGCGCACCACCGCGACGGCATCCAAAGACCAAGCTGGACTGCAGCGCGAATTCACAAGAAGCAGTTCCCGCCAAAACGGTTTCAGAGTGACTTTGAGCACCCGTCAAGAGGGACGTCAACGTCGAGGAGTGCCGCATTGGCGCAATGCCAACGACGTGATGATGGAGTCACTGCGATGGACGAGCAAGAGTCGACGTCGGATGTCGAGGTCACGCATGTGGTCGGCCCAGCGCTGTGCAGTTTGATGCAAAAGCTGCACTGGCTCGCTCAGACGTCCGACAAGGTGCATTCAGTCACAATGTCCAACGGCTGGGCGCATTTCATGGATGTGCATGCGGCTGCTGCCTTCATCCCGACTCTGCAAACGCGCATCAACGAAGCGGCAGACCAATACCGAAACTGCCTCATCCACGACTCGGCGCTGTCGAAGCACATCGAGAACAGCAACCATGAGAGTGATGATGATGATGATGATGATGCTGACGAGCCCGACTCCGACGATACAGTGCTCTACCAGGAGGGTGACTATGACGGCGAAGTGTACGCCCAAGAAGACGATCTTGACTCGAACAATCACGAGAATGATCAGCTCGTCCACAACTGCGCTGGTCTGAGGGAGGACACTGTCACCGAAACACAGTCGTGCCCACCACCGGTAAAGCCACTGCACGAGCAAGTCACTACCTATTCTCCACTGCCAATCGCGCCCGCACTGCCCGTGAAGCCGGAAACATTTGCCGACGGCGCAGAATTCGGACCATCCCCGCTTTTGTCTCGCATTCAGGAGCGCCAGTCCACCATTTCACGAGGCTCGCCCGTCATCAGAAACCTGAACGCTTCACTCCCCGACAGCATGCCCGTTGCAACGCAGGGCATTATTCCGGGGAGCATACCCGCCTCGGAGGTCGGTCATCATCGCAACGAGGTTGCTCTCCCACTGACACTCACCACCCCGTCCGTATCGGCGATACTGTCACCCGTGAAGGAGCTCGCGGGCTCTTTGATACACGAAGCATCGCTCTCCTCCGCCACGCCGCCGCAGCCCCCGCAACGGACGGCAGGCACGCTGGTGGACATTGATCGAGCTCTCCACCTTCGTGTTGGTTTGAGTCTTGTCGGCCATCCGCCCGCGCCGACTTCCACCTCGGCTGCTGGCGGCGTGTCCCTTTCCTTGAACACCCCATCCCGATTCTTTTCGCGGGTAGCGAGCATGCTGGAACAGACACCTGCGGGATGCACCAACGTTTGGCGTCGTACGGGCTCCATGCAGCCAAACACGGGCCCTGTGGCGAACGACTTGAACATGTTTTTGGGTTCATTTTCGTTTAGCGAGTTGGAGGATCCTGATTGGTCGTTGCCTCAGTCGCTGTCATTCCAGAATCTTCCAAGCCTCCAGCCAGACTCTGCAGCACAGCCCCGTCCACCTTCAGCGGATGGTGCTGCAACTGGAACATTTGCCGCACCCGACACTGGTTTGTAATCTTTCACCCATTCCATTTTATCACTGCTATATATTTGTGCGCGGGTTGATGTCAAAACGTTTAAGTTATTCAATGTTTATTTTTGATGCGTCACGAATAGTTTTTTTTTTTGGCTTCAACATAACGAGGCATGACGCCTGTCCACACATATTCAAACAGCAGCGGGACGCAGCCCGTCAGTGAATGGATGAGCGTAGCTCACAACGATGCGGCGGCGGAAACCAGCAGGGATCTGGCCACTGAGTGCGTCCTTTGCCTTAGAAGCGTCTTCGACGTTGGTAAAATGAACAAAAGCAAAGCCTCGAGACGTGCCATCAGCTCTTCGACGCACATGCACGGCCGTCAAAGTGCCGTACGGCGCACAGAGCTCCCGCACCTTATCCTCGGAGGCTTCGAAATCAACATTAGTCAGGTACAAGATGTGGTACGGTGCTACTTCAGACGTGGCGTGCGGTGGGGGAGCAGGGTCGGTCTGAAGAGGGAACCGCGAGACATACAACTCCTCGCCCTCCAAGACATGACCATGGAAGCGCTCGGCCAATTCTACCGAGGCCGGCTGGTCGAAGCAAACAAACCCAACAGTCGAAAAGTCCCTGGGCACGATCGTCGTAACGATCTTGCCACAATCTGCAAACAAGGCCATCAACTTGACGTAGTTGTAATTTGCCGGCAGATTGGCGACATACACCGAGCGGCGATCCTTGCGAACATACGGCGAAGCAGTCACCGGCAAGCCGTTGACGATCGCGCCGTTGATGTTTGCAATGGCGTTCTGGCATGCTTCCTCGGACAGAAAGTCGACCAACGCAGCCCGCGGCTGGGTTTCGATCGTGCGGCTCGACAGGATGCAGCCAAAAGGCGAAAAGAGGTCACGCAACGCACTCAGATTGATGCTTTGCTCGAGATTCTTAATTATGAGACTAGCGTAGCGTATGGGGCTGAAGCGATCTCTAGGATCTGGCAGCGAGACTCTCAGCGGCTGGCCGGTTGCCGTCAAGCGTTTGCCATCCATGGCAGCCACTGCAGCGCGGGCCGCGTCCGCATGCAAATAGTCCACATGGCCAATCCCCTTGGAAATGCCCGCGTCGTCGCGCATAATGTTGGAACTGACGATGGCTCCGAATTGGCCAAAAACCCGTTGCAGGTCCTCAAGCTCCACGGCAGGGTCGATATTTTTCACATAGATGAGTTTGCGCGGGCGAATCTGGCCCTCAGCATCGGGCTCAGCCTCGTCTGTTGAACTGTCCTTTCCTGAGGCATTGGGAGCAGGAGGGTCTTGCGCATCGCGAGCTCGATGAGACAAGGTAACGGTCATTGGCATCTGGGTGCCAGGAGACGGCTTGCCGTGCATTTCGGCAACAGCCTTGCTGGCCTCCTCCATGGTCGCAAAATCAACAAAGCCGACCTTCCGTGATCGGCCCATGTCGTCGCGCAGAACGTGGCAAGTCCGAATCTTGCCAAAGGGCGCAAACAGGGCGCGAAGTTGCTTTTCGTCGATCGACTCGCCAAGGTTTCTGATGCACAGGTTTTTTCGAAATTGCGCAATGCGTGCGACCTCCGCGTGGTGTCTGACCTCGGCCACACGATTCGCCTTGAACATGCCGTCATGTTCCGAGGACGTGAAGATTGTGACATCCAATGGACGCGTCAAGCGATCGAAGGTCTGCCCGTGTGTCGCAGCCATCGCCTTGCTCGCCGCCTCGGTGGTGGAATAGGCAACGAAACCATAGCCTTTCGACTTGCCAGTTTCGTCACGCATAATGTGCAGCGAAATGATTGTGCCAAAGGGCGCAAACAGCTCTTCCAACTGGTCGTCGTCCATGTCCACGTCCATGTTTTTGATGACAAGCTTGCCTTGCAGCCGCTCCAGGCGCTGCGCGACGGCGGATTCACACTCACGCTCTGCCCTGGTTGCCGGGAAGGTCACTGAAAGCTGATTGCTCCCCAGTTTGCTGCCGTGAAGGGCGCGTATTGCCGTAAGCGCATCTTCAAAGCGATCGAGGCAGACCACTCCCATCGGCGCGTCTTCCGGCGCTTCTTGCACGATGGTGGCGACACCAACCCTCCCGAACGGCCGGCAGAGTGCAGCCAGCGATTCCTCGCTCGCATCAGCAGGCAGGTTGCGCACAATGAGACTTGGCCGCTCTGGCAAGCGGTGGACTTGGACCTGCTGGCCGTTGAGGTACATGCCGTTCACCTGCGTCATCGCCGCATGGGCGTCGTCGAACGACTCGTATGTCACAAGGCCCACTCCGATCGAGCTTGCCACTTTGCACAGCGTCATTGTGCCAAACTCGCCAAAGATGTCTCGGAGCTGCTGGTCGTCCATGCGCGGGTCGAGGTTCTTGACGACCAGCTTGATCGCGCCGACCTTGCTCCGCTGATGAACACGCAGCAGTAGCGCTCGTGCAGCTGACGGCTGTGGTGACCGTGACTGTGCGGCTTGCTCGCTGGGACGCTGCTGCTGCTGCTGCTCATTGTACGCGCGAAGAGCGTCCGTTGTGAGTGAGCCGGACTCTGGTGGTGCGTGCGACGCAGCCGTCGAGTACGACACGGCTGCGCTGGTTGCACGGGTGCCCTTGCCAGCGGCTGGCATGGCGGCGCGGGTGGAGTGTGGTTGCGGCAGGTGCGACTGGCGGCCATGTGGCTGCCGAGCCGCGACACTGAGCGAGCTCATCCTTCGGCTGCTGCTCGGCGACCGGGCGCAGGTGGAGAGCACACGCATCACGCTGCTCCTGGATGGCGTGACGGCGGCGGCGGCAGAGTGCGGAGCGACCCGGGACAACGCGAGCAGACTCATCGTCATACAACCAAAAAGCCAAGAAACAGAAAAAAGAGTGACAGCAATGCATCACTCCACTGGAAAAAGAAAAAAAAAACCGGTCAAAGCAAGGTCATTGCAAGCAGTAGTGGTCAAAAAACACAGAGGGTAACTACAAAACCGAAACTGGATTGGAAAACGAAAACTGGATTGGAAAACGAAAAGCTGGGTGACAAAAGCTGCAGTACATGTACATGGTGCAACACTGTTCTTGGTGCTTGGGGGGGTCATCGGCGGACATACATGACAATGTAGGCAGATGGGCGGTAGGTGCTGACGGAAACGGACGTCGGGTTGACAAGCTCGGTGACTTGCTCGGGACTGAGTGCGGTGACATCGGAATCGTCGAACAGGGCCCATTGCTGCTTGGCGGGGTCGTCAGCCTGCACCACTGGAGCGGCAGAAGAAGAGCCCGAATCGAGTTCGGTGATGCCGGACTGGCCGACAGCACTTGTGCTGTTGACGGAATCCAACGCCATTGGCACAGCCGACTGGCTTGAGGCAAGGTGTTGGCCCAAGGCAGCGGGGATGTTTCCAGGGAAGGACGACTGGTCTATTGAAGCTCGTTTGCACGTCGAGAGATTGACAACGGCGGTATAGTGGCCGCTGGAAGACCCCGAGCCAGAGTGGAAAACGATTGCGGCAAGATCTGGGGTGGAACGTTTGTCATGTTCGAGTGGTGTTTTTGTCACGCCGCGTTCGATCAAGTGCGTGTGTGAGTGTGTGTGTGAGTGAGAGATTGAGATTGAGATTGAGCCGCCAACAGCAAACTGGCCCCCCAACTACTCCGTCCGTCGTCCTTACCATAGAGCGCATCGCGGCCTTGACAGTCGTCAACACACCACTCGGCAAATGTCATCGACCAAGGAAGCGCGGCAACCGTGCTGAGCTTGGAATTAAACTCGTCAAATGCAAATCGCTTAAAGTGCACAGTCATGACGTTGGGGAGCGCACCAATCAAGATTCGCCGCTCGGCCTCAGTGAACGACCGGCAGGTATCGCACTGGTACTTGTTGCTGCCTTGAAGCCGCTCGGGGGTTGTGAACGCATCCAGGGTTTCGGAAAGCGGAAGGACGTTTTCGCGATCATGAATCGGCACGCTCACGTCCCAGAATGTTTCCGACTGACAAGTGCGCGTGTCGCATTCAAAACAACATGTCGATGTGGTGAGCTTGCCTTGAAATAAGCTCGACATGGCTGGTAATGGCACGTTGCCACCCGTTGATGGCAGGAAGACCGACACTGCTTGCTTCAGCAGCGAAGCGAGAAGCGGGGAAGTCTGGACCGCTGAAGACTGAATGTTGTTCAGCGAGGCCGCTGATGCCACACTGTCGCTAGTTGCACCACCACCACCACCACCACCATCACCACGCAGGTGAAGCAGCAGCTCAGGAGCAATGAGATTGGCGACGGTGGTCACATAGGCAACCATTTTGTCCAGAAAGTCCTGCATGCACGTCAGAATGTAGCGAAGAAACTCTTGCGCATCTTGCTGCGTGTAGCCCGAAAATTGAGCATGGTGGTCGCGCAGACACATGACAAACTCGGACGGTCGAAGCCACTTGTCTATGCCTCCGAAAAAGGGCTCTGATGAAGTGGCGGACACTGATGCACTTTGACCGAGCGTTTCGGCGGCAAAGGAAGGATTAAGCTTGGCAAGGCAGTCTTGCATTTCAATCAACAGGACAGACAGCGCTCTAGCGACCGGGTAGGGCGAAATGGGGCTGCCAGGAGCGAGCGTATCCTCCCACAAACAGCAGAGCTGTTGTTTGATCTCCTAGCAGCGCAAGGTGCAACGTTGTGAGCAACCAAACTTCATAGAAAAACAAGCAACCCAAGGTAAACCAAAACAACAATGATTACAGAAGCAAGCGCGTCGTCTTTGTACAGGCTTAGGGTGAATCGTTCAAGCAACTGAAACTGCTGCAAGCTCGTGGCCACCGACGCCGAGAATCCCCGAGTGTAGAATAAAGGTTGCAGCACCGAATTGACATAGCACGTATTGCCAATGTTGCACTGAAAAAAAAAACAACCAAAAACAAAAATAAACCCCAAACCCGCGCATTAAAACATTTGAACAGTCAAAGTCACGTTCACGTGTCAAGGTCAACCAACAACAAAGGTACCAAGCGCACTTACCAGTCCCGGAAAAGGCGCAGTGGCACGAGAGGGTGGAGCGAACTGGGAGAGGCGGTCTATTGGGTTTGGTTTGAAATAGCTTGCAAGCGTCCGCTGAGGCTTGAATTCGATTTTGCTCAAGAAACTGGGAAGCGCTGCTTCTTCGTCGTCCTCGCCAAAAGTGTCGGGTATAGTCTTAACCCAGCTGGCCGTGTCATCCGAGAGCCGAGGGCGTTTGAGTCGCTGCAGCGAAGACGTCAGTCGGTTGTCGTCGAAGCCACGATCTAACGCAGCGCGCCGTCTCTCGCGACGCACTTCCTCAGAGATATCCGATCCCGGACGGGACAAGGCATCATCGCCCGAGTCGTCCGCGAGCAAACGTTGGTCAAACCGATCGAGGCGGATTGAGTCGTGGCCATCGCTGTCGGAGTTCGAGTTATCGTTGTTTGGTCTGTGAGCAATCTCTCGCCAGTGCCGTTGCTTGGGCGAGAGCACTTTACGGGAAGTCGAGCCTTGGGATGATGTTTGCGATGAAGCGCGTCGACTTTGTCCGTGTCGTGCATCGATTCTTCCGGGGCGGGCCTTTGATTTGGGCCTGGGTGTGCCCTGCGAAGCCGGGGAGTTCGGTCGCCTCAACTTGAGCGACTTTCTTGGAGTGTCACCAATGACGTCGAATTGTCGAGGTCTCTGCGCGCGATAGTCACTTGCACTCCAGAACTGAGTTTTGGGCACAGCAGCTGAACGAAAGTTGGACGAATGGAGCAGGTTTTCGTCTTCTTCGTCGCCTTCGAGCATTCTGGACGGTCCAGCGGCCTTGTGAATACCATCTGCACCATCTGCATGAGTAGCATCGTCGTCTTCGGGACGGAGGCAGGAGTAGCTTGGCTTGCTTGCGTTGCTTGCGCGCGTTGAAGCTTCGCGGGTGAAAGCAGACGTCGGTGCAGTCGCACTGTCCGCCAGGACCATCGACATTGGACTGGCCTCTGCTTGCTTCGCCATTCCAGGTAATCCAGGTATTCCAGGTATTCCAGGGAGCACGAGTGCCGCCGCTGTGATTGGCGAGGAGGACGACGCCGGCCAAGGTGACGGGTTTCGCTCGAGCTCGCTCGTCGTCTCGTTCGAGGAGACCGACACGGACACGGACGGCTGCGCACTCCACTCGGAGATGCCCACGACGACAGGCGACGCCTCTTCAAACGCGGGCGGCGGCAGCTCGTCCCGCTGCTCCTGCTGCTGCTCCTGCTGCTGCTTGCTCCAAGCGCTGTACTCGCCGCATTCGACCAAGCCAGGCTCGTCACGCATCATGCTGGTCTCAGGCAGAGTCATCTGTCGTTCACAGTCACGTCCAATTCGAGCGCGCGCGCTTGCTGCAATGCGAGTTACAAAACGAAAATAAGCGCGCGCTGAAGCTGAGACTAAGACTGAGAGTGAGACTGAGACTGAGACTGACACTACGACAAATCAAGAACAAAAAGCACCTTCGACAACCATCTTGTTTGCTGTTATTGGGATTTTGCTGTATGCACTTCGATTACGCCTCCGTGATTTGAGATTTCGCAAAGATCCAGTTCAAACTGGGTTGCTCCACCAAGGTCGAAACAGACAACCTCCCAAAACCCAAATTGAGTTTGTTTTCAGTCCAGTCCAGTCGACTTCTACTAGTACTGTATTTGACCATCTGCACAAGCCAAAGCGACACTCACTCTCACGCAAAGCAAAATGATGAGCCACAAGCAGATTCTGCGACCAACCGACTTTTACGAGTAAGAGGAACGCTGCTCTTTTCTGCAAACCAAATCGAACGAAAGGCAGCAATAAACACTGCTCGAGGGTCGCACAGCCAGGTCTCGGTCCCCCCGTTGTTGTGATTTGGGAGAGCTTGAGTGAGCGAAAGGTGATTGAGATTGAGGAGATCAAGAGTTGCCTTCCTCAACTCGCTCTCTCTCTCTCTCCACAACCAATACCAACAGTCATGACCGAACTTGATGCACCAGTTGGCCAAGCAAGTGTGTGTGATGGCGGGGAGGACGAAGCGCCGCCCGTTGCCTGATTCACTGTGTTCGCTGGGACCAACTTCGGCACACAAGCGCTCAATGTGACTTGTACTCGCTCACCATGCGTGTTTCCAAGCAATGTCTGTGTTCGAGTGAGTGAGTGTGTCTGTGTGTGTGTCTGAGGGAACTGCGTCTGCGGTCTCGCGGTGTGGTGAGGTTGGAAGCGGGAGCGACGTCATCGTCAACCCAAATCAAAACCCCAGTTCTCCATCACAAAGACACACACACACCCCTCCACACACATACAAACACGATGAATGCGCAAAAGGACAGGGTTGACACTTTGAAAAAAACAACACAAAACCATAAAGGATGATACACCACGCAGAACAATTTGCCTCGCTCATGGAACTTACCCGGCGTACAAATTTCTGGCTTGGTTGGCAGGGAGGGCGAGTCGTACCAGGAGGATTGGCACGAGGACTTTGAGGAGGCTTACCCAGCCCCTCAGAACCTTCCAAGCAACTTGGTGGCACCTGCTGGATACATTGGTGGGCCGCTGACGGCAGTCACAACGACCACAATCGAGGCGACGGCTCATGCCTCCGGACCGGGCGCACGAGCAACAGCGTCCGTCCACATGCACCGTGGCGCACCTGCGAGGCAAAACACAGTGCAGCAAATGCATCAGCCAGTTTACTCGAGCTCTGCTGCAAAGTCTTCTGTATGTTGCACGTTATTATTTTTTTGGTTTGTTTGTTTGTTTGTCCAAGTTTGTTTCAAAGTTGCCATTCACAATGCTCCGATTGGGCTGCTTTTTATTTTGACTGCCACAGTCGGATGGCGCGGTGGCCGCAAAGATTGACATTATCTGCGACCAGACGATTGCTGTCGCGGGTGGATTTGTCACTGGCCTTGTTGAAATCAAGGCCGAGAGCACTTGCGAACTCCGCGAGCTGCTCATCGCCTTGATTGGCACCGAAGCGCTGTCTGGCAAAGAGCGACGCGAAACGCAAATCATTGCCCTCCGCGATGTGCTTTCGCGACTCACACCCGTTCTTCCCGGGAAGACGACTTTTAACTTTGCCTTCACTCTGCCAGACAACATTCCGTCGTCGTTCCGATCCTCGCACGGTGACGTCACTTACTCGATTGAAGTGTAAGAGCTTTATTGTGCTGGAATTTTAGCTGTTGAAATTGTCGGTGTTGTTTGGGCGGGTTGGCTCATTTCGTTGGGTGGTGTGGTTGCAGTGCCGCAAAGTTTTCAACGGCCCGTCTCACTTCGACCAAAGAAATTACCATCTATGAAAACATTGGTATGTTCTCCTCACTTGACAAGCAATAGCACAGCATGAGCATTGCCTTTTTTTTTTTTTTTTTTTTGGTTGCTCACACTTTACAAAATGATTCCGTTGCAGCGTCCGAGTTCCAGAACGCAACCGTGTCTCCCCGATCTGTCACAGCCAGTGGCAGCAAGTCGTTCTTTTTGGCGGGCAGTGGCACCGTGAATGCTACCGCGACTCTCAGTCGATCCCTCTACTCGAGCGGCAGTCCGATTATCGTGAGCATTCTAGTCGAGAACCACACCAAAAAGAGGGTATGTTTTCTTTGCTGTGATTGGCAACTCGTGTCTGGTTTTGTGAAGCGCCGACGTCAGACTCATCGACATTTCGACACGGGGCTTTCTGTTTCGTTTTTTCAAGATGCCTTTCATCAAAATGCAGCTCGTCCGCTTGATGAGCATTGGCTCTGCGCCGGATCTCGAGAAAGTGGTCGAGTCCGTGTCATTCAATGACCGCACTGTGAAAGGCAAGTGCCCCAAGTGAACAGCCACATGTTGAACTGCAGTCTCACGATTTTATTCCTTCCTCTCCTTCAACGGACAGTCGAATCAGGCGAGTCGCGAAGTTTGATTCTCCACATGGACAGCATTCCACCGCTGCTGACGAGCATCTCACAAACGACATTGTTCCAAGTCAAGTACTCAGTGCAACTCACCCTGGACGGTGGTTCGTTTATGAGTCGGCCGTTAACGGTCTCTCTGCCCATCCGTATAGCGCATGCCGTGTCGTGCACTCCCTCCCTCATTCCCAGCTACATTGAGCCCGCCAACCGCCCCGCAGCTGTCGTGCCTCGTCCGTCTGTTCCCCATTACGTTCCAGCAGGTGAGCTGCTTTCGTTCGACTTGGTTGAATTTCAATCCTTTTCGTTTCACATCCTGGGCTTGTGAGCAAACTAACAACTCCTCGTCTCTTCATTGTAAACAACTACAGCCGCTCTAGAAGAGGCCATAGACGCCCCTCCCGCATACACCGAGACCGATCCAAATGCCGCATCGGCGAGCGTTCCGCCAGTGTTTGTTGCATCTGGGGCAAGCAGTGTGCGAGTGGCGCCTTCCGCTCCGCGCGGCTCTATTCTGACAATGCCTGAGGCCCCTGCGCGTCGTGCACCGTCACCATCCTTCCCTCCGCAAGGCTCCAAATAACGGATGGACGGCTCGAGATGCTGAACTTATTATTTGCAGAAAGTGTGTGTGTTTTTTTTGTTTTGTTTTCATTGTGCTTCGTTTGTGATCGGGAGCAACTCTCCAAACAACGACGGTGCTTCATCAAGTCATCAAGCCGATGTTGTTGTTGTTGATGACGATGATGGTGATGATGGCGGAATCTGCACAGCAGTCAAAAGACAAGAAAAAATACTGTTTGATTACTTTATTTTGATGAAAAAAAAAACCAACAACCATCTGTTGAGACACCTGATTGGTTTAGAACGGAGTGTGCGAAACCACGGAGGCAACCATGGCAAGAGCGTTGGCGGGCTGGTCGAGGGGGACCATGTGGCCGGCCTTGAAGACCTGGAGGAAGGTGAGGCCGCCGTACGAGCGAGCGAGGCCAGCAGCGACACCACCAGCACCGTTCCAAGTGTGGTCACCAGCAGCGTTGAAGCCAGAGTTGCCGGCCCAGTCGAGGGCAAGAGTCCAGGCCTTGCTGCCCTTGTAGTTGCAAACAAAGTCGTTCTCACCGTTGTAGACGAGGACGGTGATGTTGCTGGCAAGAAGCGGGGGAACCTTGTCCTGGTAGTTCTTCATCCAGTCGAAGGTGAGGAACTCGTGCGCAAGGTTGTTGCACTGCGACCAAGTGTGCTTGCCAACGCCAAGCGTGTCGCGGACGGTGGTCTGGGCGAGGAAGCGGTTGAGGTTGTCGAAATCGTAGCAGAGCGGGGGGTAGGTGCAGTTCTTGCTAATGTCATACTGGTTGACGCCAGTGGACAGCGGGGGCGAGAGGAGCTCGCTGTTGCAAAGGGTCTCAGCCTCAAAGCAGGCGATGGTGCCGTTCTGGCACTTGGCAATCAGAGCAATGCATCCGGGGACCTCGGCGAGAGCAGTGTTGTACTGAGCCTGGGTGATGAGGGGCTTGACGGGGTTGTTGAAAGCGTACTCGGGGTAGTAGCGGTACTGGACCTCGGGGTCTGCGCATGACGACGACGACGACGACGACGACCAGGTTAGTATAAAAATAAACACAAAGAGAACAACACTGCGCGTTTTTTTTTTGGGCTTGTTCAGGAGCCATTACCAGTCAGACCGTTGCCGATGGCAATGCCCTTGAGGTTGATCTTGTACTTGCCCTCGGAGCCTTGGTTGGCAGTGTAAATCTTGTAGCCGAGAGCGGGAACGTAGTGTCCTACAGCAGAAGCAACCAAAAGGTTGTGATGATGAGCATGAAATCTTGGGACGACACTGAGCGTGGCCAGGTATGACAACGAACGTGGGCACACAATCTGCACTCACCGGCGTACGACTCGCCAAAGACAAAGAACTCGTTCTTGGCAAACTCGGGGTGGGCAGTGATGAAATCCTGGATGAACTTGTACAGGTCGTTGGCGATCTGGTCCTCGTTGCGGTCGTAGTCGACGGGGAAGAGGCCGTACGAGAAGCCAGCACCGACTGGGTTGTCGACGTAGAGCTATGGTGCAGAGGATGGTTGGTGATTTTCAAGCCAAAAAGTTGATGTTTGTACGCATTTCTCAACATACCAAGTTGGCAAAAGTGTTCCACGAGTAAGGGTTGGCCTTGGTGCTGAGGTCGTCGTTGATGGTGCAAGGGCCGTTTTCCTACAAAACCAACAACGGAAAAACAAAACAAAACAACACAAAGCAGAAAAACCAAAGCGAGTCAATTCCATGTTCACCACAGTTTTGCCATTACCCACAACGGAGGTGAACTTACGTAGAAGAGGGCGAGCTCAGAAGCGCAGCCAGGGCTGTTACATTGGACCGATCACACACAAAAATCAGCATTGAGACTTTTTCGATTGTTGTTTATCCGCAATCTTTTTCTCCTTTTTTGCAATCGGATTCCCCAACTTGAACGTTTTTGTTTTCAGCATTTCATCAGAGTTGGTTTTGATGTTTTTTCGGGTGAGCCATGCGTTTCTCCGTTTAACCCGCCTGGTGGTCGGAGTTGACACCCTTTCTTTTGTTTCTTTTGTTTCACGGATGTTCCTCTTGCCTCTTCTTCTTCTGCTTCTTCTTCTCCTTTGCGTTGATCATCACCATGATCATCATCATCATGATCATCATGCATTTTTCTCCGTGGTGTTATTGTGTCGAGGTCACGGTTCGAACTCAATCGTCGTGATAAGCGAGGCGGGGGACTCATCAAAATAAACCGCATTTGTCCTTCACAGCCAAGCAAGCTCAACACACAGCCAGGTCAAACTCACCCGCCCTGTCAAAACACACAACACGACACACACACAAGATCAAACGAAAAACACGCCACAGCGAACGGTGAGTTGAGAACGAAAAACCAGTCAACCACAAGGCAAGGCAATCAAAAAAACCAACCAACTCACAGTCAGCCAGAGGATCACGGGGTCAGTGCTCGGGTTTTGCTGCGACTCAAAGAACCAGTAAAAGTAGTGCTTGGTGGCAGTCAACGCATAGTACTACAAGCGACAAGTTGACAAACACGAGTGGGCAAAAATCAGAGGCACAGTAGGTGAGGGGCACGGTCGAGCGAGGCAACAGCAGCAGGCAGCAGGCAGCACATGTCAAACGGAAAAAAAAGAAGAAAAAAAAAAAAGAAGAAAAACACATGCTCGCATCTTCCAGACCGCATGCAACCCCCCCCCCCGCCTTCGACCCCTCACAAGGGGGAAGGAGGGATGGCAATGGGTCAATGGGAAGATTTGGGACGCGACTGCTGAGCGAGCGAGTCAGCACAATTGGGGGCTGCAGCAAAAAAGGAGCGAGCAGACCATTCACAAAAAAACTTACGCCTGCGTACGAGTTGACGTTGGAGGCGCAGATGGACTCGTTGGTGCCGACGTCGCGGAGGGACTTTTCGGTAAAGTGGGAGACAAACTCGGCGTCGGGGTTGGCGACAGCGGAGGCGACCACTGCGACCACCGCGAGCGCGGCAATGGCAAGCTTGAACATAATGAAAGAAGAAAGACTGGCTGGCTGACAAACAAACAACAAGCTCAAAATGTCAGACTTGGTAAACACAGTATGATAATATCAAAGTTTGATTGCGTGTCATTGAGTGAGGTGAGTGTGTTTCGTTGGACTTTTGTGGAATTTCGTTGGATTGAAACTGCAACACATCTCAAACAGTCGCCTCGACTGTATCGACTCTCAGCCATTCAGTTATGACAGTCCCACTGCAATACATCTCACTCGTCATTCCTCGTTTCACATTTGTTTTTTCTCAGAAAATGTCAGCCGCATCTGCTGCCTCCGCATCTGCTGCTTCGTCCTCTCCGCGCGTGCTCGTCATCCAGTCGCACGTCGTCTCTGGC
The DNA here is from genome assembly GCF_000151315.2 of Capsaspora owczarzaki ATCC 30864. NCBI lineage: Eukaryota > Filasterea > Ministeriida > Capsasporidae > Capsaspora > Capsaspora owczarzaki. The sequence continues at coordinate 376,592 of NW_011887296.1, read as the reverse complement.
TATGTCGGCAACAAGTCGTCGACGTTCCCGCTGCAGGTCCTCGGGTTTGACGTCGACGCCATCAACAGCGTCCAGTTCTCCAACCACACGGGCTACCTCTCGTTTGCAGGCCAGCGGCTCAACGGCGACCAGCTCTGGGAGGTCTTTGAGGGCCTCGACCGCAGTGGGCTGCTCGGCCAGTACACGCACCTCGTCACAGGTAAACCGCCCCCCCCTAACCCCTCCCCTCCCAAAGCCTCCTATCACAGGCATCTGGACCAGTCATTCTCTGCAACTGGATGTGTGATGTGGACGGTAGAGCCTCCTGGGACGCTGACGTGCGGTTTTTGTTTGGGTTTTAGGTTACATTGGTTCGGCGTCCTTCCTAACGACCGTCATCCGCGTCGTCCGGCGACTCAAGGAAGTCAACCCAAAGCTAATCTACGGTGAGTTAATTCTTGGTCGGGGTCAGGGTTGGGGTTGGGGTTGGGGGACTTGCGGAGGGTGAGGGTGAGATTTTTGGTTGTGACGACTTACCGTTCTATTGCGTTCTTGACGGGCTGTAGTGTGCGATCCCGTGCTTGGTGACAATGGCAAGCTGTATGTCCCGGAAGAACTGATTCCGATCTACCAATCCGACGTGATTTCGCTCGCCGATGTCCTTTCGCTGAATCAATACGAAGCTGGGTAAATTTGGATTTGTTTTCAATGTTGATCGCTTCGTTACCTCTTGTTCTCACTGGAGGCAAAACAAACCTGAACATTTATTCCCTCGACAGCTTGGTCACAAGCTCGCCGACACCGGCTACCAAGCAAGACGCATTGGCTGCACTGCAAACCTTGCATAACCGCGGAATTCAAACGATCGTGCTGCACTCGACCGATCTTGTTGCTACTGGACATGCGAACGATGTTGTGGTCATTGGCAGCCAACGGCGAGAAGGTATGGAACGACTGGTGTTTTTGACCTGAGCTTGTTCTTGTGGTGCCACTCTGCAATTCCTCATTTTGCTTTCTCTCTCTCTCTCTCTCTCTCTCTCTCTCTCTCTCTCTCTCTCTCTCTCTCTCTCTCTCTCTCTCTCTCTCTCTCTCTCTCTCTCTCTCTCTCTCTCTCTCTCTCTCTCTCTCTCTCTCTCTCTCTCTCTCTCTCTCTCTCTCTCTCTCTCTCTCTCTCTCTCGCTCTGCCCGTTTCCTGCCACGTCCAGACGGAACACTCGACCAATTCGAACTGTACGCGCCCAAGCTGCCAATGACGTTTGTTGGAACGGGCGACTTGTTCACGGCGCTGCTGCTGGCACACACGCACGCGCTGCCAGCACACCTCGACCAGGCTTGCGAAAAGGTTATCGCCACCATGCAGGGCGTTCTCCGAAAGACCCTGGAGCACTTTTTGACCTTGCTCCCTGCCGAGCTCAAAACTGCCGACAACCTGCCCGTCCCCGAGGCCCAGACGAGCCGAGCGCACTCGTTCCACCGCGAGATGCGTCTCATCCAGAGCAAATCCATCATCGAGTGCCCAACCGTCGTGCACAAGGCTCAACCCTTGACTCACGCGTAGTATCAATGCCAAATTCTTCAAGCGAAGGCAGTGTTGGAAAAGTGATGTTGCGTTTGACAACAACTTGTAATTGGTTTGGTTAATGCTTTAACAATCTGTTTTCAAACAACAAAGGGGGGGGGGGAGGATTTGCAATTCAATTGGAAGCACTCATGGATAGTTGCCAAATTGCTCCAAATAGGAAGACTGGGTTTTGAGGACTTTGAGTTGTGTGTCGTAAAACCGCGTATTCAGCTTGGCTGCTTCAACCCGTTGTTGCGCCTTCTTGAGAGCTACTACCGAAGGTGTGTCAATGTCAGTCTTGACACGGCGGCCATCGGCGAGATTGTGCCATTGCTACAGCAAAGGAAAGAAAGATGACCAAGCAAAGAATGACATCTTCAATGAATCAAACGACAACCACAACACAACTTCGGCCACGTTTTTCAGCGCTGTGAGCTCACCTGCTTGTCTTGAGCATCAGTCGGCCAGTTTGTCAAGTGAGCAACGGCATCTCGCGACGGTAACCGAATGGATGGAGGCATGGAGGCCAAGGGCGCGAGGAATGCTGGCCCCAACCCAGGTCCAACAAGTCCTGGGGGAAAGTGGACCAGTTGTTCAGTCGAAGGAGGTACAATTCCCATGGCTGAGAGTATTTGCGCAGCGGTGGCTGGCTGGCTGGGCGGCGGTGGTGCGAGCTGCGAGGAAGAGGCTTCACCACCGCTGGTCGACGGCAGATCCGCGGCAGGATTGCCGCCCGTTCGAGGAGGCGAGGCAGGCGGCGGAGGTGGCGGTGCCACTCCCAACGTTGCTGCAGCACCGCCCGATGCCTGTGACGACACCGCTGGTGGAGGAGGAGGCGGAGGTTGAGCGGGTTCTGGAGGCGGCGGTGGCGGCTGTTGCGACGAATTTCCGTTGCCCGCAGCAAGTCCTGACGATGCACCTATTGGCGGCGGCGGCGGTGGAGGCGCTTGTGCTTGTTGCTGTTGCTGTTGTGGATGAGTGGGGTCTGACAGTGGCTTGCCAGATTGTGAATAGTGCGCAGGCAACAAGCCAAAGCCGCTGTACCCTGCCAGGCCTCCGTACATTGGATGCGGCGGCTGTTGTGCTTGCAATCCATGCCCTTGCATATGGTGTGACTGCATTGGCTGCGACCTGAGCCATGGGGGGAGATCGCCCTGGGTGGCAGCAGCTGGCCGCTGGTCGCTACCCATTCCCGCGTACGCCTGCTGCGGCTGCGGCGGCGGCGGGTACCCTCTGTTCATCTGCATTGGGCTTGCGTATCCATGCGGCGGCAGTGGTGGCTGTGGCGGATGCGGATGCTGCCCTGCTTGCTGGTAATACCCGCGATCTCTGCTATTGCTGGGCTCGCTGCCGCCTGATTGAGGACCGCCGCGTCCCGGTGGCCCTGGCGGTGGTCCTCCTGGTGGCGGTCCTTGTGGAGCATAGCCACCGCCATAGTCCATGCGGTCTCGGTAGCTCGGTCGGTCGCCGCCGCGCAGTCCGTCGCGCTCATAGTAGCCGTCGCGCTCTCGGTCTCGGTCTCGGTTGTCTCGGTGGTCTCGGCCGTCTCGGTGGTCGCGGTGGTCTCGATGGTCGCGCACATCTCGATCTCGATCTCGATCTCGGTCGCGGTCGCGGTCTCGGTCCCGGCCATTGTTGTTGTTGTTGTAGTATGGCGGCGGCGCTGGGCGATCGCTGTAATACGCGTTGCCTCCTCCGCGATACCCAGCCATTCCAATCACTCAAAACTAAAGACTGAATGCGGTTGGAATAACAATAGTCAAGAAGATGATAGTAACAAATAATGGGACGCCTGAGCAGCAATCAACGAACAAACAACGAACAACAGAATTGAAATCTCAGAAACAAACAAAGAACAAACAAAAGCAAACAAAAACAAAACAACGCTTTCCTGCATTCACGACATTCGGGCGACAAAGTTGGACGGAATGTAGCCAATCTGGTGCGAGACATTCGACTGCGCTCGCCACCAGCTGCCGCCAGGACGAGGCGAGTCAAGCAAGGTGAACGTCTCACCGGACTTGAAACTCAGCTCTTGCGGCACCCGCCCTGCATAATCCCACAGAGCATACACAAAGTTCGTGTCGATGGGGTTTGACGTCTCTGTATGAACGGTAGGGGTCTGGTACTTGGTGCACAGAGGCGCAGTGCTTGGCGCCGAGCTGCACAAGAGCTGGACATTGCGATCCGTTGTAGACACTCGCTGTGCAAGGAGCAGACTCAGACGGGATCGCGTCTGCTCGGCCTTTTTCGTGTTGCCCAGCGTCGTATATGCCCGATCCAGCTCTCGCAGCACGTTGGCCACGCAGAGATGGTGTTCGCCGAAATGGCCTTCGTACACGGGCAGCACTTGTTTCAGCAGTGTCTTGGCCTTTTCGACTTCCTGCAGACCCATGTAGGCGCGCGCAATATCGACCTGGACGATGGCAACTTGAATGCTCGTCTCCCCATTCTTGTGTATGGCAATGGCACGCGCCCGCGAGAGGAGCTTTTTCGCAGCCAAGTACTGGCCAAGTTCAAAGTACGTCCGGCCAAGCTCATGCGCGATAATCCCCACTCGCACATGGTTTTGCCCCAAATCGCGCTCGGATATCGCCAGTGCTCGCTCAAACATGGCTCTGGCCATTGCGTACTCACTCAAGGCAAAGCACACGCGACCGAGGTCGGTCGCCGCACAAGCGACCTGGAGGTGGGACTTGCCAAAGTTTCTCTCCTGCAAACCCATGCAATGCTCAAACAGCTGTTTCGCAGGTACAAGCTCGCCCTGTCGCTGCATTTGCAAGGCACGCTCGCGAAGAGCATCGATCTGACGCACCACTGGCGCGCCGTCCAGCGCTGGGACATCGGACACGACCTCCAACTTGGGCGCACCAAAGCTCGTACTTGACGTCGCGGGAAGCAGCAATGAAGCAGGCGCCGAAGGACGACGCGATGCCTCCACGCTGTTGCGCGCAAAGAATGCTGTCGTGGAGGTGGCCAAAAGCGGCGCAGATCGCGGTCCTTGGGCAATATCGCAGGAAGCCTGGCCTGGCGCTGTGATTTGTGGCTGGCTGGGCATCGATTTTGAGGTCGCGTCGATGGAGTGTCCGAGTTGAGAGGGCCGCGGGGGTACTTTGGGAGGCAAGGAGGGCTTGTTGATGGGCTTTGCAGTGTTTGATGAATCGACGCGCGTCGGGGTTTGCGGTGGAGTCAGTATGGCAGGTCGGGGTGGAATTGGTGGCGGTGGCCTAGGAGCAGCCCGGCGTCTGACAAGAGTGGTAGCCGGTGGCGTTGCTTCCTCGTGGTTTGTAGGCGGCTTGGTGTGAGTCACACTTTTACTGGACTCCGCCACGAGACTTGCCTCAGAGCGGGCGACAGGAGCGAGAATCGCTACCAACTGCTCAAACGTTGGCCGCCCAACGGGATCGTGCGTCCAGCATTGAGTAATGATGGCACGTAATATGGGATTGGCCTGGTCGGGGACGACAAGACGATCACCGCGGGAGACGGCGTCTCGAATAACACAGTCTGGTACCCCTTCGTATGGCAGCTTTCGCGTCAACACTTCCCAGGCAATCACACCGAAGGAGTATACATCGGCCTTCTCTGTTGGCGTCGCAGGCTCAAGTACAAGCAATTCTGGTGCGGCCCACTGCAGGGTGCCCGTATTTTTCTGCTGGGAAGCGGTCTTGGTGGAGACGTCCGATCGGACGCGAGCCAGCCCAAAGTCGGTGACTTTGGCGTGCATGTCCCCATCAATCAGGACGTTTGGCGACTTCAAGTCTCGGTGGAGAATGCTCTTATGCGTCAAGAATGCCATGCCGCGGGCAATTTCCAGCAGAATGCGATCCCGCAAGTGTTGTGGCAACTGCGGGAAGGCAGCCACATCCTGCAGCACGTGGAACAGGGTGCCATTGGTCGCATACTCGAGCACAATCGCCAAGTGTCCTGGCTCCACACAGGCGCCCATAACCATGGCAATGTTCTGGTGGCGAAGACCAGCGTGGACGGCCATTTCCTTGCGAAAGTCGTCCATGGCGGCCGAATCGAGCGTCTTGACCAGCAGTCGCTTCACTGCAACAGTGTCTTGATGGTACTTTGCAAGCCAAACCTGACCAAAGCCGCCAGCTCCCAACAGCCGAATATCGACAAGCTCGGACGCCGGAATTACCAAACTTCCGGGCAGATCGGGGGACGCCTGCCGCATTGGGCCAGGGCTGCCACCCGACGGCTGCGGCGGCAAGAGTGCATGATCGAGCCTTTTGTTGACGCGATTGTCCAGTGACCTAAGCCTGTCCAGGACCTGGGCGACCGCGGCATCGTTGCGATCGCCAATGCGTTCAACACTGTGTCGGACCAAGTCAACATGAACGCCGACCTGGTCGACACCCTCGCAGAGTCGCGCGACGGCGTCGAGTACCTCTCGCTGATGCGCCTCGATGTACGCAAAGTCCGCAGCAACATCCCGCTGGTCGTCTTCGCGGTCGAACAGCTGCGCGACGTGGAGCGAGAGGTGCAATGCCGGAATGCATTGGCTCAAACGTTCATTCAAGTCCTCGAATTTCTCGTGGTCACTGCCGCACGACAGAACGCGTCTTGCCCAGGTCGCCCGCGTGTATGCCTCCAAATGCTCATAGCAGTCGTTGAGGGTCATGGTGAGTGCAACGAGCGCCGAGACCGTCTCGGGTTGGGTGCTTGCGTGTGTCATTTTCAGACTTTCAACCGCCGGAACGATCGTCCTGACGCGATTCGCGAGGCGCATGCATTGCTGCTTGTTGCACTGCACCAGCTCTACCACGTATGCAATGGCTCTCGCTGCCTCTAACGCAAGTGCGATAGCGTCCAACGCCATCCCAAAGCGTATCGAATCTTTTTGAAATAAAAAAAACTGGTCGCGGTGCTTCTTTTTTGTTTTTGTTTATTTACATTTGGTTGTTGTTGTTGTTGATCGAAATTTCAAGGTGATGACGTTTACAAAAGGGGCTTGGTTTTGCTCAATGATGCGCTTTGTGAACAGCAGAGACGGAGTGGCAATGAGGGAATGACAAACGTTGAGAGAGAAAAGCGCGTTCGACCAGGAAATGCATCGCAACGAAGGAGGTGCTAAGCAGCAAAACGTCATTAAACTCGGGGAACTTGCTCATCGTGAATCATTGCAGGGCAAAGCGAAAGGTGTCCGACTGACGAGACTGTTCAGACAACGCCAACGCACGAATCGACGCACAAAAGCACTGTCTGATAGAAGTCTTTTCAATTCTCTGCAGTCAAATTCGGTGCGCTTTGGGCGTTCACAGCAATCTTCACCACGAGCACCACCACTTTTCAAACCGAGTCGACCTGTGGATCAGACACTGGATCCGAACTGTTGCTGTTCGAGCTCTTTCAGCGTGTTTCTACAGTTTCATTTGACAGTTTGACTCCCGTCACCAGACTTCCGAGTTTTGATTTTGACATTGTTGCACATTCTCTCCATCGTTGATATCTTCCTCAGTCTGAGATTCTCGTTCCAGTTCAGACATCCGTTTTCAGTCGTTTTTTCCCAATGGTCTTCATACACGCGCTCACTCGTGCGTGCACCACTGCGCTGGCTGCTGCTGCTCGCGCCCACGCCACAGCGCCCACCTCTGCGATCTCCAATCCACACACTGCATCCGGATTGCGACTGGCTTCGACGGCTGCTGCAGCCAAGCCAAGCAAGCCGAGCACGCCAGCCGCCAAAGCTGAAGCCGCTTCTGCCACTGCTGCCACTGCTGCCAAGCCAAGCAAGCCAGCTGCTGCTACTGCTGCTGATCCAACCAAGCAGACCAAGCAGACCAAGCAGACCAAGCAGACCAAGCAGACCAAGCCAGACGCCAAGCAGACCAAGCCAGACGCCAAGCCAGCCAAGGAGGGTGCACACGCTCCTGCTGGCGCTGCTGCTGCATCACCGCCTGCCTTCTTCCCGTACACCAATCTCAACCCTCGCAATGAAGAGCTCCTCGGTAGCGCCATCCGCGAGAAGGGCTTCTACCACCGCGTCTTTATGGTCAAGCAGAGCCGCGCTTTCACGGCCTCGCTGCAGCACGCCAACAACCACCTCCTCATCTCGGCGTCGACACGCGAGCCCATTCTGCGGACGGCATTGTACTCGACAGGCAACACGTCTGCCGCGTACAACACGGGCCGTCTGCTCGCCAAGCGCATGCTCGAGGCTGGCGTCGTACACGCCGAGCTCGATCTGCAAGGCCACAAGCTCCACGGCAGGCTGCTCGCGTGCGTTTTGGGCCTCCGACATTCAGGAATCAACTTGAACGAGCTTGCTGGCTCTACTTCCGCCAAGCCAGCCGCAGAGTCGTCGCCAGCAGCAAGCAAGACTAAGGGCGCTGCTGCTGCTACCACAAAGGCCAAAAAGCCGTCTGCTGCAACCAAGGCACCCGCGTCTGCTGCTGCCAAGTCGGCTGCTCCCAAAAAGGCCCCCACGACGACAAAGAGTCCTGCCGCACAACCATAATTCCATGTCGTTGATTCAAGTGTTATCCTAATGGAAGTGAAAGTGGTGGTTTTTGACTGTCGCGTGTTTGTGTATTCCAACAACAAATCAAAGCAGAGAATGAAACAACTCGAATCGTGTTAATCAGCAACGATGGTGTCGGCGGATTGAGGCTTGTCGCACAGAGGGGCCAGAGCGCGCGCCTTATGATCGCCAGCTTTGAAGAGACAAACAATCACAAGTTTACCGGCAGTCAGACACATGGTGTCGCACTCGCAGTATTCAGAACTCGTAGACAAACATCACTTACATCTTGACCATCGTGTCTCGACTGCCACTTGCCACGCTTTCACCGTCGGGGGACCAATCGACAGCAAATACCTACGAGTGAACAACAACCAGGACAAAAACCAAACGCATGCGTGTTAGTGTTGCGAGGGAGGCGGTACCAAATCAACTCAAACGCCAAAGATTGTTGCGCTCAAACCTCATCCGCGTGCCCGGGAAGATCAAACTTGAGGTGCTTGCTCGCCATATCCCAGACCTTCATCGTACTGTCCTTCGAGGCAGACACACACAAGCGAGAGTCTGCCGACCAAGCCACTTGGTAAACTGGACCGACATGCCCTCGGAAGGTGCAAATGAATCTGCCAAAGACGACCGAGCGGGGCTAGATGAGCAAAGGTGTCCAGCTTGCTGGCTCGGTCAGCAACAAGACATTTCAAACATCACGTACTTTCCAGTGCGACCGTCCCAAAGCTTGACGCTCTTGTCAAACGAAGCACTGGTAATGTAACGACCGTCGGGCGAGAATGACAGATGGTTGACAACTTGCTGGTGGCCAGTCATGCGGGTGATTGGCTGCTTGCTTTCGGAGGGATCCCACAGGAACATTGTGAAGTCGTCCGAGCCTGACACGAGGCGCTCTCGTCCGCCAGCCAAGGCAGCATTATAGCGCTCAAGGGCTCGAGTCTTGGCTACAAGTTCAAGGGTATGGCAATGTGGAGAAGAGCGAAAAGAAACAAAAACAGCGCAGGCAAGAAGTCAGTTGAAATTTCGGCAGAGTGAAACCAACGAGCAGCAATGGTCTGCACCTTCTTCAGGCGTGGCTGGGGCACGGCCGGTGTGATCGAAAGCACCAGTACGCAAGACGTAGTCTGTACTCAGTGCCATGACGTTCACCCAGTGAGCGTGGCCTGTCAACGAGCGACACATGACGCCCTGCAAGGTTGTTGTTGTTATTGTGAGTGCCAGGCGCAAGCAAGACAAAACCAAGCGAACAGACATGGTGAACTCGACCAAAAAAGAAAAAAAAAACAAACTTACATCCGCAACGCGCCACACTTTGATGGTGCGATCCTGAGATGCAGTGTAAATCAAGCCTTCGCCTCCCCACTTGACACATGTGACGGAATTTGTGTGCTGGGCAAAGGTCATGAGGCATCGCTTTTGCAAAATATCCCAAATCTTGACAGTGCCGTCCTTGGAAGCAGTCGCAAAGCGGCGACATTCGGGGTTGAGATGCACAGGCTCCCAAGAAATCCAATTCACCCAGCTCGAATGGCCAGTCATTGGACCGCACTTGGCCTTTCCATTCTCGGCATCCCACACATAAATCTAGTTGAAGGGGCAATAATTCGATCAAGCAATACAGAGGGGTGTGAGATTTTGAAACTTTTGACATCGACAAGATCTGCAGCAAAAATGCTTCTCACTTGGCTGTTCTTATCAGCAGTGGCGACATGCTTGCCGTCGGGCGACCACGCGATTGCCAAAACCCAGTGTTTATGTCCTGGCGAGGTTGAGTCGAGAGCAAAGGCACATGAGTCGCAAATCCAATACAAAAACCGACACAAGAACAATAAACAACAAGACAAACCTGTGCAAGTATGTTCTGGTGTTTGTGTGCGCACATCCCAGAATCGAACGGTCGTATCGCCCGAGCCACTTGCAAGCCGACTGAATGATTGAAACCACCCAAAAATCCAAACACCAGACGTTGGCGAGACTGATCGAGGAAATAAAAACACACATACACACAGAACGGGACAGCTTGACAGCTTTTGACTTACGTGCCGTCGGGACTGAAAGCAACCGTCGTTACAGAATCCGAATGACCTGTTCCAAAGCAACACGCGATAAGTGATGATCGTCGTCAGAGCACAATCCAACCACTTGCTGACACAGAAGCATTCAACTGACCTGGCATTGAGCTGGTGCAGCGCGTCACAGCTCGTACTCGGAAGACTGCCTGGGGCACGTAGAGAATCTGCAGAGCAACTTCCGACGAGAGTCCTTGCTTGGCGAAAGCACTGTGCACCGTTTCAGTGACTTCCTCTTCGTTAACAAAGAACGAGTACGGAGTGTCGTCCTCCTCCTTGCCAAAATGAATCGAGCAACCAGTCGTGAGCGCGAGTTCTCACATAGCGGTTGATTGAGCTGTAATCCCCCCTCCCAACAAAATGCACATACAGCCTTCAGCAACGAGTTGAGCAGAATGCGAAGTTGATCCGGCGTAACATTCAGTGGCAAGTCAAGCGGCGGACCGGTTGTGGATCCGTCTTCGGCCCTGTTTGTGTCGACAGTGCACAATAGCAAGCAGAGTTTGTCAATGTAGATCGACACCGATGCTTGATTCTCGATTATCTCGGCGTTCTCAGACGCTTTCTTGTTTCGGTTTTTTGTTTTCTCAGATTCGTGGCCTTACACGAACTGAGCGACGACATGTGCGGACTCGGCAGCGGGCACGATTGCACTTGCGACGTCGGCATCGCCATCCACACGAACGCGCTTGTTGGCAGCATCAGCAGTAGCAGCAGAGTTGTCTGCATTGGCACCTGCCGCGGACGATGGCTTGCGACTGGGGGGTTGACATACAACGGAACCGAGAGGGGACCACGAGTGAGCAACGAACATCATCGCCCCTTTGTGCAACAATCACCAGAGGACTCAGTGATTGGAGATGGGACTTTAAGTGAGGGTTCCTCCTCCCCCCAAAGGGTTGAGAAACGGAGTGATGGGGCTGCGATGGGACCCATGAGGTCAATGCATTTGCCACACACACATGGACCTCTCCAGCAGCTACTCCCCTCTTCCCTCTCCCTTCCGCTCTTCGTCCACTCGACTCCATCAAACTATCAAACGATGCAACTTCTCAAAGCGAATCGTCATGAAGAGTACAAAAAAACAAAAGGGAAGCACAAAGCCGGGTCGTTACCGAAGCATTTTGCTGGGTCAGAATGAAAGAGTGATCACAATCCCAATGGAGGATGATGTGTACTTGCGCAAAAAAAGGCATTCTGAAAGCGAGCAACAACAACAACATATACTTGATTCGAACTACGAATGGGGGGACTTAAAAGTAATGATTCGCAATCTGGTCTGCCAAGTACGGGAAGATGGACTCGTACGCTGCCCAGGATGTCTCTTCATGCTTGCCCGCGCCTGTGTTGTGTGATGGACGGTACGATTGAACAAAAAAGATGAGCGATGAGCGATGGGGGTCTCAAATTGCAAGAGTAAGAACGAGAACACGACACTTTACCGGACGAAACTCGGGCGCAGTCGCCTTTAGGTGATCGTTCGGGAGTGTCAAGAGGTGCTAGAGAAGCAACCCAGTTGATGCAGTGCTGACATGTCAAACACAAGAAAACACCCTCGAACGTGAATGCCGATGCCATCCTTTCCATGCTGAACAGCATTCAAACCCTACCGAAATCGCACACACACACACAACCGCCTACCTCTTCAAAGAACTTGCGCACGGGTGCCGGGAAGCTCGAGTTGAGGCGATGCACCGAGTCTGTCAGGGCAATGCCAGCGACGCGCTGCAAGGCGTCTGGGCGGACGGCCAGGAGGTTGCTTGTGACAATGCCTCCGTAGGAATGGGCAACGATCGCAATGTGCCGGGCGGCGGCGCTTGCAATGAAGCGATCCCACACGTACACGGCGTGGTCCTCGGGAGAGCTGTTGCCTGGAATATAGCCGCGTCGGTTGGTCGCAGGGTCGATAGCCGCGTTGAGGTTGCCGTTGAGCACCATGACACCGTAGCCCTCGGCCTGCGCCCGCTTAATGAAGGGGAGCATCGACCCAGAGTCGAGCGACTCGTTGATGATGAGCCTGCGAGCCCACTGGCCCGCACGCACATAGCCAGCACCGTGAATCAGCACCATGAGCTTGTCTGCCTCCAGCGCATCGCGTGACATGAAGAAGAATCCCTTTGGCCCAGATGTAGTCGGCAGTGCTTCGTCGTCGTCGTCGTCATCGCCTCCAAGCGCCGCAGGAATCCGGCTGCTCGCATTGGCCGTGTCTCCGTCCACAGGGACTTGGACTCGCGTCAAGTGGGTGTCTGTCTCCATGAGCTCGTAGACGCGCTCGGCAATTGCCTCGCCCAGGGCATCGTAGTGATTTTGATCCACAAATTCGAATCTGTCAGGGTCAGGTCAGGTTTGATGATGAGCTTGACGAGCGTTTCGCTCCTCGTGCAATCTAAGCAATCCCAGCAATCCCAGCAATAATGCAACTCCAGCAACAAGGCGGGCGATCGCCGCCAACGCATCACTCAAGCAACAGAGAAGCACGATCCACAGCAATCTTAACGACTGAATGCGCCGGCGAGAGCGACGCGAGGAGCCGCGAGCGAGGGCAGAGAGCGAGAGAGCAGAGCGGAGCGAACTTACGGCCGACGCGTTTCAACGTTGCGCAGCTCGCCTCGGCGGTTGAAGTCGTAGCCAAAGTCAGCGAGGGTGGTTGGGAATCGCCTCTGTGCCATAGTTTGCTACCTGGTGAGGGGCGATCGGGTCAGGCGGGGGGGGGTAAGTTGAGGTCATGCACCATTCAACCGATTCAGTTCAATACAAAATGTTGAAAACTCTGAGATCTCAATCTTACCCAGTCTCGACACTGAAAAGTTAAGGACTGGGACAAGTCATCAACACAAATCACCAAGCCATTCAGTCTGAGATAACTTAACTTGGCTTGGCTCAGTCGTTCATCCTCCTTGCTGATGGTCGGGGTGGTCATTCCCAATACGCCGATCGCCCTCGACTGCTGGCGACCTCCACCAGCCATCAAGATCTTCTTCCTGTCACATCTCCATGCAGGTACATAAAATAGCACGAGCAAAATTTTTGGATTCCCATGAACTGGCGTTTTGTATGGAGTTTGCATTGCCGTTTCTTTGCTTTTTGGCGCCAAAACTTTTTGATTCGTTTCTTTCTTGCAATGGTTTGCAGTGTCTCTCAGCCTTTGTTTGCTGCTGCTGCTGCTGCTGCTGTCTTCTCACCCCTTTCCCCCTGTGTGACTTGACTTCTTCCAAATAGACCACACGCAGGGCCTCTCGCCGTCGTGGCGGCAAGGGACCATCTACTGCTCGCCAGTGACAAGGCTGCTGCTGCTGCACAAGTTTGGCGTCGACGCGTCGCTGGTCGAGACGCTCGAGCTGGACGAGCCCACGGTGGTCCCGCTCGACCCGGAGGGCGCCGAGACAATGACGGTGACTGCGTTCGATGCAAACCACTGCCCAGGCGCAGTCATGTTCTTGCTGGAGGGCTACTTTGGCAACGTCCTGTACACTGGCGACTTTCGCTTCTGCCCGGCGCTCATCCACCCGGAAGACTCGCTGCTGGGCGCAAGGCTCGCTGGCGGTGCGCACGGCGGACGCCGCCTCAATGTCGATGTCTTGTATCTGGACAACACGTACTGCGACCCGAAGTTCGCCTTTCCGACGCGCGAGGCCGGCGTCGACGCCGTCGTTGACATCATTGAGCAGCATCCCGACCACCGCGTCATGATTGGCATTGACACACTTGGCAAGGAGGAGCTGCTCGAGGCGGTGGCACTGCGCCTCCAGACCTGGATTGTCGTCTCGCAGAGCCGGCTGAACGCGCTGCAGCTCATCGGTGCGCGCGACGTGTTTACGAGCAACCCGACAGACAGCCGCATCTGGGTGGTTGGCAAGCGCGAGGTTACCGCGGAGCGGTTGTTTGCATGGAACCGTGAATACCCGACGATTGCCATTCTGCCTTCTGGCCAGTGCCAAAACCCGCTGTACAACGGCACGGGTCGCCTCGGAGCTGCTGGCCAGAATCTCGATCGTGGCAGTGGTGGCGCTGTCCAAACCCCATCTGCGCAATTGCCGGTACGTGCTTCTGATGCCAACTTTGAAGAGCGTATGCACTGGAGGGTGCCGGGCGCTGCTGTCGACAGCACAGGCGGCGGCAGCGGCGCGGAAGCAGGCGCGGAGCACGATAGCGAACGCCGCCTGCGCGACTACCAGCGGCAAGAGTTTGTCCAGTCGCACCTGTTCACCGTGGCCTATTCACTGCACTCGTCCTTTGCTGAAATGGCCGCGTTCGTCCGGGCTGTCAAACCGCGGGATATTCTGCCCATCGTCCCCGAGCTGTATGCGGATTTGCGGCAGCACTTTGGAGGGTTGCTTCGGCGTATTGACCCCGCGGTCGGCGCGCAACCGCGGACTGTTGTGCCTGCCTCGGTTGTTGCATTCATGTCGAGCGTGTGCATCGGTCATCGCGGTCGCCAACAAGAGATTCTGCCCGGCGATCGACACCCCACGTCTCTCCTGTTCGATTTACCTGCGCAAGCACTGGCGATGGCTGGATTGAGCTCTGGTGTATCTGCTGTACAATCGGGAGAAGAGAATTCCAGTGCTGTACCCGCCATTCCGCGGATTCCTGGGCGTCGGCTCCATCGTCGAGGATTTGCCCCAGGCCGTCTCTTCTCCGATCGACCCTTGCCAGTATCACCGCGCAAGACTGCTACTTTGCGGTCGCTCGAAGCACCAGTCATTAGTTTGTTGGACGACGTCGTGTCGCAGTCTCTTTGTGGCAGTGTTTCTCCGTTGAAACGACGAAGGGTACCGGCGCCAAGACCGGCCTCCTCCGCCGATGTGATTGCCGTGGATGCGAGTTTGGAAGAAGTATCAAGCACCGTTTTACGTGACCGAGCGACTGACAGCAACAGAGACAATGGCAGGGATGTGACTGAGGTCGCCTCGAAGCCAAAGATGCGCTTGGATGACCCCGAAGCTGCACAGTTGCATTCTATTCTTGCTGGTCTGGCATCGCAGAACACGAACGTATTTTCTCGTCGTGCCCAAGCCGACTCTTCTTGTCTTGCGACAGCGCGCAGCTCTCGCACCCACAAACCGCTTGCGGCAAGCGCGACGAGCAGGCCTTGTCATGTTCATCCCTATCCGGTTCTAGCACGCTCGACCCATTGCGAGGACGTTGTGCTGGAAGTCGACGACGACGACAACAGCAACGACAGCAACGACAGCAACACCACCACCCATCGGCCCCTTTCACCACTCCCAGACGAGCCGGATGAGAGCTGCGAGCTGCTCGATTTGCTGCATTTGCTCCAGCAACAGGCCTCCGTTGTTGAACTTTCGTGACTCAGAACCCACGACCGAAAACACTCCACCCCAATCGTTTCGTTAGCAACTTTTGTTAATTCACCATGTACAGTACTGTATTTTTTCTAAATTGTCACGATCATTCATTTTTTCTTCTTCTTTCTTCTTTTCATAATCTCCACCAAACCCTGTCAACATCTTCGTGGCGCGTGCGTTCTGAGAGTGAATGGGCAACTGCGCGGGCGGCCTTCTCCGACCACTCGGGGCGCTTGTCCGACCACGGCGCCGGCCTCGGGATGAGGAAGATGGCCTGTTCTACGAGACCATCGGCGAGGGCGACCTGCGGGCGACGCCGAGCACGAACAGTCTGGTCGTCGCTGGGAACAGGACGATGACCACGATTGGCGCACTGGCAATGACCGACGCCATGTCTGCCTCGCGTTCGACTGGAAGCAGCAGCAACCGCCGTGGCAGTGGTGCTGCTGGTGGTGACAGTGGTGGTCGGACTCGACGGCCGCCATCATCATCAGTATCAACATCAGCATCGGGAAGCAAGCCAGGCAATGCAAGTCACGGCCTGGTCGGCTCAACCAGCAGCAGCAGTAGTAAGCATAGTCATAGTAATAACAGCAAGCCTAGTGGTCGAAGTAGCGCTCGTCGCAATACCAAGTCCTCGGCTGGCAGCGGCAGAAGAAAGGGTTCTACGTCCGACAACGACGACGACCAGGACTTGAATGGGCAGCCATTGTCATCGGAGCACTCGGCGGCGTCCAATGCAAGCTCCATTGGCGGCACATCGTCACCCGGAGGCGCGACGACCAGCGACGAGGAGGGCAGCGGGCTCACCTCGGCCGCGCTCGCTGCTCTGGCGGCGTCAGGCGAGCGACCCAGCCGAACCACCGCCAAGACTGCTGCCGGCGCTGCTACCGCCACTGCGACTACTACATCCAGTGGGCAGTCCAAGGCAAAGAGCCGCGGGTGGAGCCGGTTTCTGCGCAAGAACGAGCAGGATTCAGCTGCACAGGCCGCAACAGGAGGCGCAGCACCCGGAGGCGGGGCAGGCCACCGGTCGGCCATGGCCGCGGCTGCTCTGCTTGGAGTCGTCGGCACAAAGCCAACGTACAACCGAGTGCTGGGCGCCGACGATCCGGACGCGGGGAATGGCGTGTCGAGGAACAACTCGTCCAAATCGCTGGCCTCGAGCGAGTTTCACTACTTTTCAACCAGTAACAGCGGCAATTCGACCGACAACGGGTACCGAACAGATGACAGCGACAGTGGCGGTCTCAGCGGCATTGAGTTTAATGTCAAGCGAGGGACGACCACGAGCCACCAATTGCAGCAGTTTCCCGTCATGTCGTACAATGCCCCAGATGAGCCTCTCTCCACCTCTGTTTCGCCAGACAGCTTTGTCAAGCTGAAGCTCCTGGGAAAAGGTAACCTTGGCTCCGGTCTCTCTTTCGCTTTTGCTGCGCGAAGGCATTGTTGAGTCCTTGTATTGACTTTTCCATGATTGGCTTTTTTTTTTTTTTTTGGTTGTCTTTACTGCTTTGCTTTGCTTGCCTGACGGATCGAACAGGAGATGTCGGAAAAGTCTTCCTTGTGATGGAAAAGGCTACACAACGCCTTTTCGCGATGAAAGTACTCACAAAGCAAGAGATGGTGCGGCGGAAAAAGGTCAAGCGCGTTCTGACCGAGCGCGAGATTCTCGCCACTGCCAAGCATCCGTTCATCGTTCGTCTGTTCTATTCGTTCCAAACCACCGACAAGCTGTACTTTGTCATGGAGTACTGTGCTGGTGGCGAATTCTTTCGGTAGGTGTGCGATTTTGGCGTATTGGTTGAGGTTGAGGTTGAGGACGGATGATTTGGGAGCCGCTGACGCTCACCTGTGCCCCTGTCTTTTGCTCTCTTTCGATGACAGCACTTTGCAACATATGCCGCAGAAGTGCCTTCCGGAGAGCCACGTTCGATTCTACCTGGCCGAAGTCATTTCAGCCCTCGAGTATTTGCACATGATTGGATACGTGTATCGCGATCTCAAGCCGGAAAATATCCTGCTGCACGAGTCTGGGCATGTCAAGTATGTTGGGACTTTGTCGTTTGTGTTGGGGGGGGGGGAAGGATGCTTTCAAACGCGGGAGAGGTGGAGCTTTTTTTTTTTCGGTTTTTTTTTTCGGTTTTTTTTTTTGGACTCTTTATTCGTTTTTGATTTTGATGATGGTGTTACCTCGTCTCACTCCCCTCCTCCTCGGCTCCCTACCTTTCAGACTGGCCGACTTTGACCTCTCGAAGCAGGCGAGCTTCTCCGGACTGCCTAGCGTCATCAAGTCCTCGATCATGACTTACATTCGAGGCCATTCT
The DNA here is from genome assembly GCF_000151315.2 of Capsaspora owczarzaki ATCC 30864. Classification (NCBI taxonomy): domain Eukaryota; class Filasterea; order Ministeriida; family Capsasporidae; genus Capsaspora; species Capsaspora owczarzaki. The sequence goes on along the minus strand of NW_011887296.1, from coordinate 358,866 downwards.
GGCCCCGGATCGTTCGACACTGCACCCTGCGTCTCGTTGAAAACCAACTCGTTTGTTGGCACGGAAGAGTACATTGCGCCCGAGGTTATTTCTGGCTACGGCCACTCGAGTTCTGTCGACTGGTGGACGCTGGGCATTCTCATGTTTGAAATGCTCTTTGGATGCACGCCATTCAAGGGCGCGGATCGCGATTCCACGTTTTATCGCATCATGCGCGGCGAGCTCACCTTTCCCGATCGGCCCGAGACCTCGAAAGCGTGCAAGAACATTATTCGGCGATTGCTCGACACGGACGAAACCAAGCGACTTGGCGCCGTGCATGGTGCATCGGACATTAAAAAGCACCCCTTCTTTAAGAGCATCAACTGGCCGTTGTTGCACAATGCCCAGCCGCCAATCGTGCCCAAGCTGAGCCACCCGCTCGATACCTCGAACTTTCGCGCCTTTAACGAGCGCTTGTCGGAATTGCGCGGCAGCGACGAGATTCTTGACGAGGACTCGCTGGATGTCGGGGATCCTTTCCGAGGATTCAAGCAAGTCTCTCGTCAAACATAGGCGCGGTGCTTTTTGCAGTGCGATCGATGACTGTGAATGCTATCTCGGTGTTATGCTTTCAGTCGTGCGTGTGTTCGTGTGTTGTTGTTGCTGCTGTGATTGTTTATTTAATTTTGGTTTTCTACTGATCTGCTCTTCTCCTTGTATTATCTTTTCTTTCGAAAGTCGCAGCAAGGTGCGTACACAAACACACAGTGTCACAAAGCCAGTGTCACAATGCGCCCCAAACACCGCATCAAAAGTCACGACAACAACAACATGTTGTGCCTCTTTGGGATAAAGCTCCGACGCGTCGGCATTCCAGCGCACCATTTGTTGTTGTTGTTGTTGTTTTCCTTTGTTCCACGCCTCACTGCATGGCTTGTTCATTTTGATCTACTGCGCGCCATTTTTCTTTTTCCCGTGCGCAGGATTCTTTTTTTCCAGTTTCAGTTTCGTGGTGAAGGTGGAGCGTTCCCAATTTCCATTTCTGGAGAAAACGCCGGGTTTTTTGTTATTTTTTTTCGTTGTTTTGTGTGATTTTAAGTGATTTTAAGTGATTTTATGTGATTGTTTTTCGTTATGTTTTCAATTGTATTTATGTTTTGGTTGACGACTCATTCTTCTTGTTGCTTTTTTTTTTTTTTTCCCAGTCTCTCTTTTTGTTGCTTTTCCACTCTTTCGATCTTGCTTTTCATTTGTTTTTACGGTAAGCCGCACAGTGCGTGGAGTGGTGTTCCCGATTTGCATGTGTCGCTCGGGAAGGCGACGACGCGGGGGAAGAGGCGCTTTGGACACCACAACATACCGTTGTCACCTCTTTTGCTCAAAGTGCAGTTGCTCAGCCACACGCAACCCGCCATTTTCACATTAAAAATGAATCAATGAGACAGGCATAGAGATACATAGAGATATAGAGTGTGTGAGCGATACAGATTGAGAGAGAACGAGAGACAGAGAAAAGGGGTTCTCTTCAATTAAAATAAACAGCGAATTGAATACGCCCAATTGTCACATCTCACGCATCAGCCTCGACGTCGTGCCCCATTCCACACACCCACATGCACCCATGACACTTGACCACCGACTGCACCAACCGCGACAAAATGCTGCATTCACGAACAAGCTTCTATCTCGAGGGAGGGAGGTAGCACAGCAAAACTTCGTCATTGCTTCAACGCGGAGGATTGCGGTGGGTTTGTTGTTGTTGTTTATTTTTTTTTTCTCTTCCTTGTTTTGGCATTTTTTGTTTTCCCCTTCAACAATATCTCGCTTTTTTCGGCTGACGCATACATTGGCTACGAGCCAAATTCGTCCATCAATGCTCACCATCGCCCTCCTATATTTGTTGTTTGTCTGCCTTGTGCTTTGTTTGCTTCAAGATCCACTTTCCAACACCCAAAGCAAAAGCGGGAAAATGACACGTTTCGAAATACGGTCCAATCGGCTTTTGGTGGTCGGGTTTGTTCTTGTGCTCGGCGCCGCCGCGGTGGTCAACGCCGCACCGGATCCATGCGACTCGGCGTGCTACTGCGCATACCAGCAGATTGTCTGCACCGCGAGCTTTACCGCCTTTGCGGACTATGGCGACTTTCCAGACGTCGACCCGCCGTGGGGCGATCTGTGAGTGTCGTGATGACGCCAAATTTTGCCGGCTTTCCTTCTGTGGCCGCTCACATTGTATCACGTTGTACGATGTGATGTTTCTATTGAATCAAACAGCAACTTGCTCAACTCCGGAGTGACCGCAATTTCCGCTGCCGACCTAGCGGCCCTTCCCGGCCTTACTCGCATGTAAAGAGATGATCTCCGTTGTTTCTGATGGTTTTGTGTGATTGCTCATTCTTACTCATCTTTTGGGAGCAGCACTCTTCCCTACTCGCTCGGACCGGGATCTGTCGAGGATTCTGCCTTCCAACAACTGCCTCTTCTCAATTTTGTGTAAGTTTGTATTGACGAACGCGATCACAGTGGGAATGTGCAGCTCATTCTTGGTCATTTTCCGTTTTTGCTGTGACTATGGCAGCCTGATGGGATCTGCTGCATTCTCAAATTCAATGATTGTCGACACGAGCGTGACCGAGCTGTAAGTTTGAGTTTAATTGTAGCAGTTTGCCAGTCCGTAATGTATGCACACTCTCACAACCACGATCGTGCGTGCGCGCGCTTTGTAGGTCGGTTGATTTTGACGACGCGACAATTCCGGCCTATTTCTTCAATCACTTGGAACAGTTGGCCATTCTGTAAGATAGAGCAGTGGTGGTGCTTGTGATGTTGCAATCAGGTGGTCGCGATTGTTGGCTCATACTTTGGCTGAATTTCCCAATCTGCACTGCAGGGAAATCAGCAGCGTGGGCGGTTTTGCACCCTTCTCACTGAATGGATTGGCGCCGCTCAATACACTGTACAGTGTTCAGCTTGATGGAGGGCTCGCTGTTTTTCAAACTTGTTCTCATTTGCTTGTCCTTTTGTGCGTTGGATCAGAACAATGAGCGGTGATTTCACCACCGTGCCAGCGTCTCAGGTCCTCGAGCTGCTTCCAAACCTGAAAAACCTGTAAGGCAGATTTTGTGAATGGCGCCGCTGTTTTTCGTTTTGAGTCGAAAGGTGACTAACAACAAAACCTGTGCTTGCCTCGACAGCTTCATGTTGAACAGTGCGGTGACTACGCTTCAAAATGTTGGTCTCACAGCGCTCCCAGGACTGGAACTCTTGTAAGGTTTCTAGCCTTCTTCGTTGCTCATTGCACACGACGCATCTCACAGCGCGCTCTGGCAGATCGATGCCTTCGTCGGAAATGACCTCGATTCCAACCAAGTACTTTAAAGAGTCTGTCAGCTTGCCTCAGCTGACCTATCTGTACGTCTTCATGGAACAAAATCTACGCTATAAGAGGAATGCAATGCTAACGAAATCTGGTGATGGCGTTGTTGTTGTTGTTGTTGTTGTTGTTTTAGGCGTCTCGACTCGACCCCCCTGACTCAGCTTGTCGCGGAACAGTTTAATGGCTTGGAAAATCTCAAAATTCTGTAGGTCGCGCGTTGGTGTTGTTTTTGCCTTGTCATGCTTTTCATGCTTGTTGCGTCTTGTTGGTTTTTTTTTTTTTGCCTGGCTGTTTCTGACCGGTTGTTTGTTGCTTGCATCCTCAGCCAACTGGACGCTTCGGCAATCACCTCCATCTCACCGCAAGCCTTTGCAGGACTTTCTCGGCTGACCTCCCTGTAACATCCACTCGCTTGTAGACTGCTGCAAACCACAAAACATGACATTGACATTGGTTGGGTTTTCCGTCCTCCACAGGTCCTTGACTCAAAACAAACTCACCACTCTGCCCGCTGGGCTTTTTGCTTCGCTCACAAGCTTGCAGGTTTTGTACGGTTTCTTTCCATCTTGCGACAACTTGAAGCTTTCCTCTTTGCCGACACACAAACACTGACATTGTTCCGTTATCATCTTTCCCAGGGGCCTTCATTCCTCTCTCATCTCTAGCGTTGCTCCCGGCGCATTTGCTGGTCTGGCTGAGATGTCATTCATGTCAGTAGCTTTGGTCACCCGTTGCCGAGTGCTTTGCATGTGCTAGTTGCATTCTCATCGACGTGCTTGTACTTGTTTGCAGAAGCTTGAAGAATATCCGCGCCACTACCCTTCCTCCTGGGCTGTTCCAGGGAGTTTTTTCATCGGAGTCGGGATTTGCCGAATTGAATCCCCACAACTTTTCGTTCGGCGGCGCCGTGCGAACACCTCCCAGCACCTACGGCAGTCTGGCGCTTGTTTTTTGTACGTTGGTCAATGCTGCGACTTGCACCTTTGATTTCCGGGGGTTCTCAGTACTCACGCTGATCACACACTTTGCATTTTCCCCTCAAATAGCTTGTCCTACTGAGTGCGCGACTTGCTACGGTGGCCTGCCCACCAACTGCTGCCCAACCAACTGTCTCTATTGCAACAGCACCACTTGCCAGGAGTGTTACAGCGGCTACACGATGGCGGCAGATAACACTTGCTTCTCGACGACTGCTCAGTCGATTGCGTCGGCGGCAACCAGCTCTGCCGTCTCAGCTCTTTCTGCGCAATCTGCTATCTCTGCTTCGTCCGTGTCTGCCAAATCAGCGTCCAGTGCCAAGTCGGTCTCTGCCCAATCTGCTGCATCTGCCCAGTCAGTTGCTTCGGCCCAGTCGGCTGCATCTGCCCAGTCTGCCGGATCGGCCCAGTCGGTGCTTTCTGCCCAGTCCGTTGCTTCCGTCCAGTCGGCTGTTTCTGCAGCGTCGGCCGCTTCTGCACAGTCGGTTGCATCCATTTCTGCCATTTCTGCCCAATCGGCCGCGTCTGTCTCTGCCTCTTCTGCTGCGCAAGGCGATGGGGACGATTCCTCTTTGCTGCCCATTATTCTCGGAGCCGCTCTTGGTGGCTTATGCCTTCTTCTGCTCGTTGCACTGGTGATTGTCGCTCGTCGCCGTCGTCATGCCAAGCCCATCCGTGCCAAGCAGTCAAAGTTTGACCCCACCGAGACGAACGCCTGGGTTGCCGACTCGCCTTCCAAGTTTGAGCTGATCTCCGCTCAGCACGCGCACTACGATGATGTGGGTGCCTGGGGACCGGGCTCTACTGGCACCAAGGACGCCGGTCTGTACTCGGACTTGCAGTTCACTCCAAACTATGCTCAGCTGGACGTTGCCTCATCCACCCTCTCCAAGGCTCCTGTTGGACACTCTACGTCAAACTACGCAGCTGTCACCCCGGCTGGCTCTTCAACTTCGCAGTACGACACGATTGGCTCGCCTGTGACCGACGTTGGGGCGTCAGCCTCGCAGTACGAGACGATCGGCTCTCCCGCGCCTCCCTCCGGCACGAACGGCTACGATACTCTCCAGCCCCCTCGCCCTTAAAGTTGCCATGTTGTGAGTGAACAGTGACCCCAGACTTTTGTGCAGTTTTTGGTGTTTTTTGTGTTGTTGTTGTTGTTGTTGTTGTTGTTGTTGTTGTTGTTGTTGTTGTTGTTGTTGTTGTTGTTGTTGTTTGTGGTTTTTTGTCTTCCATGTTCGGGATTTTGTTCTTGTTTCTTGCTTGTTTCTTGTTGTGCATGTACAGTATAGCTCTCTCGGATATTTGACCGCTAATCTTAGAATCTTGGGTTGTTTTCGTGTTTTGGTTTGGTGGTATTTTTGTTGCGTGCTTCTCGCATTTCGTTCGGCCGGCGACTGATGCACCACCGACCCCCCCCCCTAACGCACTCTCCTCGTTGATACACCCTTGTTGTTTCCCTCTCTCTCCCCTTCCCTTCCCTCTCACACTCCATCCGTGTGTGATTCCGTCGTCTCGTTTTCCATTCATCCGTTATTTTCCCACCACCGCGCCTCTCTCCTTCTTCTTTCCCCTTCCCCGCTTCCCCTCCCCCTTCCCCATCCCCTTCCCTCCTTCCCTCCTTCCCTCGCTCTCTCTCACTCTCTCACTCTCTCCTTTTTCCACTTCTCTCCCTTCTTATGATCATTTCTGCGTTTTGTGTCATTCTGTTGTTTTGTTTTCCATTGTTCTTCATTTCAAAACCCTTTTTTGAGTTTTTGTTTGTTGTTGCCTTTTTTTTTTTTTTTTTTTTTCAAATTCCATACTTTGATTATTCTTCATTTTTTGATTATTCTTCATTTTTTGATTATTCTTCATTTTTTTTTTTTTTTTTTTTTAAGAATGAGTGATTCAACGCACGAGTCATCTGCAACAGCAGCAGCAGCAGCAGCAGCAACCGAGTCGGCGTCCACTCAAGCGACAGCAGCAGCAGCAGCAGCAGCAGCAGCAGCAGCGTCGGAGGCCAGCAGCAGCAGCAACAACAGCAGCAGCAGCACGACGACTGCTCCTCCTCCTCCGCATCGGCCAGCGAGCGGCTCTTCTGCGTCCGCGGCCGTCGACAAGCTCGCCTCATCGAGCGTGTCGTCGTCGCCCGCATCGTCGCCGCGGCTGGGCAAGCGCATGGTCGTGCCGAATGCAGCGCTGCTCGCAAGCCAAACAAGCATCAACAGCGTCGACAGCACGGACGACAACATCAACGGCCCCAACGCGGATGCAGCCAGCATTGGATCTGCCTCTGCAGGCAACACTACCACCACCACCACCACCACCACCAATGGCAATGGCAATGGCAATGGAACTGGCAGTGGGACGAGCACCCCGCCGACACGCAAGCAGAGCGGCATGCAGCTCGTCAACAGCGTGATTGCGCGCTCGTCGCTCTCCGCACAGTCCGCCGCGGTCGTCAAGCCGGCGCCCGTGCAGACCGCTTCGCCTGTCGGTGGCGCATCGGCGGCCTCTGTGAACTCGGCGGCTGCTGCGGCCACTGCTGCGTCGGCGTCGGCGTCGGGGGCTGACGGAAGCAGCATCCGCGATCGCACTGCCTCCGACGTATCGTCCCGCTCAAGCAGCAGCAAGGACCAGTCAGCAGCTGGAGCAGCAGCAGGAGCAGTGGATGGCTCTGGTGCAGACGCGGGAGGCGATGCACACAGCAAGTCGTCCAACCCCGATGTGCTTGAGGGCTACCTGCACCGCAAGCTGGTCATGGAAGGCGGCAAGAAGAGCAAGGACCGGTCGTGGAACAAGCTCTACTTTACATTGAAGGGCAACGAACTCGCGGCCTACAAGGACCACTATGCGCCCAAGCTCGACCCTACCAAGCGAAAGGTAACAGCAGCAAAGCATCGCAAAAGATGATCATATCAGCTTGAAACCTCACCTCTGCTCCAACTCGACCAAAATTTGTGTGCTCATCCATGTTCAGGATGCGGCTCCGTTGCGCGTCTTGGATGTCAGCCAATGCGTCGCCGAGATCGCATACAGCTACCGCAAGCGACCGAACGTGTTTAGCGTCAGCACGGTGCAGGGCGAGCACTACCTCCTTCAGGCTTTCGATCAAAATGACATGCTTGCTTGGGTGAAACGGCTTCACGAGATTGTCTCGGAGGCATCTGGTACGGCATTTGTCTTTCGCCATTGGTGCGGTTGCTGCGTGAAACTGTCTCTCACTTTTGTTGACACTGTCTGTTCTTCCCTATCGACTCTTCTTCTTCATTTTTTTGTTTGTTGATTGGCTCGCACAGATGTTATGGTCTCGATCATGAACAAGAAGGCATTGGTCGAGTCCGAGCGCCATCAAAAGCTCAAGAAGGCAGACTCCATCGGCAGCGACCTCGACAACGTTGGCAAGCTCACCAAAGCCTCTTCAATCGAAGCACTGGCAGCCGAGGAAACCGATGCCCCAGCTCCGCCCTCGCGAACCATCTCGCGAAACCCGAATGACAACGCGACCGACAACGCGGACGAAGAGAGCGAGCGCCAGAAAAAGATTTCCACCCTGCAATCGAGACTCACCGAAGTGAAGGGTAAGTTGAGCCAGAAAGAGCGCGATCTCGCCGGGCTGGACGAACAAGAAGTCGCTCGCGAGCACTTCCAAAAGCGGGCCAGCCGCATCATTTTGCAAGCTATTGAAACTGACTCTGATTCTGAAGACACGAACGAAGCGGACGCCGAACCAATCTACGAAACAATGGAAACAAGTCGCGCAACGCCCGCCGCCGCCGCCGTCGCCAAGCCCGTCTCAAAGGCTCCCGCCGCCCGTCCGGCGATCGCAGAGGAACTGTACGAGGCCCCCTCCGACAACGCTGACGATGACATTTACGAGACCCCGACGGTGGCCACGTCCGCCGCCTCGGATGACATGTACGTGACCACCGACGAGCCGCGAGCGCGCACGCAGTCGCAAGCCACTCGGCCCAAGATGCCATTGCCGTTCGCGGCCACTGCTGCTGCTACTGCTGCTGCTGCTGCTGCGCCCGCTGCAGCACCTGCTCCGGCCACCTCCGCCGCCGACGAGGACATGTACGTGACCACTGACGTGCCAGAGCCAAAGCCGAACGCCAAGCCCGCAGCGCCCGCTCCTGCAGCTCAAGACGACCTGTACATTACGGCCGACGAAACGTCCGCTCCTCCTCCGAAGGTGTCTGCCGCGAGTGCAGCCATTTTGGCACGCTCAAAGCCAAAGCCCGCTTCCGCGGCTCCTCCTGCTACTGCAGCGGCGGATGATGAGGACATGTACGTCACGACAGACGAGCCGGCTCCGAAACAAGCTGCTCCCTCCGCAGCCAGCGCAGCCATTCTGGCTCGGTCCCAGAAGAAGCCGACGCCGGCTCCTGCCGCCGCGGAAGATCTTTACATTGTAGCAGACGAGCCGGCGCGCGACGACGACGAGTACCTCGAACTCGAGCCCGCCCCAGCCGTCGCCCCGCCCAGCAGCGCACGGCCCAAAATGCCGCTTCCGACGACCACCGCTCACGAAGAAGACATGTACGTTACGAGCGACGAGCCTCCGCCGCTGCCAAGCACTCGTGGACGGCCGCCGCTTCAAGTGCCCGCCGCTGCCGCCGAGGATGGCGACATTTACGTGACGAGCGACGAGCCAGCCCCTGCATCGACCGTCCGCCCGCGCATGCCATTGCCGTCCGAAAGCGGAGACATGTATATTACCACCGATGTGGCAGCTCCTGCAGCGCCAGGCTCTGCTCCCTCGAGCAAGATGAGTGTTCGCCCACGCATGCCACTGCCGTTCAACCGTGTCGATGTCGAAAAGCCTGCTCCCGTGCCGACCACGCCTCCTGCCGTCAGCTCGCCAGGCTACCACGACGACGAGGGAATTTACGAGACTTTGGATACACTCTCAGGAAAGCCCCTGTCCTCAGCTGTATCTACACCTGCACCAGCTGCAACTGAGGTTGCCGCTGCAGTCTCTGCAAAGGCAGAGGAGGCAGCAGCAGCAGCAGCAGCAGAGGAAGAAGAAGAAGCGCCCCCGACACCACCTGCTCGACAGGCTGTTGCGCCGCCGCAGCCTGAAGTCGAAGCCACTCCTCCGGCTGTTCTACCCCGCACCGCCTCTGTTGCAGCTGCTTCCAAGCCGGCTGCCAAACCCCTCGACGCAAAGGACAGCAAGGTCGCCGAGCCAGAAGCACACGCTGCGCCCGTGGTGGCGGTGCCGAGGCGCCCGGCCGAGCTGCCTGTCGTCACGCTGGTTGTCGAGCGCAACCCGCGCTCTGACGACGGTGGCTACGCCGACCCTCGCGAATCGATGGCTTCCATCGAAATGCCGGCTTCCGACTATGCCGCGCTCCTTACCACCCCGAATCAGAACGGGGCAGACGGCGAGTCGTCATCGCGCTCAAAGTCTCCCATCTACAGCCAGGTGAACAAGCATCCGCGCCACGACGAGCACCCCGAGCTCGGACAGGCCTTGGAGCTTGCCAATGGCCGTGTGAAGGCGCTGGAGGACGAAAACGAGTTGCTGCGTCTGCAGCTGGCTGCACGACCGGCGCGTGATGTTGATGCCACCTTTGCCTTCCGTGAGGAGCTGCTGTCTTTGCGCGGATTTGCAGAGCGCTCCGCCGTGGAAAATGTCGCGCGAGAAGCACGCGACGCAGCTTCCACCAAGCGCACCCACCAGATCGAGATGGACGCACGCCAACACGAGGTGGAGAATGTGCAGCTGAAGGCCCGAATCACCGATCTCGAGCTCAAGCTCAAGTCGCTCGAAGAGCAGCGCAAGCACTTGGAGTCTGTGACTGCCACGGAGCGTGGCAAGCTTCTCGCTCAGGTGGCCGAACTCGAGGCCAAGGTGGAGCAATCGAGCAAGCGAACCTTCACCGGCTCGCGAATCGCCAACGCGCGATCTGAGGTCATTAGTGCGGCTTCGTCGCCTTCTGGATCGACGAGCACGAGCGCTGTGCGTCGTCCCGGAGCTGGGCTGGTTCGAGCTCCGTCGGACGCCTCATCCCGTGCACCTGCTTCTTCATCTGACAAGCGCACCGAATCTACTGGCGCAGCTTCTTCTTCTTCTTCTTCGCCTGCTGCAACCGAGCCCGGCAAGCTCCCGCGCGCCACTGCTACTACTGGCTCGACGCTTGACGCGAACAAGTTTGTCCGCACAGCGACCAGCCCAGCCATCGTCACTGGTGCTGCTACGACTGACACTGCCAAGGCTACTCCTCGTCCAGTGCCCGGTGCGAGCAATGGTGCTGCTCGCGTCAGCGGTGGATTCAGACCCAAGAGCGAGATCGACAGCGACGTGTTCAAGCCTGACAAGACCTACTCTTATCAGGAGCTGGTGAAGAAGCCGTTTGGCGTGAACGAGGCCATGATGGAGGTATGTTGGGTTGCGTTTGAGTTTATGTGTAACGAGGAGAGGTGGTGTGGTGGGACCAGTCGCGTCAGTTGCATTCATGTTCATTTTGATTACCATCGCTCAGCATTACCTCTCAGACGCCGAGTTCCAAGAGCTGTTCGAGTGCACCAAGTCCGAATTCAGCAAGCAGCCCAAGTGGAAGCAGCTTGAGCGCAAGAAAGCCCTTCGTCTCTTCTAGTTTGGGTCAGGCGCTGCTGTTCGGAGTCCTTGCGGTGCTCTTGGGAGTATTCTGGCTGTATTGGGGCGTTTTTCAATGAGCTTGTTGTCCTTTTTTTTCCTTTCTTTTCTTTTTGGTGTGTTTGTTTTTGTTTGGCGTGGATGTTATTGGGTGGATTTTGAGTTTTTCCGATTCAAAATGCGTTTTTGAAGTGTGTTTTGCATTTAGAATGGTGTTTTCCGACCCTGTCCTTTGCAAGCATACAATGATTAAATCTTTTCAATTTTGACTGACGAAAGCAATCCGTCTTGTAGAATGGAATCAAAAACTACCAAGCTGCTAGTGTATTTCGTTGCATCTAGAACTGCATGGCTTGCATTGTGGACGAGGGCCCTTGGCGTCGCGTAGCAAACCATTCATCCATGTACTGACACGTCTCTGGGGAGATGATACCGCCGTCTTCGCATAATTGAAACACCTGAGACATGAAGGGGGAAGAGCGAGAAGAGAACGAAGGTCAATTTCAGCTTCTGAAAAGAAATACCAAAACTCGCGCGGCACAATTCCGTCTCGCCCAAACACTTACTGGGCAAACACCGCAAGGCACTGTCGCCATGGGAGTTGGGGGCAAGCGAAGCTCCTTCCACGCAAAGAGCTGGAGCCCGGGATCGACATCTTCTTGCTGCATGACAAAGTATGAGAGGTAGTGCGCATCTGGATCTGGTGCATTGTCATAGCGCGTGAACGGCAGCGGATGGCTCTTGACAATTAGAGCGCCGCCGTACACGAGCGAAATGAGCACCTCGTGAATTTCTTGAAAACTTAGAGCGATGGTCGCCAGCTTGATGTCGGCAATGTGTTGGGTGACTTCCTCGCAGGAAACAAAGCTGTCAATGTACTTGCGTTCCGCGCTACACGATTCGTACTGCGGGAACGACAGTGCACAGAGCACAGGGTGTGAGCAAGGTGGAAAAAGTGCAATGCAAATGCACTGCCGACTTCAGCACTTACTCGGGATTTGAGGTATCGCAGCACAGCGTGTTGGATTTGCTGCGCAAACTCGCTGTCAAACTCTTGTTCGCTGTACCAGGCGCCTCCGCTCAAGGTCTTGTCGGGTTCCAAATCATAGAGCATGTACACCTTCTTTTTGGAGGCCTGTGGGCGACATGTGATGTGCTCTGGTGGGTCAGTGTGACATGTTTTTTGTTTCCAAACCAATGGTGAAGACATGGTTTCACGGATTGCTTACCGCCACCGATTTGACTGCCTTGATGAGCTTGGCCGTCTCGAACTTTTTGAGTGTCTTGTTGAGTTGACCAATGCCAATGTTTGTCTTGTGCCGCAAATCACGAGTCCAGATACCTGCAGCGATGTACAGAAAGAGAGATTTGCATCAAAGATCAAAGGAGCCGGATTGTCAGTTCCCAAGCGACCATGAATCGCCCATCATCGTTTGTTGTTTTTTTGCGTTGCCGTACCTCTGTTCTTGACTGACTCGATTGTCTGGTAGATGAGTCGTTCGTCTGCGTCCATGCCTGCGAGCTTGCTGGCTGACGCAATAAGCCTCACTGCATTGCCATTGTTGATCATCTCCACCAGACCCTGCCGCAAACCATCCGTTAATTTTTTTTGTTTGGTTCTGCTGCAAACACAACGTCGTGCTAATACAGACAGCATAGCATAGCATAGCATAGCAGGGTCGCCCTTTACCGAGCTCAGCAGCTTGTTGATGGCTGCAGCAATGGTCTGCTTCTCTGCCGGAGATCGATTTGCATTGAGATCGGTCATTGTAATCTGCCAACATCATTCAAAGCAATGGCAACACGTCAGTCAGTCAGCCACAGCAGCAGTTTGTGCACTTGAGGTGCATTGTGTGTGAGAGAGGGACAGTGGGGACAGTAAGGTCGCTCCATATGCTCAATGGTGCTTCCAGCCAAGCGAGTGTTTGCTCATCCACTCCGACGCCAACTCCAACTCCAACTCCGACTCCGACTCAATACAAGCCTTTCTCGCTTTCTGAATAACGCAGCGTCCGCATCATCGTTGAGCTGGGGCGAGCACTGCAGCGTCATTGATCCCGTCTCCGTCGTCGTCTAGCCTCGTCTTTGTCTCTTCTGGCTTTGCTCACCTTGCTGCCGTCGAGTGTGCGCAACATGCCGAGGATTTGCTGCTCAAGCGACACAACTGCTGCGGCCGCTGATCCTCCTGCCGCCGCTGGGCCTTCCAGCTCGTACTCGACGCGCAACGAGGCCATGATGTCGAAGAAGAATGAATGGCTGCAAAGGAATAGAGACTGAGACCTCCTCATCCCATGCATCATCGATCCAGGTCAATCAGCAACATGCTTGTACAATAGTGTAATACTTGCATCAAAACCTGGCTGTTTGCTCATAATCTGGCAAAGTTCTGAGCATCTTGCTTTGGACAATGTCTGTTGGATTGCTCCACGTTGCACACACTACGATATTCATCCAATTGCATTATATTACATTGCATTTCAGTCCTAGTTGTTGTCACTTTCCTTGGGGCATCCAATGGTTCAAGCAGATCCCAGTGCAACGCCGAGCCAACCGCCAAAGCCAAAGCCAAAGCCGGGCGTCGACTACACGGGCGTCGATATGACCAACGCCGAGGCAATGCGGATGCGTGAAGCAACATGCAAGATCTGCACAGACTTCAAGTCGTGGACGCGCGTCGGCGCCGGATCGGACGGCAAGGCAGGCGGAACGAGCGGCGGTGGCGCCAAGACAGTGATGACGACGGGCCAGTCCCAGCAGAGCAAGCACGCGGCACCCGCTGCTGGATCAGGTCACTCGTCTGGCTCAAGTGAGTCTGGATCTGGGTCTGGGCCGAGTGGCGCGGCATCTGGAGCAGGGAAGGCCGCCAACAATGCTGCTGCTGCTGCTGCTGCTGCTGGTGGGGTATTGGCTGCAGCTGCATTGGGAGCACAGTCATCGAGCCCTGTGGCAGCTCAAGAAGCACCTGCAAGTCAACCCCAGCCACCCACAGTAAGAACAACAAAATGCGTCGCTCCATGGCGAATTCTCAATGACCAACTGACCCCCCCCCCTTGCCTCCCTTCCGCCCATAAACGTAAAGATTCGCGACGACTGCCCTGCAGACTCGGTCGAACTTGGCCGATCCACTTGGACTTTCTTGCACACGATGGCTGCGTACTATCCAGACAAGCCATCCGAAAAGCAACAGTCCGACATGTCCAACTTTCTCACCTTCTTTTCGCGGTATGAACTTCTTGTGTTGGTTTGTTGTTTGCGTGGAATGACAGTTTCCGCCGTCCTCTGATCTCTGACTTTTGGTTTGTCTCTAATGGATGATTCGCGCTTGCAGAGTCTACCCGTGCGACTACTGCGCGGATCACATGCGCGGGGAAATGGTAACCGACAAACCTGTCGTCACCTCGCGATTCGGCCTCTCGCAATGGTTTTGCCGACTGCACAACGAGGTCAATCGGCGTCAAGGCAAGCCCGAGTTTGACTGCTCGCGTGTGGATGAGCGCTGGCGCGACGGGTGGAAGGACGGTTCGTGCGAGAATCCAGAGCAGTAACAAGTCTAGTCTTCTTCAATGGATTTTGTTGACTATTGACGTTAGTCTTGCTGTTTGAAACGATGTATTATACAGAATCCCTCCAAAAATCATTCATCGGAGGTGCACCCCAAATTCAGTAAAAGTACAAAACCACCCATGCATTCAAAAAAGAAAAAAAAAAAAAAAAAAAACAATCACCCACGACTTCACCCACTACTTCATGAGGTTGTGCACCTTGTGCTGGGCAGAACCGAGCTTGCCTTCGACACGATCCATCTTGCGCTGCGTTTCATCAAGCATGGCGTTCTGCATATCAAGCTCGGCGCCCATGATGGCGGCCTTTTGCTTTAGGCCACCGACTCGAGAAGAAACAGCGCCGAGATCGTTCTCGAAAGCCTGGATTTGCTCTTGTCGCTGCTGGAGCTGCTGGCGGTGCCAGTCGCCATTGCTGCGGTTGGAACTCGCGCTGTCGGTGCTGCTGCTCTTTGAAATGGACTGCTTGCTGCTACCGTTGGCGGGGGATTGCGTGTGAGGCCAGTCGCCCTTGGTGCTGTCGCGGCTTGTGTCTTGGCCGAGCGCGGAAGCACGGTGTACATGGGCGACGTGGGGCTGGAACGAGGTGGGCTGGTGCAGCTCTTGCTGAACGGCGCTCGCGCCACTGCGCCCTGCCAAAATGGTGGGCTTGGAGGAGGACTGTGCAGTGAACTGCGCCTCTTGGGCAGCATTGTATGCATGACGCTGGGCGCCAGTGGCACCGCCCGCCATGACAGCCACTCGCTCAAGAATGGCGAGAAGCACCTGCGGATCGCGCGAGAGAATGTGAATGGCGACAGGGAGAGCCTGGGGCGTCTGCCGGTAGTCGAGCGCAATCAAGTAAGGCACCGGGGTGAAACGGACCTCGGCAATGGAGCTGTTGGGAATCAGCTTGGGCATGCTGTCGCGCCAAAACTCGAGGTGGTCGCGGCTCACGCGGAGCGTGGCGGGAGTGACTGGGAGGTATGGCTGCGAGGAGTCGGAGAAGGTCAGAACAGAGATTTCAAACAGCTGCCGAGTGAGGGCCTCTCGCAAGACCTTGTCGTTGGCAGCCTGAGCGGCAACGGCAGCAGCGGCCGCGTCCTTTGGAACGGAGGCCGAGGCCGAGGCGCCAACCCACGCAAGCGGATTGAGAATCCATGTCCAGGACTTCATCGAGTTGAGAATGGCGTGCGACGAGTGCAGCGAGCCGTCAATCTTGTCCAGATTGCGATTGACATTGTTGATGACCTGTCCCTGGCGGTGCAACTCTGCCAAAGAGGCGTCGGCAGCGCCGTCAGCCTCGTCCAGAATCCTGGCGACCTCCTTGCCACGCGCACTGTGCATGTCCGAGTAGCGGTTGTGCTGGACGGCACCAGAGAGCAGTTCGTTTCGCGCGCTCGCGTTGGACGAGTTATTGGCTGCAGAATTGGCTCCGCCAAGCGCAGCAATCTCTTTCGGCATGCGCCCGTCGTGCGATCGCTTGGCAAAGTGCCGAGGTCGGCGGCGCGCTTCAATCAGGTCGACGGCGATTCTCTGCCGGAGTGCGTTGGAAACGTCGCCAAATTGCACGACGGCACTGTTGCCGAGCTCGCCGTCGCGGTGCAAAAGCATCGAGATGATGAGCCTGAGCGACTCCAAGTGCGGCAGGTAGCACAGGCGGAACCTGACGACAGATCGATGGCCGCCCAGCTCGCCGAGCAGCATGTCAATGCACAAGCAAAGCGCTGACATTGGCAACACTGAGGCGCGCGCGACTTCGACGTTCAGCACGCTTGCAAACGGAACGCACTGCGTGGCATCAGCTATCGGGTTGTCGTAGCTCGTCTGCGACTGAGGGCTGGCGAGGACTGCGTTTGGCGGTGGCGCGAGCAGCAGCCCTTCGACAGCGACGTAGACGACGCCCTTGAGCCAGCTCGACGAGGTGGTTGTTGTGGTGGTTGTTGTGGTGCCTGCGCTTGCATTGCTTGAGCCTGTGTTGCTGGGAGTGGAGGAGTGCGTCTTTGTCGTCATGAGCTGGTACTCGCACGGCGAGCTGAAGAGCACGTCACCGAGCTCGACCGTCCGCTCCTGTCAACCACCCACACACACATTCAACCCACACATTCAACACACACATTCAACACCAGCAGTCCATTCAGCCACGGTCAGCAAACAATTGCAATCAGAGTCAGGAAATCGCAGCAACAGGAGAACGAACGGTGAGCTCAGCAACCGGGAGTGATGTCATCAATCTCAATCACAGTCTCAGTCCATCAGTCCGTCAGTCCTTCAGTCCATCCGTCTTGTTGTACCTTCGGGACGAGGCTGCAGGCATCAGAGTACTCGATGCACAGCTTGCGGTAGCTGGATGGCTGCGAGATTAACTCGCGCTGCATTTGAGTTGAGAAGAGGAGATTTGGGAAGAATCAAGTAGTGATTCTGAGCAGAACGCGGGAAAATGGGGGAAAAACAAAAATCAAGACTGAAACTGTGATTAAACTGTGTGTATGCAATACAAAAAGAGATCGGACTCGCTGTGTCAAGATTTCGTTGTTCCATTGGTCACTTTGGAATGACCAGCGTAAATGGATCGTCCGAAATCGCATCTTCCACTTCACGACGACTCCGCCCAAGCGCACAGCAAATCTCGTCCATATTCCGCTTGCCGTCCAGGTATCTGTCTCGCGCGAGATGAAAGCAGACGCACTCCAAGTGAGCAACACGGGAAAAAAAAAAAAAAAAAAAAAAAAAACGACCATCAGAACGCTATTCTCAAGTCAAAAAAACTCACTTGAGAATGGATGCAGGAACGGTTGGCATGCTCTCGTCCATTTCTCGCGTTGGCTCAGTGCGCACTGGGTACTCGTGCAGCGTATGGATGAACTGGTGAATCAGTCCAAACTGGATGAAACGCCTGGCGAAGCGAGTGCACCAGTGAGGCAACGCTTTTTCCCACATGACAAACGCAACTCAAACACCACCCAGACGCACTCACCTTTCGTCAATATGGAAGCTATTCAGATTGTAGTCCATGCAGAAATCCTTGTACTGCAAATCGGCCGATAGCTTGCAGTACAACGAGAAGATGATTGGAAAGTTTGGCGGAACCGCTCCGCATTGCATGATAAAGCTGGCGCATTGGTGCTGCAACAGCGCACTCGAGGCCAGCTTGGATACGAGTGACGTGACAGAGTACCGGTTTCCGTACTGAAAAATGTCAATCAAGATAATAATTCCGTAGTATCTAAGAAGCCGGCAAACTCCAAGTGAGTCGGCGGAATGCTTCGACGAAAGCCGTCATATACAAAATGGTACTTACAACAAATGCTGAAGACACTGCCGGACAAGCTCAATGTCTACGTCACAGAGCACGGCGATGCGCTTAACATGGTTGATTCCGTCAATGTGCGGAAGGATCTGAGAGGTCACATGGAAAGAGGCAACGTGAGCGACAAACATTACCGACCACGCCCGAACAAAATCACCTGAAACGATTCTCAGAGATAGATGCTGAAGCAATTACTTGTTGCATGGTCAAGTCCCACGCCTCGGAGGCAAAGCGGCGGCGTTCTGCGATGAAAATGGGTACTTTATGATCTGGCACATCTGCTGGGTCGGGAAGTAGTGGAACGACTTTCAGATGGAATGTGTTGGCATCGTCTACACGGAGCAAAAAAAGAGCGCGGGGGCGCGAGCAGAGAGGCAAATAGCAGCAGAACGGAAGTCAGACGGCATCGTCTTGCAGCGTTAGAACTCATACCATCGCGACTACTTGCCAACAGGAATGACAGAATATCTGTCGGCATTCAACTCAATGTACATTTGCTGAATGATGGTGGCAATCCGACTCTTGCTCTCGGGCTTGTAGATGAACTCGCTTTCAATCTTTTGCAAACCAAACCGCACAAGTGAACAACCATGGCACACTCGCCCCAAATGCGATGCACATCCACAATTCGTTGCATCTCAATCTCAGACTGACCTCCATCGAGTACAAATAGTGCGCAATCTTGCGAATGGTCGGCTCGAACGCCTTGATCTCGACGCCGGCATCAAAGACAAAGCCCAGGTTGAACAGGAGCGCGTTTCGCTCGTACTTTTTATTTTCAATGGCGACGGGATGTCCAACGAATGTAAATCCGGCAGCGTTTCTGTCACCAGCACGTCAGGTGCAAGGGTCGGATCGGTGAATACAAGCCAAAGTAAGTGAGTGGGATTTCGCATTGGTGCCCGTCCTCCCCTTTCCATCTCGTCCATTGGATCCACTTTGATCCATTGAACAGGAAATGGGCTCCTCATCGACAACATGCAAGTCGCGCACATTGAGATCAGCTTGTCGCAGAGCTGTGGCTTGGTGATAATGTACTCGTGAATCGCGTCAAAGACGTCCTGCCCGATAAACCCTTCCGGCACTTGGTAGGTGATCTTGGGTCCAGTGATGAAGTGAAACTCGGCAAAGAAGATGGCGCGGATGAGCGGAAGGCCGGCTGGGCTCCCTCCTGCGACAGCGACAGCGGCCATTTCGTCTGAGAGTGAGGAGAAGACTGGGCTCTCTTTCCTCCACTCACCGTTCTAAGTACTATTAGTACTGGTGGAAATGTAGATCTATCATGGATGGCCTAAAAATAACACGAGACGGGAAGCTCGTTCTTCTGGATTCGATTCAAACGGGTTTTTGGCTTTTTTTCATTCGACAGTCGTTCCACTCGAAACCAATCGATCGATCAGCAAGCCAACATCCAAGCAACGGGTATTTAATAAAGAGAAACAAACGAGCAACAAGAAACAGTCGACAAAGTCCAGTTCCATGCGGGGTTTGATTTTCACTTTTCTTGTTTTTTTTTTCTTGTTTTTCATCGCCCGTCTACCACTCAAAGACCAAGCTTGTGGCGAATCAGCTTCTCGAGCTCAAGACCGTCGGCGGCAAACTTTCGGATACCCTCGGCGAGCTTGTCGGTGGCCATGGCATCTTCGTTGTGGAGCCATCGGAAGCTCTTCTCGTCGAGCGACACCTTGGGAATGTCGAGGTTCTGGGCCACGTCGACGTCCAGCTTGCGGGTGATAATGTCAGCGGAGGCGTTGCGCAGCTCGTCGAGCAGGTTGGGGCTGATGGTGAGGAAATCGCAGCCGGCAAGCTCGGTGATTTCGCCAATGTTGCGGAACGAGGCGCCCATGACAATCGTCTTGTAGCCGTGCTTCTTGTAGTAGTTGAAGATGCGCTTGACCGAGAGCACGCCGGGGTCTTCCTCCTTGGCAAACTTCTTGTCGTATGTCTTGACGTGCCAGTCGAGAATGCGGCCGACGAACGGCGAGATCAGCGTGACGCCAGCCTCGGCGCAGGCGACAGCCTGGGCAAAGCTGAAGAGCAGAGTGAGGTTGCAGTGGATGTTTTCGTGCGCCTCGAGGTACTTGGCGGCCGAGATGCCCTCCCAGGTGGAAGCCATCTTGATGAGGATGCGATCACGCGGCACGCCAACCGCCTCGTACATGGCGATCAGCTGCTTGGCCTTCTCGATGCTCTTCTCGCGGTCAAAGGAGAGGCGGGCGTCCACCTCGGTCGAGACACGGCCGGGGACGTGCTTGAGAATCTCCTTGCCAAAGTTGACAAACATGCGATCGGCAGCAAGGGCGACCTGGCTGTCGGCATCGGTGCCGTTGGAGCGGCCATACTCGATGGCGTCGTCGACGAGGTGCACATACTCGGGCATCTTGGCGGCCGCGAGCAGCAGCGACGGGTTGGTGGTTGCGTCGGTCGGCTTGAACTTTGCGATCGAGTCAATCACACCCGTGTCTGCGACGACGGTGGTGAGTTCCTTGAGTGCATCGAGAGCGGAGGCGGCCATCTTTATGTTTTGGAGATGAAGGGTATAAGTTTCCTGTGCCAAAGCAGACAAGACAAGTAAGTAACTCGGAGCAACAGCAGTAAAAAAATTGGTAAACCTCGGTTTGCGTGTGTGTGTCTTTGCTTGACATGTCAAAAATCGTTGACACTGGGACCCCATGCACGGACGGGGTTTTCAGATGTGGCCCCCACCTCTCTCGTTCTGAGATTTGCACAGTGTTGATCACGAATCTCAAATTTGCGTATTCGTTCGCAATCTCATCAAATCATCAGCGTAACAATGTTGAAAAAGTGTCGCAAAACCATGCACGCAATGAAAAGTGAAGTGAAGCGAATCGTGATCACACAAAATCACACAAAATCACACAAAATCACTGTGAATGAAAACAAAGGCAAAAAAAAAAAAAAAAAAAAAAAAAAAAAAAAAAAAAAAAAAAAAAAAAAAAATAGCGCGACCTTTTTTTTTTTTATTTTTTCGGTTTGTCGTTTCGTTTTGTTTTGCTGTCGATCGATCGACTGATGAGCACATCCACACATGCTCACACAGTTGATACACACACACACACACACTGCGACGAGAACGCAGCACTCCAAGCAGAACGAAAAAGACGAAAAGTTATAAAAAAAGAAAAAACTCGCCGGCCTATCAAACACTATGGCGCGATCACGGCTTCCCAACAAAGGCGCACAATGTGCTTGTGCGGGAAGGGGAGAGAGAGAGAGAGAGAGAGAGAGAGAGAGAGAGAGAGAGAGAGAGAGAGAGAGAGAGAGAGAGAGAGAGAGAGAGAGAGAGAGAGAGGGTGGCGATCACGGCTGGTTCTCCAAACGCAAACGCAAATGGGGAGGCAAAAGAGGGGACACGAAGGAGAGCAATGGACAAAAGCAATGGAAACGAACAACACGCAATAGAAAACCAATGGCAGCAATGCCCTCTTACAATCAAAAAACAAGACTGAATATTCAAAATTCTACCCCGACTTGCACTGTTTGACTGATCAACGAGCTTCAAACAAATCCAAAAATCTTTTCGAATCCTTTTAACTAGGGGGGGGGGGTCCCAAAAACAGTGCAAAATCAGTGAAAAGGCGATCCGCGCACACACAAACTGCTGGACCCTCGAAGAGGGGACGGCTGTTGTGTGTGCAGTCCACGTCGGGGTAGAGTTATCGCAAAACTTGAGCTTTTAGAGGCTTTACGCAGCCAACTCTGGTTGAAACACCGAATGCTCATTTCTATGCTATGGATAGTAGAGGGGGGTCGCCTGAATATGAACAAAAAGTGTTCGCTGGACTACATTAGGGTTTTCCGTTTGAATATGAACACACTGGTATTTGCGTCACAAGTCGACTTCGTGGTCTCTGATCTGCTCCCCAGTTTGAATTTATAATAAAGTCATTCTTTTTTATCGATGGCGGGTGCATCCGAGGCGGCAACTCGGTGTCTCGCGTGGCTGCAGGCAGTGAAGGCTGCGCCCGAAGGAGAAAAGCACAATGTTGCCGTCGCAGTCGCTCTCAAGCTTGTCTACCAAGACTCTGTGACCCTTCAAGGGGGCGAAATCTATCGCCCTACAGGCTGGACAACACGGGCCATAGCCGCGCGGCTGGCGGAACAGGGCTATCAGTGCGGTCACACCACAGTTCATGATTGGAAAACGAAACACGCTGATTCGGCCGAGTGGATTCGTTCCAGCCCGCTCGATCAGGTGCTCCAGCTCGTCAAGGAGAGCCCATCGTGCGGAGGACAGAGCATTTTCACTGAAGATGAACTGGAGTACTGTATCCGGCTGCTGGAGGGGTTTGCCCGGGCTGGGCAGTGTCTCAACCAGAAGCAGGCGGGCGCTTATCTTGTGAAACTCTCACGCCTCCCGCGCATGTCGGGCGCCCCGCGTCGCCAGTTCGCCGGCAGTCTGCCGAGCCATGAATGGTGGAATGCCTTTCTGCGCGATGCTCGCGGGCGCCTAGCCATCCGCAAGGGTCGAACGCTGGAGCTCACCAGGATTGCCGCTTTACAAGCTGAAACACTCGATTGCCTCCCCGGACTTTTGAAACAGCTGTTCGATGAGCATCCGCTTCTTGTGGAGGAGCCCGGTCGGATTTCCAACATGGACGAGACAGAAATCACGACCCGTTTTTTTGCGGGTCGTGTCATTTGCACTCCCTCGTCAGACACGCGTTCTGCGGTCGTTCAAGGGGGGCACCAGCATTCACTCGGGGCGCACATCACGGGCGTTTTCACCATCTGCGCTGATGGCTCATCCCCGCCCTTGCCTATGATCATCTTCTCGAAAAACAACAAGATACGCAGCGCGACAGCAGATGTGGGTGACAATAAGGCTGTATTTGAAGTCTCGCCAAACGGCTACATGAAAAGCGGAATATGGCGGAAAATGTTCGCCTGCGTCCAATGCGCCGAGCCCGCGAGCAGGCACCCGATCATGATGATGATGCACCCGGTCGTATTTCGCAACGAGCGCGCCTCGATAGTCCCGATCAGGCTGTGCAGGCGCCTCCCGCGCTGGTGGATCTGTCGCACTGGCCAAATCACCTTGGCTTTGTCCCCGCGATGTTCCCGTCCCAACACCTGTTCATCCAATAAACATACATGTTGCATACATCAATTTCTGCATAACGGAAGGGACTTCGGACTCGCCTATCCAAAGTGCCGCCGTATGGCTGATTGGCTGGGTTGAGCCTCCATCGGGCCCTGCGGCCACCCCTGCGCGATTCTGTCCCGCTTCTTGCCAGAAATAGGAAGATCTAACTCGACAACATAGGCACCGGTCAGAGATGGTCCGCCTGGATGAGGATGGTCGCGACCAGAGAGGCCGTCCGCCTGAATATGAACAAGCGTAATGGTCGTCCAGCAAAATGAGCGAAACTGCCACGCGATACCCTACCAACCCATCGCCCGCCGCCGACCTCTCCGTCGCACCTATATATTAAAAGAGTGTGTCGAGTACTTTAATGTCAAAAACTCGGGCGGCACTCGAATAGCCAGCAACATTTATTTTGTTCATATTCAGACAACCCCCCTCTAATGGAGTGGCCGTCAGCGCCCACCACGCTACTCCCACAGCAATCTCGTCACTTCTCGCCCCCGACTTGCTTTATTTGACTGGTCGAACAAGTTTCGAATAATTGACAATACAGTATTGTGCGTCCGAAG
This sequence comes from Capsaspora owczarzaki ATCC 30864, assembly GCF_000151315.2. Lineage (NCBI taxonomy): Eukaryota > Filasterea > Ministeriida > Capsasporidae > Capsaspora > Capsaspora owczarzaki. The sequence goes on along the minus strand of NW_011887296.1, from coordinate 335,417 downwards.
TGAAAACTGCAAAATGAGTTTGGAAATAGAAACGGACGATTTGGTTTTTAAACATATGAAATGGTACAAATTTGTAGTGCGATTTTGGACAAAATGCTATCGATTTGGTTTTTAAAAACACGAAACTGTCCAAACTGCGCCCGAGTTGGTTTTTGCCAAGATAAGGTCTGGTTTTTTGGCGCGAACAATTTGGAATAACAGCTTGAAACTGAAAATTCGCACTCTTGGTTGGGAAATTGCCACTTCATGTTTGGGATTTGCAAACACCCCCAGACGAACCTGCTCTGTAGCCATGCCCAAACGTCAAAACGAGGCGCAGGCCACCGAATCACGCGCGCCGCGGAAGTGTGTCCATCTAGAAGACCCCGAACGGAAGCGGATCATCGACTTGGCTGTTGATCGCGCCTTGCCTCTCGTCACGGTCGCCAGCATGCTCCATCACCCCATCAGCACTGTGTCCAACGTAGTGCAACGTTTCAAGGAGCGCGGAGAGTGGACGTCACATCACGTCAATCCCAAGGGATGCCGTGTGCTCACAGCGGAGCATCTCCATTTTCTCGAGATGGAGCTCGACAAGAACGTCAATGTGACCAATCAAGAGCTCCAGGACCTCCTCCTGACGACATTTGGCATTCAAGTGCATCAAACAACCATCGGGCGTGCCATTTTACGACAGGGCTTCACGTTCAAGCGCGTGTACGAGCAGGTCAAGGTGAAAAATTCGCCTGAAATCAAAGCCCAACGCAAGAAATGGGCTGAGCTCTTCGAGGCTTTCCAGACACCTGTGGATCGCTTGTTCTACGTGGGCGAGAGTGGATTTAATGCGAATCAGCATCGAACGCGAGGTCGATCTCGCAAGGGCGCGCGCGCAATCGTTCAAGTTGGCAGTATTCGTGCAGCGAATTTCACGCTCATTGCAGCGATCGGAATGAGCGGCGTTGTGTTGAATGAGATCCAGCTCGGAGGCGTGACTGGCCATGTCTTTGCGGAGGCGATGACCAAGCTGTTTGACACGCTCGAGGCAAAAAAAGCCGTCGACACCGCCGCGTCTGGCATCGCTGTGGATGAGCTCCCAGTGCAACAGCTTGAGCCCGACCTCCCCCTTACAAACATGGTTGAGGACAGTGTGTCGACCAGTAATGCAGTTCACGTGCCACTGCTGGCGTCCGGTGCAGCGTCCTCGTCCCAACCACCTGCCCCTCCCGCTGCAGTTGTGTCGTCTGCTGCGTCTGCAGCTGGCGGGTCAGCTCCTGCTTCCACCTCTGCTTCCACCTCTGCTTCCACCTCTGCTTCAACCTCTGCTTCGACGACCAGAAAGAAGCGCCGTTCTCGTCGCAGGATTCTCGACGATGATGACAACGATGATGGCGGCGTCTACGTTCCACCACACGAAGAACTCATTCAAGACGAGATTGATGAGCACAATGACAATACTTCCTATTTCGTACCGAGCGAAGAGCACCCAGGTGTCAGCTTTCCGGGACATCATCGCTACAAAGCCTGGATCGTGCTCGACAACGCGCGCATTCACAAGACACCCGAAGTGCGCGAGCTTTTTGCACGCCGCGGGTATGGGATGCTCTTTCTGCCTCCGTACTCATCGTTCTTGAACCCGATCGAGTATGTCTTCAACCAAGTGAAGGCTGCGTTCAAGCGCTCCCGGCTGGAACCGAACGAAACAATCTCAAGTCGCATTACCGCTGCTGTTGGTACCGTGACGGCAACGCATTGCCAAAACACTATCACACATGTTCAGCTCAAGTACTTTAATGCTTGTCACGAGATGCACGATGTGCTAGATTAGTTGGCGTGCTCTCCTTCGAAAGCTCCCTCAATGGCACCCGCTCGCCTGTTTTGGGTGGTCGTTTGATGTGATCGTCCGTGTCATGTTACATGTATAAATACTGCATTATTGTACATCCATTTCAAATCATGTTTATTCTGCAACAAGCATCTGCCAAAGACAAGTCGATGGCTTTCATAAAAAAAAAAAACACCACAGTCCGGTCGGCCTTGCGTCCTTTCTTCACTCTACCCGTAAACCTTCATAAAACAAACATAGTTAAGCCTATTTATACATGCATGTACATGTATTGAGCGTATGCAAGCTGGAGCGCTCCACTGTGGAGTGCACATTGCGTTGTCATTGGTGCTGCAACTGGCTGGTCGTTAGGAATGATCGGAACAATCCACTCGGCATACGATTGCCACCAATTTAATGACACTATGATAAACTATGCGAATGCTAATGCTTACACCGAAATGGCTCGTGAGTACGAGCCCTGGGTGGTAAAGACGTCGCTGTGGAAGTAATTCATAAAAACTCTAGTTCGAGTTCTTCCCGAGCCCTAGCTTTCCCGCTACTCACCCCAGCATCTAATGACCTTCCAAGATACATGATTCAATTCAAATACTTCCTGAAGTTGTTGGTAATTCTAACATCTCAAGTGGGTTAATTCGAAATACAAGCTTGCAAAAACCAACTCGTTGAAAACCAAATCGAACGCACAAAAACCAATTACGGAAAAAACCATTTTTCTCGCACTTTCAACCAAGCTACTTTTTTCCAGTCCGATTTTCCTCACTTCGTCCGCTCTAATTTCCAACCTCGCCTGCTGTGATTTCGACCTCGACTGCATAATACTGTATGATCCGGTTGGTGCCTCGAACAATGAGCTCACCAGGAAACTTGCGGGTATACATTTTGCAATGGGAATTTTTCCCCAGTTCACTGAGGCCACTGTGCACCACCGCCCGCCGCCCTGACCCCATCAGGTTTGTACATGACCTGACAGCACCCCGTGGCTGCATTGGCGAGGACGGGGGACACCTGCATCGTCGTGTACGGATACCCCCTTTTTGCGTGTCGCAGCTGGTGACGAGGTCCCTCAAAACGGCACTGCAGCCCCTTCTACTGTACACCATTGGAATGAGCCGATTTTTTAGATATAGAATCATGTGCGAGACGGCCAGGAGCGAAGCGCTGGAGGCCGCACCAGGTTTCGGGTCCGTCGCGGCCAAGCCGACCGCTCGATCTCGGCCTAGACCGCACCCACCGCCGATATTATGGTCTCTAAAAATCTAGTAGATGGGTCTGGTACCTCCATTGAACGGGCGGGCCTGGGGCAGTGTCCGACTGCTGGATATGGACAGCCGTCCACGAGCCCTCAGGGCGCCGACTAGGACAGCCCGTTAGCGCCACCTCTAGTATAGAAAGTTAGCGCTTGGCATGGTGTATATGAATCCGGGATCGGTCGGGCGGTAGCGCTCGATAGCACGAAGACTGAATCGGCCTTTCGAATTTCGTCCAAAACCTGCTAGCCCCGAGATCGATGCCTTTCACCAGCTCTGTCCGTGTAATCCATACATATTCCGATTGTTCAATGTCTGATGAGTTGAAAACCGTTATGGCGAGTGAGGTGCCGCACGATGCGTCCGACTTGGCTTCGCACTCGTATCCAGCCATGTAGACACCTAGGAGCTTGACCAGCCATATATCAATGTACTCTATACACTCTATAGTATCCGCTCTATATCGCGCGTGGACAGTGATCGTTGGTTTCTAGTTGATGCACCCGACCAAACATTCGACGGGCTTTAACTTGCGATTTCCGAGTCGCATCCATGAAATATTTTACCAGACAACAGTAAATTAGTACTAGAGTCTAAATCATTGATGCGGAATTGCGGTGATATCTGGAGGGTGGATCACGAAGGGTCGGAAATGACCCATTTGGCGGGTGCTCGATCTTTGTCCAGCATCGTCCGATCTCTGATATTGTAACTTTTTCTTGCTTCTCACGTGCATTAGACATCACATCTGCGGAGGGGCGGATGTGGTACTAAATCATGCGGAGTGGGAGGAGGCCAAAGTTTCGGCCAACTCGCAAAACCATGGATCGAGTGTCCGGTCGTTTTACCGGCCGTCCATGCTGCCACCGGTACGTGATAATACTTACCAATAGTGTTAGAGTTGCTTTGCTTTTGTTCCGACCGATTCCACTTGATAGAAGCCGACTTAGCGAATCGTGCAAATGGTCTTCTTGACGCTCCTCGTGTGACCACCACTGCCGTGATACAACAAGTTTCGAGGTTTTAAAAGTGTTGTCAGATAATTTACATTTGAATCATAGCCGTTAGTGGCCATTGGTACTTGCGCTTCTTGTCGTGGGATGAGACTTGCTTTTCGTGACTCGACCGCGGCTTTGGGGTGCATGAACGCCTCAAGATCCCATCCCCATCCATGTTTATCAGTATTTTATCGTTTTCTGTGATTAGTGGGCCTAGTCCATAGCACTGGCTGGTGGCAGAAACTTGACTGCGCTGAATTCCTCTTCGCGCTTGAGTCTGTCTCTTCAAGCTGATCTACCTCAAACAGATCGTGCTTCAGACCAGGTCTATGACATGTAACCGATAGTATCATCAATTCTAGTTACGTGGCTATCCAGGATGAGGCATGAAACCAATGTTGTACCCCTAGAATCATGTTCCTTCGGCGAGCTAGTTTTGCTGAACCAACTCCGTCTGTCTACGCTAGCTAAATCGTCTAAAACCGTACCCATATGGAATAGATAAAATTAAATACATAAATTAAACAATAAAACACAAGAGCAGCGGACTAAACACCCTTCAAGCCTTCGTTACGTGCGGTGTCCAGCAGCGGGCGGCATCAGCGAGCCACTTGAACCGCACATGCTCGGCAATCAGGAGCGACAAGGGAGGTACGGCTTGAGATCTAGAAGGTTGACCAACGTTGGGCGGAGGTGGATCGGTAGGGACCCACGGCCACGGGTTAGACGTGGATGCCTGCAAGTCTTCTGCTGACACGCCGAGCCGTGCAATCCTCTCGGCCATCCACAAGGCGAGCCAACCACAAGTCCAAGGAGGTTCCTCCGTCTGGCCAGGCCCTTGGTGCCCGTAGATAGAACCCGGCTCGGGAACAAAGCTCCATTCAGTCGAGTCCGGCAAGAACGATTTAACAATTTCGACAAGGTCGAGAGCCAGTTTCTTCAGTCCCTCAAAAATGCGGATGGTGAAGGTTTTCCGATGCAGCACAACGAGGAACCAGTGCTGCTCTCGATTCGCTGGAAAGATGACAAGGCCATCTTCCGATGCAGCGACTGTGTCAGACAATGAATCTTTGCACTCCGAGAACCTGATTTCTCGGTTGGAGTGACCTCGCAGTGATCTGTCCATGTCAGCAGTCCCGTTGGCGTTGAAGGTCTGCTGCTTAGGCAATCGATTACCTCATGCTGTGAGTCACCGCTCTCCGCAATCAAGCAACCGCGGTCCAACCTTAACACACACACACACACATCATACCCAAAAGGTGACTTTGACCCCATTTTGCGAGGTAATGTTTGCTTGTTGCAGGCGCCCGAAGCAAAAGTCAAGCGCTTCAGCGGACATCCACTCAGAGCCCTTGTCGACGAATGGCTTCAAGACTTGACTCGCTGGTAGATGTTCGGACGCATCTATCCCAGGCGAATTGAGCTTGATCGGGATCCTCCTGTCATAGAGCTGAAGGAACTCCTGCACAGTTTGCAAGGCCTTCGGGGACAGTTTGGCGGCCGGTTGGGCAGCTGCTGAGATTGAAGCCGTCGACTCTACAGACGAGTTGGGCAGTGGCGGGGATCGAAGCCATCGGCTCGGCGGACAGTTCGGTCGGCGCTTGGGTCGACTCTGCGGACACGTTGTCGGGCGGTTGAGTAGCGGCTGGGATTGTGCGTGAGACCCGCAGGGGTGTGAACTGCAAGGCCTGGCATGCACTCATGAGCCAACGGTACGCGAGAATTCTAGGCTTGGGGTGCACGGCGAGCTCTTTTTTGATTGCCTCGGGGGGATCTGTCCACATGCTTGCCCACAGACGCTTCATCAGGATCGGCCTCGGTCGTTGAACAAGTTCGGTTAGGCCTGCGGAGGCTGCTTGTTGAGCAGAGGGGCGGCCAGGAGGAGTCTGCGGCGCTCGTGCAGACCTAGTAGCGCAGTCACGCCTGACTGTATGCGGAGGTTGCACGTGCCCTGCATGCGAAACAGAAGAAGAAGGGCGGTCACAAAGAGCAGAGAGAGGCGTGCGTTCTGCTTGGTCGACCTGCATCGGTTCAGCGGACCCAGAATCGTGGCTGCGACTGCCTGCATGCGGAGCTGGAGCATGTGCCGTATGCGCAGCATGGGGAAACCGATGCATGTGAAGCATGAGCAGGAGCACCAGCAGGACTATGTTGAGCAGGAGCACCAGCAGCAGGGGCTTGAGCAGGTGCTGTCCACTGGACTTTCATTGCAGCAATATTGCGTCGTGTGACGGGGTCCAGGGGCGAGAAAAGCAACGAGAGCTCGGCAGCAGACACGCTCTTGCCGCTGGGGTGCCCAGGCATCTGAAAGCCAAAGTCGCTCTCCACGTCGTCTTCAAGCCTGGCATCAAGCTCCAGTTCTGGGCGCAACACGTTGCGTGCAGTGGGCATCAGCACGACACGGTCATCGTGGTTGTGCTTGACAAGGGACAACTTGATTTGCTTCTTGTCGTCCTGGGGGAGGTTGCACATGTGATGGAAACACGCGTGCGTGGTGCTGAGCGGGGCGACGAGGGTCGTGGCCGGCACGAGAAATTTGGCACGACAGGCGTACTCGGACACGGCCTTCCCCCCAAGAAACAATGAAGCGCTGTCAACGCGGTGCAGCAGCTCGACGCACGCCCAGTCCGTGAAGGCATCCGGAGGAGCATTCGTGAGACGGTACCCAAACAGAAACTTGCCGAGATAGCTTGTTGTGTCAATGCGAATCTTGACACGAGGCGCGGTTCTTGGTGCTGCCAGCGCGCTGCAGCATGCCCAGCATACGGACCGTGTTTCTATAATGTGAGTGCGTGTCACTAGATGTCCTTCGACCCGGTCTTTCCGGAGAAAACGATTGAAAACGTCCTGTCCGCAGCTGCCGCAGCCGCAGGTGTAGCCACTTCGAGGATTTCCATCTTTTCGCGACTCCGTGCCTGCCACGATCACCTTAGAGGTCATATGACACTCTAAGCTATGCCACTTGCTGGGAGAACACCGGGGCATTGTCGGACCGACCAGAGCAGACTCGCCCGAATTGGTCGAGGAGCAAAGTAAGCGCAACCTGGATTTGGATGCATCCAACATGGCCTTTCAAGACAAAAGAAGTTCAGTAATCATCTGGCAATGTGCCACTGGAAGAGAGTAGAAGTAAAAGCGCCTTAAACGGCCTGGCTGGAGCCGACCGGTCGATTTTGCGAGCACCCCTCTTCAAGCACGACCCGCGGCGTCTTTGAGATGCGCGTGCCTCTTCATTGAGCTGTTTTCGGACGAGAAAAATAATTTCGTGCTTGGTTTTAATGAAATCAAGGGGTGAAGGAAGGCAGAATCAGTCGCCACCTCGACACGAGCGACAAGAGGCGGAAATGGCCGCTGCAAGACATGTCTAGACCCAATATCGCCGCCTTTCAGGTATTATTGCAATATTTGACATCATTGAAGATATTTGGAATCAAAATGCAGGGCGGATAGGCAACTCAAACAAGAAAAAACATTTCAAAGAAGCAAGGTCGTCTGGCCGATTATAATTTGAACAAGGCCTTCTGTTTGAGGCTGTCACTCATTCCGGCTCCGCCCAACCTTTGGGCAATTAATGGGCATATATTAGCGTCACCAATAACCACCAAAAACCCGGTGCAAACAGACCTTGTCAGGCGGGGAAAAGTCGACAAAGCGACATGGCGCGAAAAATTACCAAGTTCAAATTTTCCAGTCCTGTGCGTCGCTATTGAGGCTCTTCCCCGCGCCTCATCGCCCCGCTTCCAAATTCAGTGCACAATAGCGTGTAAACTCTACACATGGACAAAGTAAAATCCGAGAAAAGTCGACCAGAAGCCAGGGAGGGAAGGGGTGAATGGCGACCAAATTTGGGGACTTCACTCTTCAACCACCACCCCCTCCTCCTTGACGCTCCCGGCCCGGGTATTTGACGGAAACTCGTCCACTTATCGCATGGAATATGTAGAACCGCACACAGACAGTGAGAAGCATCGTGAGGGCGTCGTGGAGGCTCGATGTGGCGCGTGTTTCAACCGTGTTTCAACGGCTTTCTTGTTTCGGCCATTCACTTGCGTGTACTCGCCTCGTCCTTGCAGATGCGACCGTGCCTCTTTGGCCACGTGTGTACATCTGTCAACTCTATCTGAATCCAATGCGGCGACGACCTGGCACGAACACTGGCATCAGGAACTTGACCAAGGTAATAACCGGCTATTTGAAACAAGCGATCGTGTCTTTTTTTCTTTTTTTTTTTCCATTCCCCAACTTGTGCCCTGCCCTGTGATTGCACGCTGCACGAGCCGCCCCACTCACACTGCAATGATGCCCCGTAGTCGACTTGCACCCGCGCCGCGCCGCGCCGCGCCGCACACGACCCTGCTGGCCTAGACTGTACGCTGTGCTGAACGAAACAATGACTTTTTTTCTCACTTTCTTCCCCCACATGTTGGTGATGGTTCCACAGGCGTCCGCGACCCTCCACCGATGCTATCATCAAGAAACAGAGCCACCTTCAGGTAAGTCACCAGTTCCCACCCCAAGGTAAGTCAATGGGAAGCCGGCTCTGCCAAGACTCCAAGGAACTCCAGTGCCCCAGCGGCCTTTCGTGGTCCCCTCGAGCCCTGCCGCGGACTGCCTGCTTGGTACGTGTGGCAACATGCTATAATGATGTTGTGCAAGTGTCACTGGGGCGGGAAGACATGTCATGGTCGACTGGTTGGTGTGACTTTGGGTTCCAAAGGTCCGCCGATCGGCCGCCTGGCACTGTTTTCATGCACAACACACTTGTACAACATCACTGTAGTGTGGAGCCGCGGGTACCGGGCCGGCAGCGGCGAGGCGGCGGGCCCAAAAGCCCAAATGCGTCAATCTTCAGAGCCCGATAGCGGGCCTCCCGAGCGAGCTGCACCGTTCTTACTGTAGCAATAGATAGTTCATACTTAGCACTAGTAGCATACAACGTAGAAAGGGCGGGGCACCAATAGTACGGCCAGGCCAGGCCCCCGACCACCCAATGCCGCCATTGGGGTCCATTGCGTCCGCGCGCCTTCGCACCACCAGAAACGTGTAGTCAGTACCAAATCGAGTCGAATGTACTAACTGGCGGGACGGTAGGACTGAGTAGAGAGACGTAGAATTTTTTCCCCAGAACCGAACCGAAGCAAAAAGCGAACTTTGCGCCTTTACTGCACTTCGGGGTTTGGACCTTGCGAGCCGATTTTTCAAGATTCGGATCAGCCAAAGTTTGTTCTATCTAACAATGTAAAAATATCGATGGAAAGTAGGTTGGGCATGGTGGTCATTTTTGGGGATTTTTGCCCCAGTCATTTGCATTACGTTCGACCTCGACCTCAAGTCCCCCCTCCACCCCACTTTTCGGCGCTTTTTCGATGTGACTATGTTTATAGACACTAATGAACATGTTTAGACCAATAAAACCATGGAAGTGCCGGATTCCCCCAATTATGCTGATTTTGCTGAATTCACATTGACCGAAAGTCGACCCGGCTCTCGACATGGGGTCTACTTGGATTCACCACAACTGCAGAAAACAATCACACATATACAATAGAAGTAATTTTAAGCAAAATTTTCGGGATTCAAGGACGTGATGTTCGCGACACCGCGTCTTTGGGAGGCCTGGCTTGAGCAGCAGGAGTGAGATTTTGGGCTCAAACTTTGGATTTGAGCAAAACATTGAGATGACTAACAATTGGAAAAGTAAGAGCGGTATAGATACTGTCCAACACAGAGCCAACCACCCCCTGAAAATCAGCCAGCCGGTGGCGATTTCGTAATACACGGCCTACTTTACCTACCAGCGTCATAAATCAAAGAGAAAACCCGGTCAGCTGCTAGAAAGCGCAAAGGAAGGGCAGGTGGTAGGTCAAGGGACTCGGTGGGAGGCCGTCGTCCGGAACCGGCGCAAAGTGCTCCCAACCCACCGATCTCACGATACAAGACTGTCAATCCTTTGAAACTTTGGCAAACAGAGTACAACACATATTAAACCAGGAATCCCGAGCGAGAGTGAACAATCTACGATGGTGGCCCGAAAGTGGGCAGTGTATGGAATCCAGCTCAAATCGGTGCTCCAGCGGCGTCTCACGCGCGCTTCTCCATCTAGACCAACGGGATCGTGGCGCCGCGTTAGCCACAGGTGTTACAAACATAGAACTACTTGCTCCAGCAGAGGAATCGCCATGGAAGGTCCCCAGAGGCCATGCGCTCCGATATTCGGTGGATTATCCGCCCAAACGGGCTCGGAGGCCCGAATCACCCAACTGGTCAAAGATCATGTCATAGCATGCTATATTTTGGCGTAAGACAACATTAAAACTTGGAATCTGGTGATAAAGAGGATGTAAGGGCCTTCAGGGCTCCGAAACGCTGTGTTCTGTTACCTGCTGGCAAAGTGCCACGATTTGACTGTGAACCAATTTCCGTACTCAGGGTCCACTAGAGGTTGCGCTGTTCAAGCCACAGCTATATGGAACCAGCGCACACTTGAATCGCCTGCGGGCGGCGATGGAACCAGGTGAGGAGCCGCAGAAAGGGCGTATTCATGGGTTGGACGAGAATTCAACAAAACGACCATGATGTGCTTCTGGGGCCGTAGCCCCGATGCCATCCGCTTTCAACCATGTTCTCGACGTTTGGTATGCATGAATATACTGCTGAAGCTCTAGGACGGCCGGGAGACCTCGCTTTCGGTCAGAAACCCAGGAACGCCTTTTGTTCACCTGAAATCGCGGCAAACCCGCCCAGCGATATTGAGCTCGTTTTTACTACCATCCAAAGCCTCCAGACATGGAATTACGTGTGTAAAACCGTATTCCAGAAGAGGGAGATGTAACAACAAGATGAGTTGGAGATACGAGGTCAAATGCAACCCGGCCGAAACGACACCGAAAACCTGACAGCTCGCCGTTCACGCCATGTACACCATAAAATCCTCCTCCCACCACACGAGCACAGTTGCATAGTGAGGAAATAGCAAATTCCAGGTGTTCGGACAGCTTTGCAGCAGTCTTGGTCAAAATATGCCAACCTGGCCCAAAAAGCCGACTGTGCCGATCTCGGCTCCAATCATAATTATTTTTTCACCGACACGCTTTCCAGCATATTGGAGATGAGTTAGATGATTTGCCATCATCAGACCGTCGATTATATCCTCCTGTATGGGTGAAGTGCAAACCACCCCTCAAAAACACCGATTTAGAGGGGTCGCAAATGACCATCTTCCCGTCGACTTTATCCCGCTTCACCACTATCAGTATATTGCCGACATTGTAAAAACACAAAGTACAGCCGAAAGTGGAGGTTTGTACATGCTTTGTCGAAATGGGGTGGGTTGGAAGGAAAATTTTTCCAAGTTCGAAAAAATTCGAGTTTCAGCCTGGTGACTTCCACTTGAGACTTTTATGACCGACGAACGATTGTAACCCACATTAAATTTGCATGGGGAATCCGAAAATACCATCCGCGAGGTGGTGGCTCGTGTCGACTCGTCAGGGCAAATCGCTTGTTTGAGCTTCAGGCCACGCCAAGTGCTCGGAGCGCCGTTTTTTCAAGCGCAATCGAGTTTACACGATATTATAAGGATACCCTTTTGGAATTTCCGCCAGAAACAGCTCAGGTCGGGCAGGGCACCCGAGCGAAGCCCGCCAGCGATTCCAGTCTCTGACCTTCCCTCCGCCCCATCTCCACTCCCCGGCGTCCGTTCGCCTCCGTTTCAATTTTAGAATACTCCACATACATTCTAGTTTCTATTTCCAACGCGGCGAGGCTGGGGAAAAATCCTATCCAAATCTGTTAGTATAGGTCATTTTTCCTAGTGAGCTGTTCAGTACAGTCCAGTCCGTTTGTCTTTTTTTTTTTTTTTTTTTTTTTTTTTCCTTTTTTTTTTTCGGTCCCCTCCTTCACCTCGTGTTCACCCACCCCCGACAACCTTCCTTCCTCGGCAACTACGTTATTGATCAACTCCAGTACCCGCACACATGAGTTCGAGCCAGGCCGCACTTGTTCCTGCAAGCACCGAGCAAGCAAAACTCGAACAAGCAATCGCTGAACTGACGCAAGCTCTGGCAGCTGACCGAGCTGAACGGCAGGGGCTTCGGCAGCTTGCTGATGCCGCTCGTGCAACAGGACTCCTTCAAGACGCACAGCAGTATGAGACTCGCGCAGACACCATCCTGGCAATCATCAACACGACGAGCGAGCGTCTGAACCGTCTGGAAGCTCGTCTCAACCCAGCCCCAGCCGCAGCCCTCCAAGTCTCGAGTGAAGGTATGTCTTCCATTCTATCGGCATGCTTCTGCTGAACAAAAGCGACGACGAAGTGCATTGACACTCGCTCACTTGTGCTTGTTTTTTTTTTTTTTTTTTTTTTTGTTCGTTCGGCGCAAAGCCCCGTTTGTATGCGGCAAGCTGGCCGGCACCCACGAGTCGTACAAAATTATTCACAGTCTGGATGTGAAGACGATCTTCACCGAGCTGTGCAGTATGAATGCAGGCCGTTGCGAAGGCGCACGTATCCAGAAAGTGTTGCATCAGCGCATTGTGAGCGTGCCTGGCTCCCAAAACATCAGTGAAGAGGTGGTGCTCGACCTTAATCCTGGCGACCCGGTCAAAAACGAGGCAGAAATCGTGCTCGTACCACATTTTCACCAGTACGTGTTCGTGTTCCGCACTCTTGCTCAAGATCAGTCTTTGCGCGTCCTGGCCAAGTCCCTTGCGAAGAACATGCACGACACGTCTGAACAGAGCATCCCCATCTCGGGTCATGTGCGACGCATCTCGTCCATCGATTTGGAAGTGACCATCCGCGCGCCGTTCAAGAGACTCATCGACGATGTGCTGCACCGATTCCGGAACGCTCCTGAACATGTGCCTCAGGGCAGAAACGTGTCAATTCAAGTCGATGAGCCGCGATACACCAAGGGCATCGGAGTGCTGCATTCGCACTTTGAGGTGCTCAAGTATGGCGGAG
>NW_011887296.1:309879-319879 GCF_000151315.2 Capsaspora owczarzaki ATCC 30864 | reverse complement strand
ATGGTTATTGCGAAATGCTTGCCCCTTTGGTTGCCCTTCCCCATTATCAACGCGCCATCCGACTGTTGGAGGACCATCCGGATGCCTTCGCCAACCAGGAGAATGCTTCAGGCGATCAAGCATTCCCTTTGAGTGAGGTGTCATCATCCACATCGCACATGCACGTCGTGGATGATGTGGACGAGGTGCTGCTCGTAGGCAGTGCGCCGTCCAGCGGCGGACGCGACCACCCAACCACCACCAGTCATGTTGTTGCGGGAAACGCCACGTCATTCCCCATGTTGCCTGTATTGGCCTACCAACGACGACTAGCCGCGCTGTACTCCTCTGCTGCAATGTGTCTGGAGGACGCGCGAGAGTTTCGTGACGCTGCGCGGCTGTTTGAGCGAGAATCCGAAATCTACACGCACATCCAGGAGCTCGTTGCGCAGAATTTTGAAGCAAATCCTCCAATGCTTGAATCGGCCCGGTTTACGCTCGGGCGAGTTGGCACAGATGTAGCTGCCCTGTCTCCTGCGCTGCGCCGGAAATTCAATCACGCGCAGTTCGAGGCCGCTCTGACGGAGGCGCACGCGACCGCCCTCTTCCACTTTGCGAAAGCGACAAGGAACGAGCTACGCAGTGTCCTCGTGCCAGACTCGGCTGGCACGGCAACGGGAGGAGCCCTCCATCCGCCGAGTTCGCAGCCGAACATTGAGCTGCAGCTGCACGCGTCACTCGACGCTGCCGAGCGCGCCCAGTCGCTTCTCAACCAATCGGCGTCGTCGTTGCTCTCGACGCTTGAAGCGTTGATGGCGGGTCGGGACGGGCTGCCTCGAAGCTCGCCCCTCAATTCAGTGTACCAGTCCTTGCAGCATGTGTTGTTGCAGTACCTGAAATCCAAACTGGCGCATCGCGAGTGCGTGCTGCAGTTTGCCTGCCGCCTGTCGTCCCTGCGCGGCTTGCGTCGAGCGTTTTCTGAAACGGCATCGACTGCAGCAGCAGCATTCTCGTCGTCTTCGTTGTCGGTCTTCTTGTCTACCATGGAAGCACGCTCGAAATCCTTCCAACAAGCGCTGCTTGCCGTTCATGAGGAACTTTCAGCATGTCTTTCAGACATGCGACGCTTGAAATCTGCGGCTACATCATCGCCGATGGAGTCCGGGAGCGGCCCTGTCCCCAGCACTAGCACTAGCAGCAGCAGCGGCGTCGAAGAAGAAGTGTCGCTCGAATCGCTTCTCGATACCTGCTTGCCCTACAGCTGGTCGGACTGGCACGCCGACATGCCGGACTATACCCAGGTGCGCGCTGGTCGGCCGCCGCGGAAGGTGCAGCCAGACCACCCCGAGGACAGCGGTGACAACGACAGCGAAAGAAACGACTCGGATGAAGGCGAGAATGACGACGACGACGATGACGACGCGACCGAGATTGAGCTTTCCTCGGACAATGACGAGGTCGACTCGGATGCTGACAATGCCGAGTACAACCGAATGATTGGCGACGAAGGCGCGCCCGTCGCGCAACCTACTACTGCCAGCGGCAGCAAACGACGCACCGCTGCTCGGAAGAACAACACGGCGGCAACGCGCAACGAAAAGGGCGAAACGCCCTTGCATCGCGCCGCCATTGCTGGCAACGCCGACGCTGTTCGGGCCCTGTTGGTCAGCGGAGCCAATGTGAACGTCAAAGACTATGCTGGCTGGTCGCCGTTGCATGAGGCGAGCAACCATGGCCATCTCGAGGTGGTCAGGGAGCTGTTGCGCCACCGAGCGATGGTCAATACGCGCGGTTTGGGCGGTGTGACTGCAATGCACGATGCCGCCATCAACGGGCATGAGGACGTTGTGCTATTGCTTCTCAGCTACGAGGCCGACGCGACCATTCGCGACGACCGTGGTCTTACCGTGTACGATGTTGCCACGCCTGAAGTTCGGTCGGCCCTCAAAGCGATTCTTCACCGTGACGGTCGACGACGGCTGGCCGCACCTTCAGCCAGCACTGATGCAAACTCCAGCGTGTCGGGAAGTGCTCGGGGCGCCTCCGCCGACCAAGATGATGCACAGTACGATCAAGACGATGCAGCTACCGTCGTGGCATCCACCCATCATGTTGAAAGTTCTTCGTCTGAAGCAGAGTCTGGCAGTGACGATGCACTGCGTACTCGCACCCGCCGCCCAACCACCACGACGACAACCTCCGCCAGCACCACCACCACCACCAGCGCCAGCACCAAACTGCGTGCACGCGAACCCTTCAACAGCGATGACGAAGAAGCTGCTGACGCTCGCCCACCACGGCAATCTTCCGCCACGAGCGGCCTTGTGGAGATGACAGACGCGGACGAGGACTTTGAATTAATTGACGGCTTTATTGTGGATGATGAGAACGGCAAGCGCGGCCATGCCTTATCGCGCCAGCAGCGTGCATCGCGTGACTACTACTCCGCGTCGTCCACACGTCGAGTACCCCGCGCGGCAGGCATCCGATCGCCCCGTCGCCATCAGAATGCGGGAAGTGGTGTGTCGCGACAACGACGCTCGCTCGCCTCAGCCAGCAGTCGTGTGGCTCGAGACAAGGGTCACGCCGTGGCCGGTCGCACCAAACGACCCGCGAGCAGCGGAGCATCCTCGCCGCATGGCAAGAGACACACCCGATACCACGCAGACCATGCCCGCGAGGCGGGTGGTGACTCGGACACGGGCGTTCATGCCGCTGCCGCCGCTGGCTTCCATTTTGACGATGAAGACGATCACGATGATGATGTAGGGTCGGATGACTCTGATCGCGAGGTCGTCTCGCGTAGCGCTGCTGGTACGAGTCGCCACAATCCACTGCACTTGGAGGACGACGACGACGAGAACGAAGAGTTGTCCACGATGGGTCAGTCGCACCACGCCAGCTCGTCCATCATTGATGCTGATGCCGATGCTGACTACGGCTATTATGGCGACGACAATGATTATGTTGCCACACCAAACTGGTTGCCACGGACTGAACCTTTGCAAACGGACAATGCTCACGGTCTCAGCTCTGGCGACTCCTTCTCGACCCAGCTGCAACAGCTACCTGCCGCCACCGCTCGTGAAGATGTTTGGCAGGCTGGCAACAGCATCATGCGCGTGCGCCTTCGTGTCGAACCTTCAGGTCACCTGCTACTCATCCCGTGCCCAGTCACCCTGCCAACAACAACAATGTCGTGGCTGATGCGCGAAGCAGAAATTCGCTACGCCCGGCAGTACGGCGCGGAACCGCGCTTTGCCCACCTCAAGACCAGCGATGGCGCCATCATGTTTGAGGATGATTTGCTTGTCAACGTGCTTGCCGGCAACCAGAACGTCACGGCCGTCATTGGGTCGTGGAATCGAGATGCAACAGAGTACTTGGTGTCTGTACTCGAGACGATTCATCTGCAGGCTCGTGACGACTTTGGCATGGTTGTTGTCAATGCAGAGTCCGGCAAGGCGGTTGACGGCGACGAAGGCGGGGCTCGACGGGGCTTGACGTCCTCTCGCTTGCTGAGCTTGCTCAGTGAAGCGGACGAGACGCGCGTGCTCCTGTTGTCGGGTGTCGGTCTTTTCGGGAGACTAGCGACGACCGTGTTTTCATGTTTGGAGCAGCACTCGTCCTTGCTTGTGCTTGACCTGTCCGAAAATGCTCTGGACAATGACTGCGCTCGAACTCTGGCAGGTGCGCTCCCTGCCCTGGCCAATCTGACCGAGCTGAACTTGTCTTCGAACGCCTTCACAGCGTCTGGCTGCCGTGCCATCCTGCAGGCGCTGTCCGGCGCACCAATCGCAACCGTGCCGCAAGCCTCGCAGGTATCGTCGGAGATTGCAATGAGCAAACTGCAAACGCTCAACCTTTCCTTCAACGCGATTGGCGATGCGTGTGCCGTCGCGCTCGGCACTTTTCTGCTCCACGCCAAGCAACTTGTCGAGCTGGCGTTGGACGGGTGCAAATTGAGCAGCCTCACATTCCGCACGGACGAGTTCCTCTCTGGACTGAAAGCCGCCAACCGGCTGTGTGCGCTTTCGATGGCGCACAATTCTTTCCGGCTACCCAATGATGTGGAGCAGATTTGGTCCGCCATCGGCCCAAGCAGCATCACCCAACTCTCGTTGGCATTTTCCAGCCCTGCATGGAAGCTTGGACGGCCGTCGGGTGTCGCCGAGGAATTTGCTGCTGCTGCTGCTGCTGCTGCTGCTGCTGTGGGAAACACAAGTCCGTTGAACGCCCTTGCTATGCCTGACGCCCTCGTCTCAAGACTGGACTCGTTGAATGTGTCTGGAATTGCGGTCGCCGACGATGTTCTGGCACGCTTTTCAGGCCTGTTCTTTCTCTCGCCTCCTCGGCTTGACGTGCTCGACAGCACGATTGGCCATGCGAACGTGTTACGCTGCCTCAATCTGTACCGTTGCGAAATATCAGTCACCGGTACGCTCGCTCTGGCCGTCGGTCTGGCCCACAACGCCACGCTTGAAACGGTCCGACTTCGTGGCAATCCTCTGATGACTGGCTTGACTGCACGCACCTACACGGGCCCTGACAGACCCTCATCTGTGGCTGCTGCGCTTGGGCTCGCACTCGCTTGGCATCCAACGTTGGCGGTCGCCGATCTGGCTCATTGCCAGCTTGACGAGCAGGAAACGTGCGCCTTGCTTGCGGTATACTATAGCCAAACGGGGGCGGATGGGCACTTTACCGCCAATCCTGCCACATCTGCTGCTCGCTTTGCCGCCCAAGCTGGAACTTGGGACGACATGTACAGCCAACCCGCACAGTACCAATCAGGAGCAGCCACCGCAGAGCTGATGGCTTCGTCCAGCTTTGGCCCGGCGCTGGATGCCGATTTGCGCGTGGGACTTCAATTTCTGCTCGACAACAAAGTGGAGACGCTTGGAATGAATATCGGAGCTTCGTATCGCGCCGAACACGATCGTGCACTGCTGCTCGCCGGCAATTCGTTTTCTGGCAACGTGGTTTATGGGCACGAGTCGTCCAGCAACGACGCAAATCTCGCCACCGACATTTGTTGCGCGCTTGCCACAAACGATGCCCGGCTGTGCTACTTTGATGTGTCTGGCGTAGCACTGCCGGCCCGCGTGACCCAAGCATGGATGTCGATTCGTCCAAACGGGGTTGCTTTGAAGAGCGCCGCTTCTGGCGAGTGCTGCTTGGTGATGCGAGATTCCGCGGTTGCGGACGCCGGGGATTTCTTGCGCATGTAGTACTTGACTCGTTCTTCATTTCTTGATGGGGCTTTCAAGCACTCAAACTATTTATATCGTTAATCATTTTTTTTTTTTTTCATAGTATCGACTGTTTTAACAAAAAACCAATAAACGAACAAAACAAAGCAGGCCTCAAATGACTATTGAAAAAAAAAAAAAAGGAAAATAATCTGTATTTTAGAAAACTCAAATTGTTTCAAGTGACGCCAAGAGGAAGCACCCTACTTCTTGAGCGCAGCGACTGCCTTTTGGGCAGCATCGTTAAGATTCTCGGCAGTGATGATGGGAAGGCCAGACTCCTTCAGGATCTTCTTGGCGTTGTCGACGTTGGTGCCCTCAAGACGGACGACAAGGGGAAGGGAAAGGTTGGTGGTCTTGCAAGCAGCAACAATGCCGTTGGCAATGGTTGCGCAGTTAACAATGCCGCCGAAAATGTTGACCAGCAGAGCCTTGACTTGGGGATCCGAGGTGATAATCTTGAAAGCCTGGGCGACCTGTGCCTCCTTGACGCTGCCGCCAACGTCGAGGAAGTTGGCAGGCTGGCCGCCGAACAGCTTGATGATGTCCATGGTCGCCATGGCAAGACCAGCGCCGTTGACCAAGCAGCCAATGTTGCCCTCCATGCCGACATAGTTCAAGCCAGCCTTGGTGGCCTCAACCTCGCGAGGGTCGTCCTCGGTGGTGTCGCGTTGCTCAAAGAGAGTCTAGTTGAAAGTAGGGGGGGGGATGAGCACCTCCATCAGTCTCTCTGTTTCTCTGATTCTCTGTTTCTCTGTCTGTCTCGCTCTCTGTTTCTGTTGCCGCCACTCTTTGTCTCCCTCTCTCACCTTCTGTCGGAACTCGGCATTGTCGTCAATGTTGACCTTGGCGTCAAAGCAGACGACACGGCCGTCGGGGGTCTCGCCCATGGGGTTGATTTCGACCTGGCTGGCGTCGTTCTTGATGAACAGGTCGTACAGACGGCGGATTTGGTCTGCGGCGCTGGTAGCCTTGGCACCAGTGAAGCCGAGGTTCTTGGCAAGACGGAGGGCCTGCTCGGAGGTGACGCCGACCGCAATCTTGACGGGCTCCTTGAAGATGAGCTCGGGGGTCTTGGCGGCAACCTCCTCAATGTCGACGCCGCCCTGGGGCGAGGCGACAAGGACGGGGCCCTGGCTCTCGCGGTCGAGCACGATCGCAAAGTACTTTTCAGAGGCAATATCAAGCGCCTCGGCCACCATCAGCTTGTTGACGGGGACACCAGCGGGCGGGGTCTGCTTGGTGACCAGGTTGTAGCCAATCATCTTGCTGGCGAGATCGCCGACAACGTTGGGGCTGTCGAACAGCAGCAGCAAAAATAATAATAATAATAATAATAATAAAACAATAACAATGAAAAAAAGCACAAAAAGAATGTGAGATGAGCGGGGTGGTTGACACAAAAAAGAAAAACACCACAAATCCACCCCCAAAAAAACAAGACAATTACGCACTCCTTGGTCAGTTGCACACCACCCTTGAATCCAGAGCTGAAAGTGCCCTTGCCACGGCCGCCGGCGTGGATCTGAGCCTTGATGACAAACTCGTGGACGGCTGCAGCGAAACGAAATGAAACGAAACAAAAAAACAAAAAAAAAAAAAAAAAACGCACGACAATCGATCAGTACAAGCGATACAAATCCCTATAATACGATCGCGGAATGATGATGCATTCATGCTTGCTTGCTTTCGAATGGGACCACTTGGCCACTTGGCTTGAGCAAGCACTTTGTGGGTCCATGATTTTTTTTTTTTTTTTTTTTTTGTTGGTTGGTCACGTACAGTTGGATTTGAGCCACTGAGCAATGTCCTTGGCTTCGGCGGGGGTCTTGGCGACCTTGAAGCGCTGGGTGGTGACGCCGGCCGCAGCGAGCAGCTCCTTGCTTTGGTACTCGTGCAGGTTGAGGTGGCGCACGGGCTGGGCATGCATGCGCACGGCCGCCGTCGTAGCCGAAGCCTGAACAATCCAAAAGCCAAGCCAAGCACGACAATCAAATGAGAATACACGTTTGCGGCGCGGCTGTTGCGTAGACCACTTCCCCCATCCAATCGCCGCAATATCGGGAGCAGAACGAGTGGATGCAATGCTTGGTGGGAGGGGGATGCACGGGCAAACGGAGCGCTCCAGGAACGGAGATCTCTATCGATCTCGCTCTTTTTTTTTTTTTCCTTTTTTTTTTTTTTGGATTAGGATCATGATCCGAATCTACTTTGCCGGCTCACGCATCCAAATATCCAACATAAGGCACACTCTCAAGTTGAACGCAGTCGGTCTGGAGATTGGGGGAGGAGCCGCAAACAAACGAAACTTTACAAGACGGGTGCGAGTGATGTTGGACAGCATTGGATTGTCGGAAAAGGCGAGGAAAACAAGAGTGCGTCCACACACAAGGCAATCGGAGGTTGGATGTTTCAGTGTCTCGTGTGATGTGGCCTTGAACATACCCGCCTCGATGCCATTCCCAGGACCCGCTTTCGCAATTTCTTGTCATTCAATACTTTTCCGTGATCTCGTGTCTCTGAATGTATTCACTTTGCCCCACTCAAGAACACAGTGCTCCAATAGCTCAGCTGGTAGAGCGTGTCACTCGTAATGATAAGGTCGGTAGTTCGATTCTGCTTTGGAGCATATATTTTTTATTTTTTGCTTTTTTGCTGTTTTTTTTTTTGTAATTTCAAGCGGTGAATCACGATTCATATCCTCACTTGCCCAAGAGATTCACAACTAGCTCCCATAGCTCAATTGGCAGAGCGCGACACTAGTAATGTCGAGGTAGCGTGTTCGATTCACGCTGGGTGCATTCAATTTTTTTGTTTCTTTGGAGGTTTTTTTTTTTTTTTCTTTTTCTTTTTCTTTTTCTTTTTTGCCTCGCTGTGTTCACAAACGCTTCCTGTCCCGGGAAACGACACGAAACGCTTTTTGCTTTGTTTTTGGAAAGGAAGCGGGGCACAGATCTCAAACAAACAGTGCCATTTCTTGTATTTTACAGTTTCGAAAGCTCTCAAACAACACAGATAATAGAAATTCAACCAGGAATTTTTCATTTTTCAGGATTTTTTTTTCTCTTTTGTTTTCATAGGGGGGAAGGGGGGATGGTGGGAAACGTTCTGACTCAATTCATGCCGGTAAAGACTTGCTCCCTCGAATCCAAGGCATCGTAGCGATATGCGGGATAGCTGTTGGTACTGGCGTTGGCGTAGCTGCTGCTGCCGTACGCCGCGTAGCCCGTGACATAGTTGGCTCCGTAGCCCGGGGTGTACGAATCGGCGTCGTCGATGATCGCCTCGTTGTAGAACATGTTGTCTGTTTGTCGCACGGCGAAAAAGTCTCGCAAAAAAATAAAGTGCACAAGGGCGGGGAAGAGGGAAAAGTAGAGGAAGGTGGAGATGTCAACCAGGCTGGAAGGGGGAAGGCGACAGTGAGCAACAAGGACAGAAGCTCCAACTGATTTGGCAAACAAACAAACAAACAACAACACAAGTCCTTTACCAGAAGCCCTCAAAGTACTGATAAAAGACGAGGCAGCTACCAATCGACTGAATAGTGTTGACCAGGCACAAGACGGACGCGTAAACGTAAAAGGACTTTTTGGCTGATGATGGAGGAAGAACGGGGAACGAAAACACCACGTGAGCGCAATCAACAACAACAACAACGACACCAGCTCACCAACGACACGAACACAAGATAAACTCACCTGGCATCGGCCAACGGTTTCGCAGAGGCGTAAAGGGAAGCATAACGACAAGAAAGTACACGACCGAAAAAAAGACAGAGCTGGAAAAGAGGAAAATCATGCCGCCGTGCGCGTAAATGTTCCAGTGGAGCTCGGGATCGGCGCCCGACGAGGTCGACCAAGCTTGGGTAAACTCGAGAATGCCTTGCGTGGTCGTGTAAGTCAGCGCAATGAGCAGGGTGAAGAACAGGGTCAGCTTGATGCTCAGGCGCGAGTTGACAATGTGCCCGAACACAAGGCCAAACACCACCACAGACACTTCGAGTGAGAGAATGAGGAAGCGAATGATGAGCCAAAGCACGTCGTTGAGTGTAGATTGGCTCGGCAATCCCATGTGCAATCCTGTGCGCAGTACCGAGAAGAGACAGATGCCCCATTGCTGCAGAGCAACCAAAAACAAAACAAAACATGAAGATCAACCAAAGGATGAGTCAAAACGAGCTGGCGGGGCAACTAGAGCCACACGTCACGATTGGGGAGAGATGAGGTGGAAAGAAAGCTTTGTACCAAATAGTAAAAGGCTGAAATGATGAGCGACTGCGTTGATCGTAGCCTTGCGCGAGACACTTTGAGGCGGGACAGCAGGAAGAGGAGCACCAAGCAGTTGGGCACCAGCAGCACCACGTCCCAGATCATCACGTTGCTGGAACCGACGGTCTCGTGCAGAATATCAAAGCAAAAGCCAGTAAACACCGCCGGGCCGATCGGCACTGGCGGAAACGGCGGGAAGGGTGTCGCTGACGGGTCTGCCATATTCTGCGATCTAAGCCTTGGTGTGTATCTGCGAGAGAAGAAGCAGCTGCTTTGTTCAGGAGGGTGGTGTGGTGACTCGACGAATGATTTGGGTCTGTCGTTCTGAGTGGATTCGGGATGCTTTTCTGATGGCGTTTCTGGTCCCCTGCCCCCCTGCAAGGTGCAAAATCAAATCAAAAGAATCAAAGCCAAGTTGAAACGTGAGTGTGATGCATTTCCCAAGCCAAGCAGAATGAAGCAAGAGTACGAAGGTCATGATGTTGAGTGGCTGTAAGTTGT
>NW_011887296.1:299041-306926 GCF_000151315.2 Capsaspora owczarzaki ATCC 30864 | reverse complement strand
GAAGGTCGTGACGTCCACCCCGTGCTGCGCTGCGCGGCGTGATGAAGTATTTGTGTGCGAGGCTGATGCGAGTGACATTGGCACGGGCGCGGTGCTCTACAACATGAAGCCTGGTGGCAATCCGTCGGACATGAAAGGTCTCAAACTGGTGGGGTACTACTCGAAGCGTCTGTCAAGCGCGGAGCGGAACTACAGCACGACGGATAAGGAGCTGTTGGCGATTGTGCGGGCAGTGCGTCGTTGGAGACATCTGCTGACGGGATCCAGGCACAAGGTGATTTTCAAGTCGGATCACAAGAACTTGGTGAACTACCAGAACTTGGAGGTCAGGAACTACCGGATGGCGCGATGGATCGAGGAGCTCAGCCAGTGCGATTTCAAGATTGTGTTCACGGCTGGTGTGTCGCAGCCTCTGGCAGACTGCCTGTCACGCAACCCAAACTTTGAGGGCAGTGTGCGAGGCGAAGCCGCTCGCAAGGCGTTCACGCCGGGTCAGCTGGACAGCACGGTCGCGGCCGCAGCCACAGTGGCGAGCACGTCGGCTGGAGCAGGTCAAAGCGCAGCGAAGGCGGTGGCGGCGGAGGTGTCGATCGAGGATCAGATCCGCGCACAAGTTGGCACCAGCCCCCCTGACCAGAAGTTGCAGAAGCTGCTCGGACTCACGCTGGCTGATGGCCTTTGGAGAGATGGGAGCAAGCGCATCTACGTCCCGGAAGGTGACTGTCGTCGACTGGTTGTGGCCGAGTGCCACGATGCCAAGGGGGCGGGTCATGGTGGCAAGCACCGCACGAATTTGCGTGTCAAGCAAACGCATGTTTGGCACAACATGATGGAGTACATCGAAAAGTACGTGGCTGGTTGCACTCTCTGCCAGCAGAACAAGCCGTCGCATCTCAAGCAAGCTGGCCTGAACGCATCGATCGAAGTGCCTGCTGGTGTGTGGCAGGATGTGGCTATTGACTTGGTCACGGATCTGGTGCCGTCGAAGGATTACCGTGGGCACAAGCACGACGCGGTGCTCACTGCTCAGTGCTTGCTTTCAAAGCAGGTGCATCTCATCCCGTTTTCCAAGGATAGCAGTAGCGCGATGGTGACGAGGGCGCTCATGGATCGCGTGTTTGCGTACCATGGGCTGCCCAACACGCTGCTGCACGATCGTGATTCACGGTTCCTAGCTGAGCACATGACCAGCATCTGCAAGGGGCTTGGCATTAGGCAGCGGGCGTCAACGTCGTTTCACCCCAACACGAACGGGTCTCTTGAGCGACAGCATGCAGTGATGGCTCAGGTTTTGCGTAATTACGTGAACCACAGTCATGACGATTGGGTGGAGTTGCTACCCTGGGCCGAGATTGCCATGAACTCGTCGGTCAACGCAAGCACAAAGGTGACGCCGTTCATGGCGAGCCAGGGCTTTGAAGCTCGGACGTCATGGAAAATTACTCCTCCTGAACGAGAGTCGGACGTTGATGAGCACATCGCGCTCATTCGTACGATTGTTGAGGACACCAGGAAGGAGTTGGCCCGAGCGAATGAGCTCAGTTCGGCCAAAGTGGACAAGCATCGGACTCCCGCCCCTGGGTACCAGGTTGGCGACAATGTGTGGCTGGACACGCGGCAGCTGCGTCTCGAGACGGTGGCCACGAAGTTCAACCCGACGTACATTGGTCCGTTCGAAGTGCTCGAGGCGGACAAGCACACCGTGCTGCTTCGCCTGCCAAAGTTCATGAAGCATCATCCTCGCTTCCATGTTTCACGGGTCAAGGCCGTGGGGGCGGATGGCATACCTGGCCGGCCAGTGTCCGAGCCTCGTCCCATTCACATGAAAGGCGAAAAGTATTATCAAGCGGAAAAGATTGTTGATTCTTTTATTGACAAAGGAACGCTCTGGTACAAGGTCAAGTGGACAGGCGTGGAGGAACCGACTGTTGAGCCGTGGGAGGTGTTTGGAGAACACCATCGAATGACGGAGGCATTTCATAAGGCTAACCCGAACAAGCCTACTCGGGAAAGTGCCAAACGCAAGAAGCGCTAGTGCTTTGGGAATGTCTCGAAAGGGGGGGAAAGAAAGGCGGAGTGTTATGGATTGATGTGTATCTGTATTTGGAGTGTGTTCACTCGTCGCTTTGTATAAGTGAAGTCTCTTGTTTCCCTATCATCACTCTCATCATCAACCCATTACTCGTATCTTCGTGGAAGGATCTCTGATCATAACAGTTGCTTCACTTTGACAATAGCGCTGCTTTGAAATGTACTGCTTTGTGGACATGCACATTTGAATTTTGGAAGCTGTTGCTGCTTCACTCGTCCATTTTCACATTCAACTCGAACCGAAAAACAAAAGCATGGCTGCTGGCGATTCCATTCAGGCTGCGATTGCCATTGCAACCCACCCGGCCACTCGGTACAGAAGGCTCTTCGCTCCTCGACTCTCTTCTATTCTCTCGCTTGTTTTTGTATTCAAAGAGTGTGGGTGATGTGAGGGAGAGCGACCGGACGGAAGGGGGTGGGGGAGACAAGGCCCTTTCATGGCTCTTGTCTCTCTCTCTCTTGGCCGTCGCTCCACTGTTTGCCTTTGACTTGCATTATTCGGGAAGGCGCGGGCTGAGTGAGAAAGGAGAGCCGCTCTTCTTTTGATATTGATGCATGCATTCGATGGTGGTGGCTCCAATGTGGAGCAGCAATGGAAAACTCTCATCAATGCTTCACTTCACTCAAATCCATGTGTCGCTCCCCGACCAACCCTCACATCCTGACTCCAACCCATCAAAGCACACAGAATGGAACGATTTTGACATGGATTGAATGATTTTTGTTTGCTGGAAAAAAAAAAAAAAACTCACGCTTCGATCTTCAATTCAATGCAATTGTACTGTAGGGCACTGCTTCGTGATGCTGCGCTCTTTGTCGCAACCGTCTACACTCTGCAGAACTTTGGCACCGCGCTCGCCATCTGAACAGAGAGCACACTAAACACATTCATAGCTGTTGCGAAAAATTTGTAGAGTTGCTGCGCTTCCAATACAAACTGATTTGCTGGTTGTTTTCATTCTGTTGAATTGAACAAGTCCTCGCAAGAGGTACGATTACTTCACACGCTGCTTTGTACAGCCAGCTTGGCTGGCAACTTTTGTTACAGTGGATAGGCAATCCCACGAAGGTGCGGCTCGCCAGTGGCGGCCTGAACGGCAAACGAGCAGTACCGAGCGTTCCCCTTCACTGGGATTTCCTCGTCAATAAACGCTGGCAACCCGGCAGGTGCGGCCTGCTGCTTGGAGCCTGTGGCTGGTGCAGCCTCGGAGGCTGGCAGCAGTTGTTGGCGCAGTTCGACGCCACTCGCCGGCAGGAAGAGCGGCGCCTTGAACTCTGCCACCATCCGAATGGGATGGGTCGAGGTTGGCTTGCGCTTTTGCGCATCGGCCTGACTTTGCTCGCCGTACCGATGCTCGAAAAGCTCGGCGGTTGCCCGTGCCAAGGTGTAGACTCCATGCGCGATGGGGCGGTTGTACCTGCGAGCGAATATCCAAATGAGCGTCGGTTGTGACGATCAAAATCCAACAAAAAAAGAAACCACTCCAGAGTCCAGCAGACACCCAAGTCCCCGCCATCACAACACGACAATGGCTTTTTGCAACCCACATACCCAATCAATCGCGACGTAAAAGGATACAAGTGATGGAGATTCCAATCGCCACTGAGCTGTGCAAACTTGACGCCAGTGTTTGCTGGCAAGACCCAAGTGCTGATGCCTGTGTGTCAAGGAAGTAGGGTGGACAGTCGGTGAGGAATATAAGAGACAACCCAAAATCCCAACTCAGGCAATTGAGAACGCAGACGCGCACCTGTTGCGGAGAGCACAGGCGGTCTTGGAGTGGATGAGCGCGCCTTTTTCGACCGTGACACAACCAGCAGCGTGGTGGCGCACTTCCAGACCACATCTTCGCTGCCTGAGAGCGTGGCCAGAGTGATGGTCTCAATCTCCAACCCTCGGCCTTCAACCCATCGGAAGCCATCAACAAACATCTGCATATCAAAGCGCAGCGAGCGGTCGTCGAACGAAAGAGACCTCGTTTGCACAACGTCGGTTCGCACGTGAATGTGCCCGAACGCGTTGATAGGGTAGTCGGGATGTGTCAGCAGCATGCCTGCCAGCGGCAACGACATGATCTCGAGGAAGCAGAGCGACTCTGCCTGCTGAGAAGCGGCTGTGGTGTACTTGCACATGACACGGTACTGCCGAAGCATGTCAGGATCGACGCTGGAGCAGATACGTAGAGGAAGGAGAAAGGAGCGCGCGTGCAGGCGACACCAAAACGAGACACCAAAAATCCAGTGAGCAATTCGGCAGCAACAAACAAACAAACAAACAAGCAAAACAGAAGGACGCCAAACCATACGCAAGGTGAGTGCCTTGAACTTGGATGGCTGGAATGATTGTCTTGCTGCTCGCGCGCGTTTTCGACAAATAGCCCACAAACGCGCGAACGGCGATCAGGGCAAACGACGGGAGCTGCGCATTGGTGCGCACACTCTCCATCCGCTTTGTCAACAAGTTGAACAAATGCATGACCAAAAAGTTGGCGAGCATGGCCATGGGGGCAGAGTGCCCAAAGCTGAGCACCAAGGTCGAAATGGTCACGCTGAACAGGGCCAACACTGTCATGCGCGCGGCCTGTGATGGCGGCGATGTGCTCAGCTGAGGGCGCTGCATGGGAACCTTCTCGGGAGCTTGCGCAACAGATGTAGTGGAGTTGTTGGTCGACGAAGACGTGCTTGCTGGAGAATCGCTCGACGACGACGGTGGTGTGGCAGGTGACTGGGTACGCTGCCATGGCGTGAGGTCTAGGAAGACCAGCGTTCCAACAAAAAGCATGGCGGAACCAATCCAATGGGAAGACGTGAAGGGATTGCCAAAGTAAACGATCGACAGAAGAAGCGATGCAAACTTGCGCAACGTGACTGTCAGCGTGACAACGAGCGAGTTGGTTACGCTGGTCAATTCAAAGACGCCGCGAACACAAATGTATCTAGTGAATTAAGCGCAAACAGTTGGAGCAAGTGAGACGCCGATGCTCATACTTTGCCGAGAGCAAAAAAGCAAAAAAACACTTGCAGATCGCACACGATCAACCACGTACTGTGTCACGACGTTCAACAACAGGAATACCCATAGGCGCGGAATGGGAACAGTTACTTCGCACAGAGCGAGCGAGCCGGGAGCCTGTGCCAGGACGGGCTGAGCAGCATTCCAAATGGCGCGCAACGTTTCTGAAGTGCCAGCCGTTGCTGACAGCGGTCCAGGAGCGAGGCAGGCCATTTGCACCAGGTCAGACCCTGAGAGCAAGCTCTCTGCCACACTTGGGAACGGAATCCACATGGAGAGTCGTGGAGACTGGTTGAAAATCGACCAGTGGTCGATCAGATTGCCCAGGATGACAAGAAACCCTGGGAGGGCGAGAAAGTGCTGTTTGAGCCCAGCAGTAAATAGTTGTCATGGCGGGCAATGAGAGACTGCGTGTCAAGAACGTTGCAACAGTACAGCGGGGGGGGGGGAAAAGAAAAAGCAAAGCGCCCGAAAGAGTCGGAATGATGCTGGCTCAATGCGGCGGCCTTACCGAGTAGAACAAACTCTCCCGCCAGGACTTGCCATACCACGAGTGCAAGAGCTCTTGGTAGATGCCGAGCAAGGAAGACACAAACAATGAAACGACGAGCAGTGTGACACCAATCACCAAATCCTCCACACTTCCGTCGGACTGAGCGCCGGAACTGGATGCGTTGGCCGACGCGATCGTACACATGGCAATGCCGCAGGATACACACACGACGGACAAGATCTTGACGAGCGAGTATCTGCTCCAGCAATATCCAAGCCGTAAGCCGTGAGAGCGCTACCGCAAGACCTGACGCAGAGGTGACGCGGCTCTACCTACCGCTTTCCAAGAAGCATGGCACCCAGAAGCATGTTCGTGACGAGCGAACCCGAGCGGAAGATCAAGTGCAGTGGGAGCGAAACGCGATAGCCAAAGACGAGATTGTTGACAACGCTGGTAGCGAAAAAGAGCGCGACCAGGAGGGCATAGTGCCTGAGATCAAACCCAAAAACACCCACCGTCGAAAACAAATGGCACAGTGCAATTGCATTTGCGTTTTTGAGTACGAGGTGAGTTGGTGATTGTGTGTACTGCAATGCAATGATGCGGCAACGAGACGCAGCACAACGAACTGACCGAAGTGGGATTGTTCGAGAGCCGAGCAGGCCCTTGCGCACATGGAAGACCAGGCCTTCAAGACCCACAAAGGCAAACTGGGCAACTGTAATCAAGTTGCCTGCAGCCGGATCGTCTCTGTTCAACGACAACGAGCGCGGGAAAAAATGAGTTGACAAGTCAAGCAGCTGTACAGAGCACCCAAACAAACAGACGCCCCGAGTCTGGATGGAATGCCCATAGGGACTGAAGCAAGATGGGAGGTACCTGACAATGTACTCGAGGAAGACGACATTGGCGCAACATCCGACAAAGACAGACAGGACGGGCACAAGCCAGGGCGGGAACATGGATGATAGTTCGAGCACACTCGCACACTCGCACCCACTCACAGCACAGCACACACCAAAAAAATTACAAAAGTGAACTGAACAAAGAGTGAACGGGACTGGAATGGCCTACACTGTACGAATGGTGATTGCACGATCGTCAACATTCATTGGTGCATTCAAGTTGACAAAGTCAAACAACTCGTCAAACTCTATTCGGATCAGATGTCTCTCAATCACTCGCGTGTGTATTATTGTCATACATGAACAACAACTGAAACATAAATGCAAGAGCAGCAAGTCGGGCCAACAAAAAAAGCATGCAAATGACGCGCAGCGTCGCACGTCTGATTGTTTCCACACACCTGCCACAGTCGCACAGAACAGATCACAACAACGGCAGGACGTGCAAGGGAGGACAGCACGGAGAAACAAAAGTTGAGGAAAAGCCTTCGAGGGCATCGAGGGTAGCAGCGACAAAGGCCCAGCCATTGTCATAGGGTGACTCGAGAAAGAAATGCCAAGCAAAGACTGGCAGTAGGCCAACAACAACACCAGAGGAGCTACGGAAGGAGCGGGGGGGGGGGAAAGACGAGCTCCTGCAGAGCGCGCGCGAGAGGGATAGGGACAGAAAAAAAAAAGCGGGCCTTTGTCGGGCCTCGGGTTCGATGAGACAAAAGGAGGAGGTTGATTAAACCCTCTCCCTTCACCCAGACGATAATAAGCGGAGGGCAAGAAACACAAACAAACAAAAAAAAACACGAAAAGAAAAAAATTCACAAGTTAAAAAAGTGGAGAGAACAAGAAAACAAAGAAAGCGACACTCTTCACAGCACTTCCGAGTGCTTTAGTTGTCGGGCAGGACAATGATAGCACCCTTCTGGCTTCGGTTGGTGAAGTTGTTGTTGCGAGAGCTAAAGTAGTGGTAGGCAGTGGACCGAGCAGGCGCGTCCTTGAAGGCAATGACAACGCCCTGGACGAACGAGGCAGGCGCGTTGTTCAGCAGCTCGTTCATTTGGTCCTTCGTGTTGACGTCAGTGACAGAGCGGTAGTAGCCAGACGTGGCAAGGGCGAGAGCGCAGTTGACCGAGAGGCCGTTCGAGTTGCCGCCCATGGCGTTCGACTTGATGTCAAAGCAGTCAATCTTCTTGTGGATGTTGCACACGTCGTTGACGCTCTTGTCCAGCGGGATGGGGTAGTTGTCCGAGGCAGAGCACGCGGCAACAAAGCTGCTGCGGTCCGTGCCACCAGTGCCTTCGCCGGCATCACCAGCCTGACCGTCGCCAGCGGGGTTGCCGTTGTTGTGCGTGTTGGAGCCAGTCCACTGGATGTGGATGAGGTCGCCAG
>NW_011887296.1:134642-297656 GCF_000151315.2 Capsaspora owczarzaki ATCC 30864 | reverse complement strand
AAGGGGAAGGAAGAAACAATAAAATAAAAAAGAAACAGAAAAACACGCTTTTTTAAAAAAGTAGGTTTTTCTTCAGCAAAAAAAAAAAAAAAAACGAGTTCTCAAGGCCAAGCGCAACTGCCAGGAGTTGGCATCCCTCGACAATTCGTAAAACAAGATGGTCGTGATGCGCGTCGTGCCAGCCAAGTGGCAGAAGCAGCAAAGGAGAAGGCGCGACGCAAGCAACACGAACAAAAAAAAAAAAAAAGAGAAAGAACAAGAAAAACAATAAAAACCACAATCAACCAAAAAAAAATAACAAACCTGTGAATCAAACATGCGGTTGCCGTTGGTGCGCTCAGCAGACTGCTCGTTCAAGCGGTTGTTGGAGCCACGGGGGTTGTGGTTGTAGCAGTCGGCCGAGACGGACACGACGAGGAGGGCGCACACGAGCGCGGAGGCAATCGCAGAGCGCATTGTTTTGGAGTTTTTTGTTTTTCGAAAAGAAAAAAAAATGAAAAAACAAAAAAAAAAAAGCCGCTTGATGTTGGACACAGAAGTGGCTTTGCTAGTTGAGGGAGACTACTCGGGCACAAGAGGAACAGAACGTGACCAGCGCGTGCTATTCAAGTATCAGAGCAGAGGACGGTCGGGGGAGAGAGCGACCCAAGAGACGAGCAAAAAAAAAAAACAAAGGAAACGAAAAAAAAAAAAAAGAGAAAAAAAAAACCACGAAGTTTAAAAAAAAAAAGATAGTCCTCGTCCAAAATAGGGAGGCTCATGTTCTGAAGTGCAAAATAAACGGCACTACAAACATCACGTATCAAATGCCTGTTTTAACCCAAAATAAAAGGTTACGGATTTTTTTTTGCAAGCGGCGTGTTTTCTACCCAAGACGGATTTTTCAGTAAATTATGTATTTTTGGTGGTGTTTTGTTTTTTAATTTTTGGAAAAAAATTTCATTGTTTTTTTTTCTTTGCGGGTTTAGTAGATTTCGTAATGGTGTTCTATACAACAAAACCTACTAAACAGGCACTTTTTGTGTTTTTGTTTTTTTGCTTTTTTGCGGTTTTTATTTTTTATTTTTTTTATTTTTGTGATTTTTAGATCTTGCCTAATCGAACCTTCTAGACACAAAAACATTAATCATTCTTTTTTTTTTTTTAATTTTAATTTGTTATTTTTTTCTTTTTGTTTTTTGAAAAAAAAAAAACCAGCGTGTCTTTGTCGCTTGTGCCTTTTTTTTTTTCAAACTTGTTCCGTCCTCCACGTCCCCTGTGCTCGTCTCTTACTCGACACTCTCCACCTTTAAGGCTTGCGACTCAACGTTGTTTACGCGCTGGCGCGTTGTTGCAAGAAGAGCTTTTTCTCCCCTTTTGAAAAAAACAACTCTCCGATCTCTTTTTTTTTTATTTCTTTTTTTTTTTTTCTACTTTGAACAAGTTTCCCTCTAGAATGAAGGTTGCTGTTCTCCTCCTCGTCGGCCTGTGCGCGACCTTCGCCAATGCCGACATTTACTTGCACAATGCCCGCGGTGGCAACAACCGTCTCGACGAGGCCAACCGCGACCGCAACAATGGAAACCGTCTTTTCGACTCGCAAAACAACGACCGTGGTGGCTCGAACGTCGGCTCGCTCTACTACTATGTCGGCTCCCAGCTCCCCATCACCTGGTGAGTCCCCTCCCCCTCTTCTCCTTCGTATTTGTGCTTTTGTTGTTGGTTTTTTTTGTGGGAGAGCAGCGCAGAGCAAGGCAGAGCAGCCACTTTGTTTTTTCGCGCTTTTTTTTTATTTTTTATTTTTTTCAATTGTGGTTTTTTTATGTGTTTTTTTTTTATTTCGAAAAAAAAAAACAAAACAACCAAAACCTGCTTTCCGCCTTTTTCTTTTTTTTTTTTCTTTGCTGTTCGTTCGACACTCACCCCCCGCGCGCTCCGTTTGACCAAACCCCTGCTCCCCCCCCCCGCTTCCTCACCCATCCCAAAAAATCCCAATTGGAATATTGCAGGACCAACCAACACTCGTGCAACAACCCGAACGCCAAGTGCAACATGGTCATCCAGTACACTTGCGACGACCGCATCCGCGATGGCACGACCACCAACACCATCCCCACGACCCCGAACCAGTGCGAGAACAACAACTGCGACACTGACGTCGAGTACGGCCGCCACGAGTCGCTGAACTGGTACAACTACTGCAAGTACCGCCAGCGCAACAAGGGTCTGTTCACTGCCAACCAGAACCTGAACGGCGACTCTGCCCGCTTCACTCGCCAGAACAACGCCGGCACCCGCCGCGGCTACGAGTGCCCCGAGGAGCGCGACTACTACCCTTACTGGTACCCGACCGTCTGGCGTGACATTGCCGTCCTGACCAACGACGCCACCATGTGCCCCTACTACACTGCCCAGTCCCAGAACGTCAAGTCGCGCTGGTACTGCGCTGCTCCCCAGGCCTTCATCAACGACCGTGCTTCCCGCAACCAGGAGGGCTTCATCCCGATCACCAAGGCGCAGTGCGAGGCCATCTACTTTGCCGGTCAGAACGGCACCTGGGTCGAGTCCCCCGCGTGGGGCATTGCCGCCCCCATTTGCCGCGAGACCGACTGGACCCGCGACAACCACCTCGGTAACGGCCTGCTCTTTGGCGAGAACGCTGGCTTCAACTGGACCATCCCCGCTGACCTTGTCCACGACAAGTGCGTCCTCCGCCTCCGCTACAACATTTCCACCACCGACTATGACGACTGGACCCACGACGGCAGCGTCGCCGCCGATTCTGGCGATTCCACCTACAACACCCAGCCCAACAACATCCCCGCGCAGGTCGACGTCTGGTCCAAGTTTGGCATTTCCAAGGCTGAGGTCCAGGTCCAATTCGACGCTGCCACTGGCAACCGCGATGGCAACAACAATGACAACGCCGCCGTTGTCAAGAACTCGCGCGGCTACGTGTTCAAGAACAACCCCCGTGTGGACATTTTCGGCAGCCTCCTGAACTCCCAGATTGGCGACACGCGTGTTCGTCTGCAGCTCGCCATCAACACCAACCAGTTTGGCCGCACCTTCCAGGACCGCACCCACACGTTCCAAATCCGCGAGCGCCCCGACGAGCTCAAGGACACGACCATCTACAACGTCAACGTTCGCGGCAAGCGCGGAAACATTGTCCAGACCTACCCCGGCACCGAGTACGACTTTGTCCCGAACCGCCTGCTGGTCAAGAACGGCGAGTATGTGCACTTCCAGTGGACTGGCTCCAACACCAACCCCGACAACAACGCCGGCCAAGGCAAGGCGGGTACCGATCGTCACAACGTTGTTGGCATCCGCGCGCCCGTCTATGCCGAGGGTCAGCCCACCTCTGGCCTGAAGGTTTATGGCCAGCTCGGCAGCTCGTACCCCAACCGCATTGATGGCTCGACTCCCTTCCTCGGCTTCAGCCAGCTCGACCGCCAACACCTTGCCATTCTCGACAACCTCCAGCTTGGTGGTGAAATGTCCGAGCTCGACGACGCTGGTACCTACTTTGACCTCGGCCCCAAGGCTGTCTCCTCCCTTGGTGTCTACCACTACCTCTGCACCCGCAACAACAACTTCTCCAACCGTGGCCAGAAGGGCACTGTCATTGTGAGCGACAACAAGGTTGTCACGACTGCTCTCGGCTGGAACGGCGGCTGGGCTGTTGCCGACGACAAGAACCGTCTCTGGGCTGATGTTGGCACGTTCAACCAACTGTGGCCCGTCACTGTCAACACCATCCCCGTGGGCTCTCTTGACGCCTTGCCATTCGATTCGGTTGCCTCGCACTTTGTTGAGGTCTACCCGCCGGAGCTCGCCACCGCCCCTGGCAAGACCTTCACCCTGCAAATGGCGTACGAGTCGTCTGCCACCGAGACGTTCGCCGTCTACCGTGCCCCCACCCGCAACGCTGCCATCTGGACCCAGGTCGACGCCGACATGTCTGGCGACATTGCTGCCGTTCAAGGTACCCAAGGCGGCGCCTACGTCGTTGTGAACAAGCCCAACGTTGGCGCCATTGTTGGTGCCACCGTTGCTTGCGTCGCTGTCCTCGTTATTGTCGCAACTACTGTGATCTACTTCAAGAAGAACCCCGCCAAGTGGGAGGCTGCCAAGAAGAAGGCCATGTACCTCAAGCGCTCGATGGACTCTAAGGTGTAAACGAGCTTTTGAGTTCTCTTAGCTTGTTTATTTCAAGAAGTCACAAAAAAAAAACCAGTGTGCCGTTTGTTGTTGATGTTTTCTTCTGTGTGCGTTGTTGCTTTCTCCTTGTGTTTATTTTCCCTCTCTCTCCCCCGCTCTTCTTCGAATCTTGCCGGACAAGCTATTTGGTCTTGTGCGCGCTTGTCGCAAACTTTGATCACTTGTTTGCGCTGGTTTGGAAGGAGGGGGGTTTTGGTTTTATTGTGTTTTTTTGTTCCTGTTCTGTGTCTTGCGGGGGGTTGTCTGGCATGTTTGGGCAGAGTTGTGTGTTGTCTTTGTGAGGGCGTTTGCCTCGTTTCTTTCGTCCGCTGGTTCGGATTACAAGGATGAGACACTCGCCATCGCAACAGCAACATGCAGCAACCTTTTACTGTCCATCTGCTGGAACGCTCTCGTCCAATGACACGGAACAAGGCTTCACACTCGCAATGTGCCATTCCCCCATCTTTCCCGTGTACTTGCTCTGTTGCTCTGTCAGGCATGTTCCACGATTTTACAATTATATTTGAATTTTTACAATCGCTTCCTTGCAATCACGGTTGGCAGTTGGCAGTGAGTGGGGGAAACTTGCGAACGGATGAACGAGAACCAAAGTTTTATTCATGTGCTTGCTCGACTACGATACGGATAGTCGTTGCCAGCACGACAGGAAAGCTCACAAACAACAAATCAAATGTACACACAGACGTGGAAAACCACCTCACTAGGTCTTGTTGCCAAGGCCATGCATGGCCCTGATACAGTAGTAATGATTCTACTGCGATCGGATGGCGGTTGGCGGCTGGTCCTTTTGCAGCGACCGCACCTGCCGCAACTCTTCGGCAATGCGCAGGCGGTAAACTTCCGTGAGCAAGCGGCTCTTCTTCTTGCCACCGACGCGGATGCCCATTTCAGTCAGGTGCGCTGCGCTGAGGCGAAGCAGAGCGAATCCGTTCATGCCGTGCTTGAGAAACAGCTCGGACACGTCCACGTCCAGATCCAGCGCTTGGACCCACTCGACCACCTGGTTGACTGTCCAGTCACTCACCGACACTGATTTTGTTGGTGCCAGAGAGAGGCGGAGATAGTGAGTGAGTGAGTGAGTGCACGTTCACCAATTGCTCGCTCAATCAACCGCTCAATCAACGCCTCATCTACACTCGCTGGCGCGGTTGAGTACTGGCGATGCGACGACTGATGAAAGTCCATCCAAGCAATCAATCATACGAGTCTTACTTGCTGACTCTGCCTGCATTGGAAGAAAGGCTGGGTTTTGTTGGGAAGCTCAGCCAATCTGAGTGAATGAGGAATGATCAGCTGAGGCAACTTGGCTTCAAGGATGGTGTGTTGCTGCATCATCCTATTTGAGTTTTTGATTCACCCGAATTACTTGAAAGTCGTGTTTTGATTAATCCGAGAAAGGATTCCAATTTCGAGTCAAAATCAACACCATCCTGGTTCTCTTAAACACGATTTGCATACACATCCATTGTACACCTGGAGGTGGGAAATGACACAGACAACAGCAATGCTTTTGGCAAAAAATGTACAGAGTCGTTCGCACAGGAACGCGCACACAACAAAAGCAAAAACACAAGCCAGAGCAAAAGAGTCCGTGTCAGCACAGCTGAAACATGGACAGGGAGTGTTGCCGCTGGTTCTCAAGAGAAGTAACAATGAAGGAGCAAACAAAACACGACACAAAAATGACAAACAACACAATGGCAGCCCACGCCACACATAAACTCACAACAAACTCACAACAAACAAATACACACACGGCGTAGCAATGAAAAAGAAAATGGCGTACGTTCCCTTGATAGGTCTCGTAAGCGAATGCAAAGAACAAAAAACCCCACACAAGAGTGATCAAGAAGCAGGACCGAGATTCATAACAAACAGGACTGACTACTTGGCTCATCCAAAAATCCCGCCAATCTTGTCAATGGCGTCCCTGACACCATCTTCGGCGTCGTTGAGACCGTTGGTAATGGCATTGCCAACATCCTGAGACCAATCCAAGAACTGGTCGAGGAAGGCGTTGGGCCAGCAGCCAGTGTCGTAGAAGGTAAACATGCCGTTCAAGCACTTGCCGTCCGAAGCGACATCGCCACAGCGCCACAGGCCGTTGTCGTTATGGTAGCACTTCTGACCATTCGAGCACATGCTGTTCACCAGGCAGTTGGGGAAGAGGGGCACGTTATCCATGATCAAGTCCATAATGTCCAGGTTGAGGCGCGGGACGGAGAGTGTCAGCGTCTTGGTTTCGCCCTTGAACGAGTACGACAAGCTGGCGGAAGGAAGCTGGCTGCCAGTGACAATGCCAAGCGTGCTAAAGTCAGCAATGCCGACAGAGTTGATGCGGAAGGACATGATGTCCTTGACAATCGGAATGTCCAAAATGTCGCCAATGATCGGGATGTCGTCCAGATTCCTCAAGAGGCCGACAAAAGCGTCGACGCGTGCGTTGATCTTGGCAAGCGAGAAGAACAGGGACATGCGGAAGTCGAGCGGCGACAACTGCAGCGAAGTTTGAATGTCGACATCGACGGCCAGCACTGTCATGGATGCATTCAACTGGAAGCCTGCGGGCACATAGATCATGGGCAGGGACGAAGGCACGAGGCCATTGTCAACGGTGATTTGCGTAATGTCCGGAATGACCATGTTCGACGACGCAATTTGGACGGTCAGCGAGTTGAGCGACAGCAGATCGCTCACCCAGGCGGGCACGGCGTTCATGTTGATTGTGTTGGGCTTGAGCGTGTTGATAAACTGCAAGAGATCAATCAACGTCAGGGGCTGGCCAGAGTACGACGCCTTGACAAAGCCGCCATAGGCCGCCAGGTCGAAGGCACCAAGGAAGGAAACCTGTCGGCGACCAATGGACAGAGACGCTCCAAGCTGCAGGTAGGTCAGGCAAGGCGGGCAGAGCGAGCCAAAGCCAATGCCGACGCTGGCGGCGTTCAGGGTGAGGCCCGTGATGCCAAAGGCGTTCCGCCAGCCAGTTCCGTACATGTATCCGACCGCGCGAACGTTGACGCCAGTGCTGTCGGCAATGACCTTGCCAGACACTTGGAAGCTCAGCAAAGTGGTCTGGTCGGCTTGGAAGCGGAAGTTGGTCGAAATTTCGAGCGACCCAGTCACGCCCGCACGGCGCAGGCGCTGGTGGTACTCGTGCAGCAACTCGGGGCTCAGGGGCGCATCGAGGTCGTGGCCGACGGTCTGGGCTGCGAGGGCCAGCTCATTCACAAGAGAGTCTGCCGAACGGCGAGTGGACAGCACCGAGAACTCGGCCGCAAGCTTGACCCAGGACAAGGTGAGGCGCGAGTTGAGAGCCATGGCTCGCTCGCTCTGGATGAAAATCTTGAAGGTGCCTCCGGAAACAGTGGCGGGCAAGACGACGCCAAACCGGAAGCCAAGTTGACGGAACTGAGGCGGAAGAACGTTGCGAAGAAGGGTGAGCGAAGGGTCCTCGCAGTCGGAACGCGTGCTCTGCTCGGCCACGGTGCAGTTGCGGTTGCTGCGCTGCAAGCTGACCAAGAGCGAGATGCCGCGCTCAATTTCATACGTTGCACCGCCAGAGACCAGCTGCTGCGGAGTGGGGTTGGTCGAAATGGAGACGCCCAGGTTCAGGCCGCTCAGCTGAGCTTGCAGTGCGTCCGCGTTGGGGATCGGGGCCAGGTTTTTGAACGCGTGGTTGACGAGTGCCGCGACGGCGCCGGCGTTAATGTCGTAGACGGCAAGGTACATGCCGCCGCTGGCGATTTGGCCACGGACGGCAACGTTGACGGACGACCCGAACAGCAAACGGGTGGCCACATCAAAGCGGTTGCTGGAAGGCGCAGAGGATGAGAAGGTTGCCGAAATCGAGGTGCTCGCCACGCGCAGCCACGAGAGACCAAGAGGGTTGTTCCACTCTGGCAGGTTGCCGGCAATGGTAAACGAGGTAGAATCGCGCGAGAGGTCGGCACTGCCGACCAGGACGAACTGGGAGCCGCCGCTGGAAAAGACGAGGGAGGAGCCGAGCGAAAAGCGAGTGCTCGCCACGTTGGCCGCGTTGAACGAAGCGCCAAGCGTGTTGTTGCGCAGGGCCAGCTTGCCGTCCCACAAGGACAGGTCGGGCAGACGCATCTTGGCATTCCAGATGT
This sequence comes from Capsaspora owczarzaki ATCC 30864, assembly GCF_000151315.2. Lineage (NCBI taxonomy): Eukaryota > Filasterea > Ministeriida > Capsasporidae > Capsaspora > Capsaspora owczarzaki. The sequence continues at coordinate 289,320 of NW_011887296.1, read as the reverse complement.
GGTCGATGCGGTTGCCAAAGGCATCCAAGAGAGCGCTGTTGAGATCGCGGCGCGGGGACCCTGTGGCCATGGATCCAAACACGGGAAGGGTAATCTGCAGACTGGGAATCGGGTTGGGGATGGCAACGCCGAGAATGTTTTGCACCGACTGCGCAATGGGCGACGAGCCAAACTTGAGCGAGACATTGTCGGCAGCCATGGTGAGACCTCGAGACACGGGACGGCCACCGAGGGACTGGTCTGCCGTCGACAAGTACACAAAGACGGTGCCGTCGGCATCAATGAACTGCTTGACGTCCGACGGAATGACTGGCGAGATGGCGACGCCGCCGTCCGTGAAGATGTAGAATTTGCCATTCTCGTAACTGCCGCTGAGCGTCACAGACGGACGGGCGTCGGCGTACTCGAGGCGCAGGGAGGTGCTGAATGCAATGTTGGCAACGCTGGGTGCGAGGGTGACAGTGGCCGTGGCCGATTGAACAGTCAGCACGGTCAGGCCGAACGGGCGCATCCAAGGCGTGGCCAGTCCACCGGTGGCAGTGAACACTTGCGTGGCCGACGTGTACGAGCCGGCCACGTTGAAAACGACAGTTTGGGATCCGGGCAAAAACACGTTGGCAATGCCGCCAAAGTTCAAAGTGGCCGTCGAGAAGGAGGACGAAACGGTCAGGGCAAAGAACATGTTGCTGAAGCGAAGACGAGAATCCACATCGTACGACGGTACAACAACTTGGACGACATAGGAGGAGCCAGGAGCAAAGAAGGGCAAGAACGCAGAGACCCCAACAGTGGTGGTGGCCAAGCGGGAGGACGCAGACGAAATGGCAGACGTCAACTCTGAGCGCACGGCATCCCGAAGCGGGACGCCATTCACAGTCACACCAAGGCCGCGCTTGACGGCAGACCCAGCAATCGTCATGTCGGCACTAGCCAGCGACAAATCAATCACTCGGCCGTTGGTCAGCACGCGAACCACATCCGCAACAGCACCCGGCGCACGGGAAGCAATCACGTTGCCCAAGTTGGTCAGCTGAATACTCGGCGCATACACGCCGAGCGCGTAAGAGCCGCCATTCTTCTCAACACGGGCGTAGATACGAGCGCTGCCAGAGAATTCGCCCACAGACAGAGTGGCACGGCCAGCAAAGTCAAGGTACGACAGCGCAAAGGCAGGCGCAGCAGTAAACTCGCCCGATACGATGGCAGAGTCGATACGAGCCCACGCAGCGTTCGAAAACACGGGGAAGGCGCCAGTGAGCGATCCGGTGAAGGTCACAGGCTCGTTCGCAGCGTAATCAGCGCTGAAAGCGAGGTTGACTGTGGACGGAGTGCCGGATTCCGTGGCAATCTTGAGAGCCACCGATCCAGCGACCTGGTACGTCGGATTGGTGCTGATGCCGTTGGCAATGAGCGAGAATGAGCCGGAGGCAAAGTTCGAGCCGAACTGCAAGTCGGTGGTTTCGAAGGCAAGGTCGAAAGAGGCATCCGTGACGGTGAAGGTGTCTGTTGCCGCGTTGTACGGGAAGGCAGCATGCAACACAAAGTCCACAGAGCCGATGGGGTTTTTCAGGAGCGGAGTAAGGGCCGCCGTCACGCTCGCGGGCGGGGACAGGATAGAACCGTGTGCGAAAATGTTGACACCAGGTTGAATGGTGAGTCCGTCAAGTGAGGCAGAGGTCGTCGAAATGACAAACTTTCCGGCAGAGGTGATTTGTAGCGAGTTAAACCAAGAGTTTGGGCGGGAATTGAGGGCTGCAGACAGACCTGGGAGGTGTGCTGAAGGGTTCCATGACGCGTCGAAGTCGCACGAGAGGAATGTTTGGACATCCTTGGGCGAAATAATGGACTTGGACGTCAGGCCGAGCAGGTTGGAAGGATCTGCAGTGACACTCACGCAGCACATGGTGTTCACCAGGCCGTACAAGGTTGCGTTGCCGCAGAACGATCGAGACAAGGGGCCCACTGCAAAGGGAAGCAGGGAGGCAACTTCGGTAATCCACGTGTCACGGACAAACGTGTTGAGGACAGTATCGGGATCAATGTTTGAGACGTTGCGGAAGACAATTGCAGAAGTGCCGAGCAGGGAAGAGAGCGCGGGAGCAAAGGACGGTGCCGCGAGGAAGGAAGCTGCGGTGACGGTGGTTGAGCCGTCGGGAGCAATCGAGAAGGCGCTCGCATAGGCGTTGGACACGACCTCGCTGGCCTGGTCGTTCGAGGTTGTGTTCATGCCGTAGTACGCAGCGATCGGAGCGACAACCAGCAGCACGCCAATCAGCAGCGCACCAATGAGCCACCATCGGTTGCGACGAGCCGCCTCGCGCTCAAAGCGCAGCGGCGCGGGCAGCCAGCTCGGGCCCAGATAGTAGCTCTTGGTCGGGTAGGCCGTCGAGGAGGCGCGATGGGACTTGTGGTGGAACTGATCGGCCTTCATGTTGGGATCAAAGACATCCAACGGGATTTCGTGGAGATTTGCGTTCGAGGAGGCGCGGGAGGACGTGTTGGCGAGCGGGTTGACAGTCAGCTGCGTGTTGAGCGCGCTCTGAGCAGCAGCGTCCGACGCGTCTGCGCGCGGTGCTCGCTTGCTCGGCTTCGGAGGCTTGGGAGGAGGAGCCACCACCTCGGCAGCAGCGGGTGCCTCGACATCGACTTGCGGCTGATCCTGGTCAACAGAAGGAGTGTCGTCGTCGTTGTTGTAAGTCCCGGGCTCAGCCTCAATAGCAGCACCCGTAGGCACGACAACCGCGGCAGGTCCGCCAGGCGCGACGCCAGTGGTTCGGAAAAAGCCAGAGAGGGCTCGCTTGGTGCGTTGGAACGACGAGCCTCGTGGGCGCGCGTCTGGCAAGGCCTGCGGCTGCAAGTGTGGAGGAAGGGACATGGATGGTCAGTTACAGGTGCAAGTCCTCCGCCACTCCGTTTTCCATGCCAAAATTTTTTTGTTCAGCGGTCAGCGTCGAATTGTACGCCAGCTCAGACACAATGGCAATGGCTCAGCTCAAAGGAACCAAAAGAACGCCAGCAATGCCAAATAAAGGAGGTCGTTTTTCTTTTTTTTTTTTCTTTTTTTTTCTTTTTTTTTCTTTTTTTTTTCTTTTTTTTTTTTTTTTTCAAATCAAATTGGAGCCATTTGTGATGGCATATGTCCAATGCAGAATCAGCGTTTGATGAGAACAAGGCATCAAAGACCTCCACACACACACACACACACACACACACACACACACACACAGGCACACTTTGTCGTTCGTGGTTGCAATCTGTGTTTGAGTGTTTCGAGCACCGACAACCTGAAACACGAGCGAGCGGCAGTGGGAGCGAAACCAGAAAAGCGGTCAATATTTTTTTTTTTTTTTTGCATTGGCCCTTGCAAGCATGTCTGTCTGCATCCAGGTCTGCGAGTTCTCGCTCTTCCAGTGCATGCATGGCTCGCTTTTTTCCTCTGTGTGTGTCTCGCTGTTTCGCTGTTTCGCTCATTCTCGCTCGCTTTCGCTGGGATTGAAAACGCCGATTTTTAAAAACCGCGAAAAAATTAATAAAAAAATCATAAATTAAATGCAAAAAAGCAGCAAATAGAAAAAAGCATGCGGAAGGGTAAAAAGCGAGCAGAGCAGCAACCGCTATGAGGGAAGGAGGGGGGAGGGGAGCCGGTGGGGTGGACAGGGTGGAGGGGGGAGTTGCAGATGCGAACGACAGCGAAGGGAAGGCGAAGGGGAACGAGCGCGAGAGGGCAGGGGAAGCAGGTGGAGCTCATCATTTTGACCGCGCTCCCCATCGCCATTGCTCCCCCCCCCCCACCGCTTTGCCTCCCTGCATGTCACTCGTCAAAGCATGCATTGGGGAAAGGGGGTGGGTTGTCGTGGGAAATGGTGGAAGCGCGCGCTTACTGCAGACGACGGGGCGCCAGTCACACGCAGATTGCGCGGCGCTGGGATGGGTTTGGACATGAGAATCCTAAACCAAGCGGCTGAGAAAGATGAACCAAAAAAAAAAAAAAAAAAGGAAAAGAGGAAGGAAAAGAAAAAGAAAAATGAACCGAAAGCTCAGTGGATCGGACGGGTACGCGAGACAAGACCTGAGCCGAAACTTTAGACTGTTCCGTGATTCCGACGTTCGAGAACTACTTCTCAAAAGGGGCTTCGGCACCAAGACGCAATGAAATCTGCTTCGTACTTCCAAAGCCATACTAGTCAACATGCGATCTTGCCGCTTACTTCTTGGAAAACTTTCAACAGAAGCATATTGCAGCAGATGTGCAGGACAAATCTTTAAAAAACGTAAAACTTTCGTCCATTTTAGCTTGCTTGCGCTTTGTGGGCTTTCGTTTTTGGCCTGTCGCTTGCACATTGTCCATTAAGCAGTGCTAAACCTGACATAGGAAGAGGCGTGTTTCTCTTTAATGAGGGAATGAGGGGAAAGGTCGCTACATTTGGACAACTACAAGTCTAGTCTTCTCGGTTTTCGACAATGGTCGAAGTGAGAATCATTCGCTCCGTTGGCTCGGTGATCTCCAAGCTAATACAAGTCACTCGTGGCTCAGTTTCCGAAGACGCTACAGCCGACCTGAACCAAGCTCTCGCTCATCTGAGGGACTTCGAAATTGAAGTATCCAATGAGATCCCGGATCCAACCTCCAGTCGACTGTTCCAAGATTATGTTGCTCAAGAGCTTCTCAAGGTGCTTCGACACAAGACGCAATTTGGCTGCTTTGTATTTCCAAAGCCCCACCAGACAAGCCGAGATCTGGCCGCCTTTTTCTTGGAAAGGTTTCAACAGAAGCGCATTGCTGCAGATATGCAGGGCTAATCCTTACATTTTTCGCTTACTTGCTCTTTGTGTGCTTTCGTTACTGGCCTGTCGCTTGCACATTGTCAATAAATCAGAGCCAAACCTGACACGGGAAGCACTGAAGCAGAAAATGGGTCGCTAAATTTGGAGCGCCGAGAGTTTTTGTAGTCTTGTTTTTCAGCAATGCCTCATGTCGTAAAGATTCGCACCGTGGACTCGGTGATCGCGAAGCTACTGATGGTCACTCTCGGCACAGTTTCCGCAGATGCTACTGACGACCTGAGCTTTGCTCTGGCTTTCCTGAGGGGTGTTCCAATCGAGGCACCAGCCGAGATTCCCGACCCAAATGCCACCCGATTATTCCAAGACTACGTTGTTCAAGAACTTCTCAAGGTGCTTCGGCACAAGACACGCATTTTTTTCTGCCTCGTCCTTCCAAACCAATCTCAGTCACGGCGGGATCTGGCCGCTTACCACTTGGAGCAGTTTCAACAGAAGCGCATTGCCGCAGATATGCAGGGCTAATCCTTACATTTTTCGCTTGCTTGCTCTTTGTGTGCTTTCGTTACTGGCCTGTCGCTTGCACACTGTCAATAAACCAGAGATAAACTTGACACGGGAAGAGTCGTGTTTCTCGTCAATGCCAATGCGGGGAAAGCTAAATTTGGACAGCGGACGGAAAGTGTGAAAACCCAACACCCTCTCGTTGTCTCGTTGGGATGAATCCGAGAGAAATGGTAAGTTGATGGGAGGTAAAGAAACAAATGGACAAGGATGGAGCTAAGGAAAAGCATTGACTCGTCGTTCAACAAGAGGCAATCAACATGTAAACTGGCAAAAAACAACAACGCACACACAGTTGAGTCGTAGACTCGTGGAAAAAAAAACAGAGGACAGCCACCCTTAGTGGTGCATGTGGATTGAGGAGAACACGGAGCCAGAGGGTGGCGGCAGCGCAGAATACCGCTTGTAAAAGCTGCGACAGTCCGAACACAGTGGATGGGCTCGGTGCCGTGGATCCTCGTACCAGGTGACCGAGTGCGTTGTATGGCAGTGCTCACAATGCTGGTGCGGCGAAAGCTGTGAATGGTGGTGGGTGTGAGATCGGTGGTGGCCGGTACTGCGATGCGAATGGTGATGCTGATGGTGGCGGTGATGGTGAAGGTGGTGGCTGTGGTGGTGGTGCGATTCAGGTGCAGAGACTTTAGGAGGCGGCAATGGGTAGGGATGTCGCTCCACGTCCATGCCAGCGCTGCTGCTGCTGCCGCCGCCCAAGGACGACAAAATGTGCAAAGACCGAGGAGAACGCGGGCCGGAGAGCGCGCTGTCCGACGAAATGCTGATAATCGGCGCGCTGGCATCCCTGGGTGCTGAAGGGTGGAGCACTTGCTCGCGCAACCACCCGAGAGGCAATCGTGGAGTGGTGGCTTCAAGGCGGAGGTCGACAACGGCCTCAATCGACATTGTTGCACGCTGATCTGCTCCTTTCGTGCCCCCTAGCACGTTGTTCGCAGCAGCGATGGCAGCAGCCGCTGCCGTGGTTTGCGCCTTCCACGCTCGATACCGCAAGCTTCCTTTCCAGCGGTAGTAGATGGCGACAATCTCGCCGGTGCTGCGATGGGGCAAAAAGTGAGACCGAATCAGATGAAACTTTTTGCCGTGTGCAGCAAAGCCGCGCTCAAAGGCCAGAACATCGTTGCGGGTCCACGCATGGCTGTCTGTGGCATGGTGGTACTTTGGATAGGGCACAGGCCGGGCTTGCGGAGTATTTTCCGCGGCAATGCCGTCCTGCTCTTGCACGGTGAAAAAGTCGGCGTCAATGGCCGTCCCCAGCAAGGTTGGTGGCAAAGGTGCGCGCGCAAGCGCCTCGAGCGCCAGGCGAGGAGTGTAGTCGTGCTTGTACAACGTATGCAGCGCGTAAATCAAGGCCGAATTCGAACTGGCCCAGTCTAATAGTTCATTCATGTCGCGGTTGGAGGCCACGACATCCAGACCAAACGCGGCCAAACACGCGTACGTCATGAGCGACCGGGCATCCGTGAGATACTTTTGCAGCATGGATGCTGTCGCTTTTGGCGAGGTTTTGGAGATGAGACAGGGGAAATCAAACATAATCTCGCTCGAATCGACATAGTCTGAATGTGCGGGCTTCGATTCACCTTTCAGGAAGAGTGTGGGCGGGTTTGCATCGGAAGAAGCAGCAGCCGCCGGCGCAACAGCAGCATGCTGTCCAAATTGCACGAGCGGAGGCTCGATCTGGTACTCGGGACTAATGCGCATCGTGCCAGGCCCTTCGAATGGAAGGCTCTTGAGCGAGTTGCGCCGGTAGGACGAAGGCACTAAAGGATAAGTTGTGGTGCCAGGTATCCGCGCCAAGCTCAGCAGCTGTGAACGATGATCCAGAATGTACGAGTAAAAAAACGTGTCCTCCTGCGACAAGTAGTCAGAAATGGAAGAAATGGTCGACAAGTGTTGAACACGGCACTTGGAAATGGCCGCCTCGGAGCTAAGAAGCGTCACAAAGGTGGACAAGAAGAGCTCGCGGTCGCGCAGCTGGTTGTACGCCAAGGTCGGGTTTTCGCCTCCAGCAGGAGTTCTGAAAACAGGTCCAGGGAGCTCCATTCTGCGGTAGTACCACGCCACTCGAAGATCACAAGGCTGCCTTGGGTCTGTTGGTCAGTAGAAGGCCGGTATAGGTGATGCACGATGAGCACTCAAGGCGCATCAAAAACGATGCAACTTCAACCGACGTGAAACAATAAAAAATCAAACTTACCAAAGGGGTAGGTGGTGGGAAGAACGTCGACAATACGTCCAACAGTGAAGGGCAAATGGCGTTCCGAGCTTTGACAGTAGACATCGTCTTGTTTGAGGAAGACGAACAAAGACCCAATCAGCAAATACACTCGAGTCAGTGCAACAGTCCAACAAACTTGAAGGTGGTGTTGCTGGTGTTGCAGAGCGCGCAAGACAACAAAATCGCCGACAAACCCGAGCCACTCACCTCCAACGTGAAAAACGGTGCCCTGCGCGACTGCCATACGAGCGGGATTGGGTGTGACTTCAAACCGAATATAGGCCTTGTTCAGAGCGTGATAAGCATGAGGAATCTGATCGAAAGTATCTGCCGTATCCTGGTGGCCCATACGCTCGGCGTCCGCTTGTGCGGCCTCGGCTGATTTCTCGGGCGAGAATGGAAATCCGCTCAGATAAGCGTCGAGACCTTGAGTTACAGGTACAGCATGGCCATGCGGTAACTGTAGTCCATCATGATGGTTTGGATGTGCGCCAGCAGCAGCAGCCCCAGCAGCAGCAGCAGCTGCAGCAGCAGCAGAAGAAGAAGCCGAATGAAACCCAGCTCCATCGACATGCAGCAAATCGTCCCACGGCGCCGCTGCGTGTAGTCGTGAACCCAGCAGAGGAACGCCATTTCCGTTCTGATGAACGTTTCCAGTGACGTGGTCGAGCCAGATCGGGCCTGTGACGGAAGCTGACATTTCGCGCTCGAGCTGGTCTTCGTCCAGCAGCGCGTCGACAGCATCGACCGACGGGCCGACCTCGACGCCCAGCGAGTGCTCGTAGAAGTCTGCAATGCCCTGCCCGTGGACGGCAGCAGCAGCAGCAGCAGCAGCAGCAGCAGCCTGAGTGGGATTGACGGTCAGTGCTTGGACTTGGCCGTCGTGCTGATACAGGCTCCAGTTGTTCGCTCCAGCGCCGCCTGTGCCACGAATGCCGTCGTCCTCGTCGTCATCGTGATCATTGTCGTTCAGGCCATGCGCGGGCGCGGACCGATCGAGCAGCTCTGGCGGCGACGGCGGATCCCCCAAATCCATTTGTTGTTCTGCTTGTCTTCTAAGAAGCAAAAATGGAGGACTAGCGAGGCTCGAATAAATAGGAGACCTGAACTTGGCCAGTTCGTTAGTTCACGATCAGAGGCGTTACTTGCTGTTTGGTGCGCGTCTCAGAACTAGAGCGCAGTCGCTGAGATCCAAATGGCTGGGTTTTGACTCCGCTCCATCTGCAACATCATCATCAGCATCATCAGTATTCTAAACATCATCATTATTGTAAGCATTATTTATTATCACACACAATCGTCGTTGACTTTGTGGTGAGTCGCAGTCTCCATTCTGTGGTTGTTCAAGCAAGGCCAGCATTGGGGAGGACTCGTCTCCTCACTCGACGCCGGTGCTGCAGGCAACATCAAACAACCACGATGACAGCCGCGATGATAAAGTCGGGACTCCAACGCTATGCCGTGCAGCTGGGACGTCCATTGCCATCTCGGACGCGGATTGCTGGCTGCAGATTTCTCACAACGTCAACGCATGCATTACTACCAGCATCCAATCCAAACCCATTGGGTTATCTGTGCTCACCTACGGTAGGATGACGCGCTTCACGATAGAATACTCAAGCATACAACAAACAAAAAGCTAGCGGGCTCACTTTCAACGACATGTTTGGTATTGTTGGATGCGGTGCAGCAATTTCAGAACCTGCTCAAGAACGAAGCCAAGTAATGTCCTCAAACGTGTGATAAGCGACGCAAAAATGTGGTACACTCAATCGATGGTTTGCAACTCACTTGGCTGCAGAGCGGTCGATGCCTTTCTGAAAGGAACGAGGACGAACAAGACAACGTTTGTGCAAGAACTGGAAGCCACAGTGCGAGATCGACATGCAAGCCCGTCGTGGGACTGCATTGGAAAGTTTCTTTACTTGTTGCGTCAACCTGGAGAGTCATTGGGCTGGTTGCCGTCGGCAAGCTCAACCGGGGGTCGAGCCAAGTTGCCCACGTATGTTCGCCAACATTGCGAAACGGGTGCCATCCAGCCACTCTTGGAGTGTGGGCCGGATACTGGGGCACCTGTATCGCTTGCTTTATCTCCCGAGCAGCGTCTTGTCGCCTTCTTGTTTCCTACAAGGCGCGCGCACTGCTTTAACGCGAAAATCTTCGACTTGGGTTGGAGCAGCCATTCATCATCCGCGGTAGCGAATGCGCCGGCGCCGCGTCCAACCCTCGTTGCCGAACTGGACAATGTTCACGAGCTGGTGCTTGGTACGCTCAACGACACTGTCGCTGGTGTGCCCGTCTTTTTCACGCGCGCAACCCCAAGTGGTCGAGTCGATCGCCTCTTTGTTGCGGCCGTGCCGTCGCAAGCCTCACCAGCCACTAACTCCACCGCGTTCAAGCCGTACGCTCACCTGGTATACCAAGAAACCAACCCTGCCTTTTCCATCGACCTGTCTCGGACACACGATGCTCGATGGATTTGCGTCCGATCTGGAACGCGGACGCTGCAACATGTTTGGGTAGTAAACGGACGCACTCCCATCATGCTCCATCCAACCACCAAGCAGTCAAGGCTGCAGCTTGTGGACATTACTCTGAACAGCTCTGCTGTCGGTCGGGAGCACTACCTGAGCCACCGGAACGACCAATTTCTGCTGCTTACGAACAGCGGAGCGAATAGCGAAAATCAAGTCTTGTTTGCACCCAGTCCGCCTGCCTCCGATGAGCACGAGCCGATAGAAGGCATCACAATGCTGCTGGAGCGCCAGTCAAGCACGAAACTCTTGATTGAACAATCCGCTCCGGGCTTCTTGTGGACCGAGTGGTTGCCCAAGGCTGCGTTTCATGGTGCGTCGATTGTGGATATTCAGGTTCAAGACGGCCAGATTGTTCTCTTTCTATCGAAACGGGGCCGACCAGCAATCTCCATTGTCAGCTCGGTCGCTGCTGCCGCAGACACGACGCGACAATTGCATCATTTTGTTCCGCCCCACACCCACGCCAATCATCATCTGCAACAACTCGCGACGGATCGGCTGCTGACATTTTCATCAATGAAAACCGGCCAATTTCACATTATCTGGATTCATTTTGATGCGACCATTGCCAGCGTTCACCAAAGCAAGACCCCCAAGAATGGTGAATTGGCTCTTCGGTTGCGGTCGGCAGCCATTGCTCGAGACATTGAAGTGGGAATCGCAATGTGGCCAGCGCCAAAAGTGATTTGGGCACAACCGTCGTGGCTCTCGTCTTCCGAGCTAGCAGCCATGTCTACTGCCGACAATGCGGGATGGATGAGCAGGATGAGTCGGTTTCTTCATGAGCGGTATTCGCTCGCTCGCAATGGACCCGTCCCTCCGTCGCTCGATCTTGACAAGTTTGTCAGCTACTCGGTGCGTGCTCGCTCCTTGGATGGAACGACGATGGTACCCATCACCCTCGTTCACGCCATCGATGTACCGCTCGACCAGCCTGTGCCGCTCTTGGCCACTGGGTACGGCGCCTATGGAGAAGACGCCCTGGACATGTTTGGTCGAGATGAAATGACTGAGGCCTTGTTGAGGCGCGGCTGGATTCTTGCGCTGTGCCATGTCCGTGGTGGTGGCGAGCTTGGACGAACTTGGTATCAAGCGGGGCGTCGAGAAGGCAAACCAAACTCCTTCCTAGACTTTGCAGGCTGCATCCTAGCCCTACAGCAAAGACCGTTGGCGCTGACCAGCAATAATCCTGCCACCCGACCACCATGGTGCCCTGCTGACGCTCCCGGCACAACGCCCGAGAACTGTCGACTAGAATATGACAGCCCTTCGCCTGTTGGCACTCGCTCTGCCCCTTTCACAACTCCGCAAATGACCGCGCTCAAAGGCGTGAGTGCTGGCGGCCTACTGGTTGCCACGACGCTATTATCGTTTCCTGGAATTGCTCAAAGTGGAATCTTGGCATCTGCGTTCGTGGATCCCTTGGCAGAGATGCTGGACTCCACAAGAACACTATCCCAACGCGAGCACGACGAGTGGGGAAATCCGCTCGTTGATTCTTCCGCGCGCAAACGGATCGAGTCCTTCTCCCCAGTGACTCTTGCAGATAGTTCCTTGGCGTCCAGGCTGCGACAGGCTCAAGGCTTGGATGTGCAGCACCCACTAGGCTACCCATACTCGCACATGCTGTTTACGGTTGGCACGCGAGATACGATTGTCCCATTCACACAAACCCTGCGGCTCGTGGCCCAGCTTCGAGCTGAAACTGCCAAGAACGTCGGCAACGCGACAACACCATTGCTTCTGTGTCATGTCATGCCAGACCAAGGACATGTCGTAGAAGGTGCGTCCGCGTTTGTGCAAACTTCAAGTATAGAATTGAGTTTCCTCACGGATTGTCTGAGCCGTGTCAGTGGTTGATTTCCGCGGTCCAACGGCGAATAAGTCACTACAATTGTCGGCGTGTGTGTATCGATAGTGCAATACAGGAACGTAAAAATCAAATAATAGTACCAAAGCAGTGTGCAACGCAAGCGTCAGGCAGCGGTGTCGAGTACACCAGCCCTTCAGCTGCGCATCGTCACCAACGTATTACGCGACGATCGATGCTGCAGCTTCCAACCGGGCCGAAAATGGCGACAACGCGTCGATTGTTGGTTTGTGCCGTTCGACCACCCCCGTTTCTTGTGCTTGTTTGCCACCGTCAAGCCTTTCTTTTGCTCTAACATTGTCGTGCTTTTCGCTGTGATTTTCGCTTGCTTCAATACCCAATGCAACAATTCGACACGTTCAATGTTGGCCGTGTCAAGTGATCTTGCCTGGTTGTTTTTTTGTTGTTTTTTTGTTGTTTTTTGATTTGTTTTTTTGATTTTGTGTTCTTCTTCGCTCATGCGTTTGACCCTCCTTGTCAAGATGCACAGTTTTCACACAAGGGTTATTCTTGGGATGCTGCGCACAGAGTCGGAAGCATGCCAGCAATTACAACCCAATCACAAGCAACCCAGTGCGAGATAGGATTGGGTGGAGAATTCGCGCTCACTTTTCCTTTTGCTTGTTTTGGCCATCCGATCGGACTAGCAACAGTAAGCCAACGCAACGCGCGCATCGTCAAACCCGCCCTCAAAAAAGCAATTCACTCCGCTCTTCCGATGAAAGCGATCGCTGCCGCTTTACGCAAGTCGGCAACGAGCTGCTTCACCAAGCGACTCGAGTCTGTTGAGTCTGCGTGGGTGCAGAACGCACTGCACTCCTCGGCTGTCCTCGACTCCCTCTCTCTCTCTCTTTCTCCCTTTCTCTCTCACCACCCCTCTCAGGATCGAATGCATCCTGTTGCAGCAAGATCGTTAGCTAAAGCAGAACAAGTGACGGAGCGGAAGGAACAGCAGGGGGCCCGTACGATTGCCACTTCGCCCCAAAACACAAAAAAACAAAAAAAAAAAACAATCAAAAAAACAATCACAATCTCGCCTCGTTTCCCCAACTCCCCCCCCCGCGCGCGCGCTTCTATTGAAGACGCGAGTTGTCAAACAAGACTAATGGAGGCGATTCTAGACGCGGGCGCTGGGAGACAGGGCAGACAGGGCACTCGCTTGAATATTGCGGGGGGGTTTTGTTTGAGATCTGGGGGTCGGAAAAAGGCTCCGCTTCCAATTGCCACCAGTTTCAATCACACGCACACGCACCCGCACAGCTGGCATTTCAGCACCGTCCCGCTGCAAGGGGGGTGAGTGTTGTATAAACCCTGCAAGCTCACTCTGTAAAATCTCTCTCTCTCTCTCTCTCTCTCTCTCTCTCTCTGTGTCTGGGATTTGACCACAGAAAAATGATTCCAAAGGAGTTTGCCTTTGGGCTGCTTCTGCTGTTCTTGATGATTTATCACGTCCAGTTGGCACAGGCAGTCGATGCTTGCGGCACTGGCGGCGTGTGCGATTGCTCGGGAACGACCGTCATTTGCAATACTGAATCTCTCACAACCATTCCAAGCGGAATCCCAAGCAACACAACGCACCTGTAAGTATCACCGAAGCGTTGAACTTTGATTCAAAGCATTGACCTCCTGATTGGCGTACGGTCGATAGGTCCCTGCAAAGCAACCAGATCACCAGCATTTCTGTCAACGCATTCACAGGCCTGACTGCGCTGATTTGGCTGTAAGGCAGCAAAAAAGACATAAAGTCGCATCCACAACCAGCTCACTCGTTTCGTCTCCATCTGAAGGTATCTGACCGACAACCAGATCACCAGCATCTCTGCAAACGCATTCACAGGCCTATCTGCACTGACTTACTTGTAAGCTATCGATGACACGAAGAATCGCGCAACCCACTCACTCACTCATCCTCCACCCAGAGTACTCAAAGAAAACGAAATATCCAGCATTTCGGCAAATGCATTCACAGGCCTGTCTGCGCTGAAGGAAGTGTACGAAAGCAAAAGGCATGAAGAATCACCATAGCCTCACTCGTGTGCGTCTCGATTTGCAGGGATCTATCCAACAATCGAATCATCGACCTTCCGACCGCTGCATTCGCAGGCCTTCCTCAGATGTCTACCTTGTAAGCAAGCAAAGACAGAATGAATCACACGTCAACAGCTCACTTGTTTGCGCCTGCGGCTACAGGCGTCTATCACGCAACCAATTCAACAGCATTCCCTCCACCGCAATCACCACAGGCCTAACTGCGCTGAAGGAATTGTAAGCAAGAAAAGACTGCGAGGATGACGCAGAAAAACAGCTCACTCATTTCCAACTCAATCTGCAGATACTTGGACGCTAACAACATCTCCAGCATCTCCACAGCCGCATTCACAGGCTTCCCTGCACTGACTTATTTGTAGGCAAGCAAAGACGGGGAAGCCTCGCTGACAAACGACTCACTCGTTCGCGACTCCATCTGTAGATATTTGGCCGACAACCCGATCACCGACATTCCCGCAAACACATTCGCAGATTTGACTGAGCTGAGGCACTTGTGAGCAAGCATAGATAACAAGAATCGCACACCAACGGCTCACTCATTACAACTCAATCTGTAGATATCTGCGCAACAACCAGATCTCCAGTGTGTCCGCAACCGCGTTCGCAGGGCTCTCTGCGCTGAACTATTTGTAAGCAAGCAGAGACGGGAAGAGTCAAACGTAAAATGGCTCACCAACTCTATCTGTAGGGATCTATCCATGAACAAGATCAGCAGCCTTTCCGCCTCTGTATTCACAGGATTGACTGCGCTGTCTATCTTGTAAGCAAGCAAAGCCAAGAGAGAGCACACACACACACACACACACACACACACACACACACACACACACATAGCTCACTTGCTGGCAACTCTTTGTGTAGATATTTGCAAAGCAACCAGCTGAGCAGCATCCCCGCGTCGTCATTCACAGATCTGGCTGCGCTACAGCATTTGTAAGCAAGGACAAACATGAAGAAGCGCTGCGAAACGGCTCATTCGTTAGCAACTCTCCATGTAGGTACCTTTCCAGCAACCAGTTCACCAACCTTCCAGCCGCTGCATTCACCGGCCTGGATGCGCTGATCGTCTTGTAAGCAAGCAACGATAGGACGAATCGCACATATGGGCTCACTCGTCTTTGCGACTCGATCTGTAGATGGCTGTCCGGTAACCCACTCACCAGTGTTCCCACTTCTGCACTCACAAGCTTGTCTGCGCTGAGGAACTTGTAAGCAAGCAAAGATGGGAGGAATCACGCAGAGGTAGCTCACTCGTTTGCAACTCTATCCGCAGGGATCTATCCTCCACCAAGATAACCAGCATTTCGGCGAACGCATTTGCGGGTCTGAATGCGCTGACTGTCTTGTAAGCGAGCAAAGGCAAAACAACAATCATCCACAAACGGCTCACTCGTCGCCGACACTATCGTAGGGCTCTGCACTACAATCCAATCGCCAGTATTTCTGGCTCTGCATTCACAGGCCTGACTGCGCTGACTGCCTTGTAAGCAAGCCCCCTTATTGCGCGTGTTGAATGCACTTCTCATTTCAAGTTACTCTTAGGCATTTGAGTAACACTCCATTAACCACTTTGCCGCCTGGTCTGTTTCAAGGCTTGCCCAATGGTTTGCGCTTGTCGACCATATCTCCAGTGCTGAGCCCCAACAACTTTACCTTTGGTGGGAATACTATCGCTCCGCCCAGCACATACGGCAGTGCATCCGAACCATACCGTAAGTTGTCCGGGGTGATAAAATCTTCAAGTGATCCGTTCGCTGACTTGTGAATTGCAGAATGTGATACCGTCTGTGCTACTTGCTATGCTGTTGGGAACGGGTCGTGCTGCCCGATCGATTGTCTGCTCTGCACATCATCCGCTGCGTGCACTCAGTGCTATGACGGATATGGCGTGTTGAGTGGATCATGCGTTCCGCTTGCTTCCATCGCTTCTATCTCAGTCGCTTCCGTCGCGTCTGCCTCAATCGCTTCAGTCGCTTCTGCGGCAGTCGCGTCCGTCTCTTCAGCTTCAGTCGCATCCGGTGCGACTGCCTCGACCGCCTCTGCCTCGATTGCTTCTCGTCTTTCCGCCACCTCTGCCATGTCGGCATCCTTTGCTTCCCTCGCTACTGCGTCAATTGCATCACAAGCGTCTGCATCTGTTGCGTCCGATGTTTCCGCAACCTCTGCATCCTTTGCTTCCGTCGCCACGGCATCCTCGGCTTCAATTGCTTCTGTGTCTTCAGCGTCACTTGCCTCCGAGGTCTCCGCATCGCTTGCTTCCCTCGTTGCTGCGTCTTCAGCTTCAATTGCCTCTGAGGTGTCCGCGTCGTTTGCTTCTGATGCTTCCGCCATCTCGGCATCTGATGCTTCCGTCGCGACGGCATCTTCAGCTTCTATTGCAACCGCGGCGAGCGCGTCATCCGCATCTGTCGCGTCAGTTGCAAGCGCGTCATCCGCCTCTGTCGCTTCTGAAGTTTCCGCGACCTCGGCATCCTTTGCTTCCATCGCTGCAGAGTCGTCAGCCTCGGTTGCATCCCAGGCATCCGCATCAGCAGCCAGTGCTTCGTCTGCGTGGCAGACATCTGCTGCATCTGCTGCGTCCAATGCTCCGAAAGGCTCAAGTGACTCAGAGTCATGGCCGATCATTCTCGGAGTGATTCTTGGCCTGTTAGCTCTTATCTTGTTGGCTGCGCTGGCTGTGGCTCTTCGGCGTCGTCGCGCACCAAAATCATTGCCAGTCATCAGCACAGCCACCAAACCACGCGAATCTGTATCCGCCTCAGAACCGACTTACCAGTCTGCTGATTACCGCGGCACTGTGTCCAACGTTGTGAATCCAACCTATGAAGCTTTGTCTGCCGCTGGCAACCATGCCTTGTACGAGAATGTTGGCTCGACGCCCCAGGCTCCTCCAGTCGGTTTGTCGGAACAGGTGTATGCCGAAGCATCTGCGGTTGCGCCCAGTTCAATGCAAGCGTCAGGCAGCGGTGTCGAGTATGCGGATCCTTTGCTGCCTAACGCATCGTCTGTTCGTGTGCAGCCCGCTTCCACACCAACCACGTACTCGGCGATCACTGTTGTGCCATCCGAGCAGACGTACGAAACGGCGTCTGCTACTCCCGCTCAAGCCTTGTACGAGGATGTCGGCTCAAAGCCCCCAGCTTCCCCAGGCGCGTCGGAACTGCTCTATACCGAAGCGTCCACGACTGGATCCGGTGTCGAGTACGCCGATCCTTCGCTGCCCAATCCCTCGTCGGTTCGTCCGCCGCCAGAGTCAGCAGCAACCCCTTACGCGACAGTCGCAGTTGTACCTTCGACGCAGACCGAGAATAGCGACTACGCGTCGATCGCAAACTAGCAAACTGGCGCTGATGATTGGAACAGAGTTCGGAAGCCTTCATGCATCTCTTTTGCTCTGCCATTCTCATGCATTTCACTGTTTTGGTGTTACAAGGGTTGCAAAATGCTTTGTACTGAGTGGTGAGAAAGAGGTAGAGAGCGACGATGACAAAAATGACAAGAATTGACACCCCCCGACATATTGCAACAAGCGGCCATACACACAAAATATTCATAAATAAATTTAAAAAAAAAACAAGTGGCCATGTATACAGGCCTATGCAATCGACTCTGTAGCCAATGCAGTGCGATAGAGGATACCCTGAGGTAATTGCGGAGAAAGTGCTTCTTGCAAAGTGGCAGCAGCACGAGCACTACTGCCGCCACCGACAGAACTCCATCCATGATACACACGTGCAGCAGATAAGAGCGGTACCAAAGCAGCAGCCGTAGTGGCATCGTGGGCTACTACGAGGCTGACGTGATGCTTGAGCGTGTCGACCCACAAAAGCGCCTCGGCCTGAATGCGCTCGACGTCGCTCATCTTGGAAAGGGGATCGTCCTGCTCGGCGTGAACGGCGACTTGGCGTTTGGCAAGGTCAGCAGCCCAAATGGCGTCGACATTCGGAACGAGCGCATCTTCTCCATGCGGGAGGAGCGTGGTCATGATTCGCATCGAAGGTCTGTGCTCGCGAATGTGAGCAATGACTTCCCACCAGCGCGCTGGCATGTGATGCGCGTCGCCCTCGCGATAATCGATGCGAGTGACGACGTGCACAACACCGACCTTGAGGTGTTCGATGATGGATGCTATGGCTGATGGATTGACAGTCTCTGGGCCAAGGCAAATGACATCGAGAGCACAGTCGCCGTCGAGGGTGCTCGTGGCTTGGCTGCTTGCTTCCCAGTGGGCGACATTTTTGCCTTCCATGCTCGATGCATGGGTGCTGATGACAAAAACGTGGCGGAACATGCCAAACGGATTGATGGAAGCGGTAGCCTCCCCAAGGGGGATACCCAAGGCGAGAACGGCCAGAGACTGACGCTTGAGTCGGCCAGGCAGAGTCGGAGCCTGGATGGGCGCGTCCACCATGGAGGACTTGCTCAGATCGAGCTGCGCGCCAGCATTGAGCTCTTGTGTCCAGCGTAGCGGCCCGACCAGCCCGCAGCCGAAGGCGCACACATAGGTTTGCCGTTGTTGCAAATCCTTTGCCATAGCCTCGGTTTCCTTCATGTCCCCACGAAGGAACGGCTCGGCGGCGACCAGGTCAGGAATGTTCGAGGTGGCAATCGCCTTTGGAGATTGCGACCGAGCAGCAGCAGCCTCGGCTGCTTCGAGCACTGTGCGTGCTCGGCTCAGCTGGCGACTGTACGGAGAAGGGGACATCCTGCTCACTTCTTGTGTAATCTGCTCAAGAGCGGTGCGAGCCACTTCGACATGGCCCGCGTTCACGTCCAACACGGCAAGATTGATGGCGCATAACAATGCCAGGTTGCGTGAAGAGTGATCGAGAACCTGTTGTGGGCTGCTTTGACACCGCTCAAGGTGTCGTCTCCCCAAAGCCAGAAGCGTGGTATCCACTCCGCGTGCAAAGTACAAGATGTCTTGGGCGGCGCGGTAGTCGCTGATTTGAGCCGCTGCAGCGAGGTTGCTAGAGAATAGAGCCGCGGAGCTCAAGACGCCAGAATTGATCGCCTTGATGGCAGCGGGCTCCAACGTGGCTGCGCTTCCTGGAGTGTTGGCCGTCGCCTGGACAGGACCACCCCACGCTGCTGCCAGGGTGTCGCTAACGACAGCGGCATTGACGATTGCCTTCTGTCGCGTGCGGTGCCTGATGGGGTCGAGCTTGATTGTGGCACTCATGGAGAGAGGATGTCGGCGGTAGCGCACGAGAGGAACGGGGGCGTACACCCAGGGTCCGCAGTTGTGGCGCACCCGCAGCCAATAGTCCCAGTCTTCGGTGCCCATGAGACTCGTGTCGTATTTGCCAACTGCGTCTGCGCAGCGACGACGGTACATGAACGAGGCCATGCCATAGTTCCGGCTGATGATTTGAGCGTAACTCATTGTCAAGGTGCCGACCACCTGGCGAGACGTATCGACGCCGTTGGCGTCCATGTTGATAAAGTCTGCGTAGGCAAAGTCTGCCTCTTCGTGGGACTCTAGAGCACGACGAAGGGTGGCCACAAACAAGGGAAGCTGGATGTTGTCAGCGGAAATCCAGGTGAGCAACGTGCCACGCGCCGCATCAAAGCCAGCATTGAGCGCTCCAGGCAGCCCCGTGTTGGTTTGACGGATGATCTTCAAGGAAGGACTTGGTGCGTGATTCCCAGCTGACGATTGTCGAAGACGTTGGAGTTCGGCGTCTGCTTCGAGCTCGCGAAGATACTGGACGGTTGTCTGGTCTGTCGAGCCGTCGTCAACGACAATGAGCTCCAGCGGGCCTGCGTCAACCTGGTGCTTGAAGATGGATTCAACAGCCTCTTTCAAGTACGATTGTGCGCCATTGAACACGGGTAGTACGACGGACACGAGGTCGGGCTGGAGTGAGATGTGGGACGCGTGGTACGGGTGCTCAGTGCTGTCGTCTGCTGCTGCTCCTGTGAGCAAGAAGTAATCGTCGTGCTCTGGCTCGTGCTCGTGCTCGTGCGAGTGGTCCCCGTTTTGCAGTTTCAGGAGATCTTCGAGCCATTTGGGATGCTGGTGCACATGCTCACCAGTGTTGCCCAGGAACGCCTCCAAAGCCTCGTAAGTGTAAACCTGCATGACACCCTGCTGTAATGGCGCAGCAGCAGCCGCGGCCAGTTGCTCGTGCTTGTTGCGCTCCTCCAGGCGCCGCACCTGCTCCTCCACCAGCGCCTCTTCTGCGTCAGCCTCGGCGTCAAGAGCTGCCTGTGCTAGTTGCTCTGCTGCTCCCGCCGCTGCGTTGCTGTACAACGGCGCACGTATGTCAGCAGCATCACGCCTGCCAGGGTGATTCACCCCCATGGGAGCAGCGAGCTCCTCGTCCTCCTCCTGCAGAAAGCGGTCAATGTCTTCGACAGACTTCCGCCTGAGTCCCAGCGGCACCCCGGCGTCAGGCTCCTCCAGCGTTGCCCGTTGCGGAGGATGGACCTTGACCCCAGCGAGATGGCGTTGCTCACGCAAAAGCTCGTAATCCGCCCCTTCTCCCAGCGCGCCCATCCCGGGACCGCGCCACGCCACCAGCGTGTATGTCGAGAACATGACCATCATGCAGAGCGCAACAGCAACGACTGGAATCCGCCTGCGCAGCGAGAGCACTCGCCCAAGCCGCGCCAGCATTCGCATAGGGGAAAATGGGTAAAAAAAAAAAAAGCTGTTGTTAGTGTTTGAAAAAAAAAAACAAAAAAAAAACAGGTAACTATCAAAACGACTGACTGCAAATAATTAACGTCCACGATGAGGACAGGATAGAGCAGCAGAGCGAGAAGAAGGATTGTTTACAAGGCGTCATCATGAGAATCGTGAAGCAAGAAGCCAATCAAGTGCGTGTGAATCCAGTCGGCAAGATGGAGGAAACGCGCAAAGTGGAAATGTGTTAGATCCCGTTGCCAAAGTAGGTCAATGGATCTTGGCAGAGACAAAATGTGCGTCGAAACAACAAAAAAACAACGCCCCACGGAGACACAATTAAACAGCAGGTAAAACAACTTCGATCGCACGATGGCAGTTGAAAAGCGAGCAGTTGAAAATCGGCCTTTTTCCCCCAGTGGAAACAAGTGCAACCAACAAGCAAACAAAACAAAGCGATGAATCATAAACGATTGCATGTGTTGATTTTGCAATGATGGATGCGTTTATCACATTACCACGCAGGTGTTACCTTGACTCTTGCCACGGCGATTTGGCACTCCAATCGCCGCTCGGGCTCGGTCGCTCCACGCGCAAGGAACGAGAGTACCTGTTTTCATTCGAGGAACCTCCACAGCATTGCTCGTGACGAGATGGAGACTTGGGCAAGCGTCGAACGACGTAAGCGAATTTTTTTGTTGGTTTTTTCGCACCAAAGCTCCTCCCGGTGGAACTCGTCAGAGCTTGGTTGCTTCACAAGCCACGGCGCTCGTTTGCGTTGATTGCATTGGTCACGACCAACTCGGGCAGTTACAGCCGAGACTGGAGCCAATGAAGCTTCGCTTGAATGGGAGGGGTGGCTGTGGGAGAAAATTACACCATCACAACAGCGGTGTTGTTGTTGTTCTTTGGTTTCATTCGCAATTTTCCATTTGAAATTTTAGCATCACTCATCCAAAGCACTGTTAAAGAAAGCTGCCGCTTTCATGACGAAAAAAGAGGGGGTCGCAACAATGAGTCAAGAACAGAAAAATCTTTTATCGATTTTTTAACAAAAACGAGCACAGCTGACAAACGATCATTCACACCAACACTCAAAGCTGCTCCAGCTTTTCTTTCAATCTTGAAGAGACGGCATTTGACACTCGGACTTTCCAGCAGGCAAGGACCAACAGCTTGTTTTCGCGTAACATAGAAAACCAAAAACACTCAAAAAAAGGGGGCTTTTGGCTTTGTTTCAAGTCATCCAAGTCCGCCAGCGGACACGGCGCACAAGCTCGAGAGATGTTGAATACGGAGTGAAGGATGACCGTCGCTCCGTGGAAAGTGGGTTGCAAAACCAACAAGGAAAAGAAGAAGAAGGAAAAAAAAAAAAACAGGCAGTTTCAAGACCAATCAATGGGAATGGTCGCAGACAGCAGAAACAAAAAAATGAATAACTAGACACAAAAGGTAAGGAGAGAAGGGGGGCAGGTGGAAGTGAACGCTAAGGCCGGTATCAGTAGCGGGCGACCGAATCAATCAGCTCGAGCCGTTACGATAGAGCGGACGGGAGGACGAAGGACTTTATGCACGGATGGCGAAAACACCAGCCACTGCAGCAATCAGAGGCATGAGGGCGAAGGTCGCGAACGTTGAGGCGGCGCTGCCGTCCAAGTTTTGGGCGATGGGGTTGGTGTTAAAGTTGTCAGTGCTAATGCCGCCGGCAAGGAGATCCTTGGGGTAGGCGGTGGTGTTCTTGGAGCCAAGCATGGCGCACCACATGGCAGCGTTGGCAACAGCGTCGTTCTGGTTGTCGGTGCGCTTGATGTTCGAGGTGCGGATGCGGTAGAAGAAGGTAAAGTCGGTCTCGTCGGAAGTCGTGTACACAAAGAAGCTCAGCGTGTTGTCGTCGGGCGAGTCAAAGCAAGTGCTGACGCGGTTGACGCCGCATTGGGTGGGAACGACGTTGGTAGTGGCGAGGAAGGAGTCGCTGTCCGAGATGCTGTTGTTGTTTGTGAAAAAGAGTGGGACAAAAAAAAAGTCAGCAAAAAAAGTCCAATGCAGACCAAAGCAGCGGTACTTTCAGAGCAATTGCTCCCGCGGCGCGTCTCTCAGCGCCATAAATCACCAGTCGCTTCTGTGAGTTGCCATGAGGAGCGGCAGGCGGAATGGGGGCAACAGGAGAAGCGAGGGTGCAAAAAGTCGTCTTCCAATGGTTTTCCATACAATTCAACTTCCCACGGCTCATAATAATAATAATAAAGAAACCGCGAAAAACAAAAATAAAAAAATACTACAAAAGTTCAAAAAAAAAAAAAAAAAAGGCTGCCTTTCTCGGGTTTGTGGGTTTTTTTGTTTTAAAAAAAATGAAAAAGTGGGGTTTTTTGTTTCTATCGAGCTGCTCGTTGCCCTGCTGGGTGCGAAGCAAGTTGGCAAGTATCACAAGCCAGAGCACAAGAACCGCCTGAGGCTGGGTCGCGAGTGAAGAAGAAGAAGAAGAAGAAGAAGAAGAGACAAAGAACGAGTTATTAAAAAAATCTTGTTGTTTTGTTTTTGTTTTTTTTTTTTTGCTTTTTTTTTTTACTTTCGAGCGAGCTGCGCTTTGTCTTCAGTGTCCCGCGCCCTGCGCCCAGGTGCACTCGAAAGCAGAGACGACGGGCTTTCCGAGCATGTGAGGCGCACGACCGCACGACGTCGCGCTCACAGAGAAAAAGAACCGGAAAAAAAAAAGACACGCGTTTGTTTCCCATGTTTTCAAAAAAATCCGCAATTTTTTTAACCACTAGACGATTTGTTTGCGTTATATCGTGCTTGCTTTACGAAGCAGCTAACGAACGAGGCCAGCTTTTTCTTGCAGAGCGAACATGGTTTGTTTTTTTGGTTTTTTTTTTTTTTTTGGTTTGTTTTTCCTTCTTCTTCTTTGCTTCTCCTTCTGCTTCAATAGAGCGCGGTGCACGTACCAAGCAGTGGCGCCGTTGGTGAAGGTCTCGATGGCAATCTCAATCATCTTGCCCTGGACACCCGCAAAGTTGATGCAGACGTTCTCGCCCATCATGTAAGTCGCAACGTCGTAGCCGAGCGGGTGCGCGCCGGGGGTCACCGAGTACGTCCATGAGTAGTCGGCCTCGTCGACCTCAGTGTAAGTGATGGTCCGTCCGCAGGTGACGGCGAAGGCACTGTTGCCAAGAAGAGCGACGAGCGCAAGAGTAGCGAGAATGGCCTTCATTTGAGAGCACAAGCAGAAAAAAAACCAACAAAACAAAAAAAGGGACTGGAAAAAAAATTGGCTTCAAAATGGCTTCTTTCACGTTCTCTTTCGTTCTGCTTGAGGTCAACGTTCGGATGCTTTGGGGAGAAGCCCGGGAGGGTCTGTAATGCTGGGTTTTCAAGTCGTGAATGAAACGAGATACGACAGGGCAGCGATCTCGCCGAAAGCTGCTGTCCTGTATTCGGGTCATGGTCCAAACTCATCAATGCTTTAGTATACACACATGAATCAAGTACAACAGCAATGGTTGAATAAGCACCAACACAGCGAGCTGCCGCCCGCTACCTCGTTTCTTCTGTAATGTCCCAAAAGTACAAATATTCAACTCGCATCCACTAAGCAAGGGTCATCGGCGAGCAGCATTGCCGGGCAATTGCGCCGCAATCTCGCACACTTCGTCAAAATTAAGAGTCGCCATGAACGGCTCGGACGGCAGCTTGACCTTGACTCGCTGACGCGACGAATCGCGGTCGTGAAGCAGACCAATCCGGCCCCGCTCGGTGCCGCTAAGAATCAGTACTTTGGCACCAATCTCGCGCGGAACGACAGATTCTAGGTCGCGCTCCCGCAAGTCGGTCAGCGTGCGGTCGTCCTCGGTTTTGCAGATAAAGCGGTCGAGACGTTCTCGGTCGATTTCAGTCAAGACAACCTTCACTCCGTCGTACTTGCCATCCTTGTAGCTTCTGCTCACAACACGCACGCGAAGGTTTTCTGCCAGCCACGACGTTTTAAAAGCAAAGGGGGCGAAAGGAAGCGGAGGTCGAGCAGGAGGCATCGCAGCCGGACGGCTTGATGCTGCAGCAGGGATGGACACCGTCTCAATCGGGCGTACGGCTTCGGCCAGGTTGGCGTCGGTTGCGGAATCAGAACGCGGGGGTGCAGAGCCGTCACGCTTGGTCAAGCCAGGCAAGAAGACGACTTGTTTTTTTGGCGGAGCTGGGACGGCTGGTGCTGTGCTGCTTGCTGCTGCTGCTGCTGCTGCGTTTTTGGCCTGCTGTGCTTGTTGTTGCTTGGCGGCAGATTTTGCCGATGTAGGTGGCGGCTCGTTGTTAGCGAGCGCTTCTGATTTGGGTTTGGCACCGAGGCCGAGCCGATTGGCGCGTGGCACGGCGTCCTTTAGCTGGTTCCGCGCAGAGATCATGTCCTTGTCAGAAACACCCATGCCACGCAGCATGGCCATGCCGAAAGCCTCCACAGGCACGGCATTGTAGTTAATGTCGTCTGGCCGCAGCGAAACGTCGAGTCGAAACACGTCCGCCTCGCTCGAGAGGTTTTCTGCCCCAGGAATGCGATTCTGCATCATCAATGGGATGGTCTTTTGCTCGACATTGCCTGCTGTGATGGCAGCGCTGTCTTGCAAAAGCTCGCTCAAGGCGGTTTGGGCGAGCGCGGCCGCTTCCTCCTCCGCGGTCAACGTCCCATTCGCACCCGCAGCTGCGTTTGTTGGTGTACCTCTTGATGATGCTTGCATTTCGCCGTTGGATGTGGAGACATCCATTGCAGTGGCAGCACCGGTGGTACCAGTGGTACTTGAAGCAGCGTCCTCGTTGGTGCCAGGCTGGGACTCGAGTGCAACGCCCCACCGGTTGTTCTTGATGAGCGGGATGACGATGTGGGATGCCTTCAATGCTGCTGCGGCTGCTTCTGCGGCCTCCTCGGCGGCAGACTTGACTTGAATCGCGCTCAAGAAGCGCGTCGTAATCGCGCCGTCGCTGCTCGGGCCGTGCGCATCGTCCTCGTGGAAGGCAGCGGCCACACTTCGACTACCGCTACTACTGCTGCCATTTGTACCAGCACTACCAGCATGGTCGTCCAGGCGAACGCGCTTGCGTGGATCGCCGTCTGAATCATCGGCGGCTCTTCGGTGGAAGGATGCTGCTCCATTCCCGCCAGCACCAGCACCAGCTCCAGCTCCAGCTCCAGTAGTAGCAGATCCAGCACCCGCAGCGCCAGCAGCAGACAGATTGAGCTGGATGGCGAACGGCGCGATCGTAAATCCAGGTGTCGCTGAATCCGACATTCTCGCGTTGAATTCTATTGAATCGGAAAAATCAGACTGGATGTCATTCATATTCAGCGGACATGTTCATCGAGCTTGGGAGGAGGCGGGTGGTGGGGATATGAGGATGAGATTGGAGCGGATGCCCCAGCTGGTGTTGCTGCACAGTAGAAATCCGGTGTAGATCTAGTGTAGTGTTTACATGCTACTACACAGTGCAGGTACAAAAACGCTATTACCCACTCTGATCTCTCGTTCTATCTGATCGTTTATTCCTACAGCAGTAGGAGCATTGAGCTGTCCCCCTTTGTTTGTTTTTTGATCTGATTGTGTTTTCCACCATAAAAGTGCTCAGCTCTTGCGTTACATGCTTCCGACATCCAAAACGACATCTTTTGCGACTTGTATGCTCAGTCACTGAGCTTTCAAGTTAGTGCTTGCTTGTCGACGTCACTTCCGCCTGTTTTTATTTTTCCCCACTTCTTTTTTTTTTTTTCTTCCGTGTTGGAATGGCGACAAACGCTGCTGCTGCTGCTGCACCGTTGGATGAGCACAACGCAGAACAACAGCAAGAGCAACAAGCAGCAAACGAACAAGCAGTCAAAGAACAAGTCAAAGAAGAACAAGTCAAAGAAGAACAAGAAGAAGAAGAAGGCAAAGAAGAAGGCAAAGAAGAACGGAGACAAAACGCTGAATTTCCCGCCAAAGCCAAAGACGAAGAAGAATCGGCAGCCACAACCGAGTCGTCGTCCAAGTCGTCGTCCAAGTCGTCCACCACGCTGTTGCATGATACTGGCACTAGTGCAGTGCCATCGTCGTCGCAGACAGTCAGCAAGGCTGCCGCAGTCGATGTGGTGTCGGCGCGCGTGCTCGTGTCGGGCCATCTGAAGTGCTCGCTGCTGGTCAACGGCCCGCTTGTGCCTGCCGTCGTCGCAGCCGCTGCCGAGGTCGAGAAGCTGCAACAGCAGCAGCAGCAGCAGCAGCAGCTGGATGGAGCAGCTGCAACCAGGCCGCGGTCAAAGACAAGGACGACTCCAGCGCTGGCGTCGCTCGCGGCATTGGCAATGAGCCAAGCCGCAAGTACGACCTCCAACACAGCCTCAGCCGAGGACGAGGGTGCTAGCCAGAGTCAAGCAACGGAGGACCAGCCACTGGCATCAAGTGGCAACAATGCCAAGTCTGCTGCTGCACTGCTCCAGTCGACAGAGATGACTGCCCGGCATCTGCTGTACGGGGCGATGGGCGTGGTACTCACCCCGCTCGCCAAGCCAGACCAAGTTCGAGGTAATTTTTGTCGCACATCGTTCAGACACTGCACACACTTGTCATTCGTATCATGGTGGAACAACACGCCGGCGTTCGAGAGACAGAAGCGGGGTGTGGATTTGCATTGTCTCATCTTCTCGCTCACACAAATCAATTTGGCCTTTCTGGTGCTTGATTGCTTTTTTTTTCTTTTTCTTTTTGCTTGTAATGTACCAGTCTACCCTGTGAATCGGATTCTCGCAGTCGAGTGGGCATCCCCAGTCGAGCAACTGTTTTTTGAACAGCCAGATAGATTGACAGCGACGCCAGCAACAGAGCCCGTCTCAACCAGCGAACCACTTGCTACTGCTCCAGCTGCAACTGCTTCAACGACACTGTCAGCCCCGTTGGATATTCCTCCCAATTCCGCGCCAAGCAGCAGCAGCAACAACAACAACAACAGCAACAACAGCACCAGCACATCTCGCTTTGACTATCCGTTCACAGTCCCAAAGCCATCCAACATGCCGCCGCCGTCGACAGAAACCTCCCTCACACTCCACCTTGTGGATAGTACCTCGCACAAGCGTCGATGGGTGAAGCGCACCCTTCTGCTGAGCTTTGAATCCGTTGCCCACGCCACCGTGGTCTACGAAATGCTGGTAGCCATGCTGGTCACCCAGGCGCAACGCCCAACCCGTTTGATTGCGATTGTCAACCCTGTGGGTGGTCGGAAGCAGGCTCGCATGGTCATGGCGTCGGTCGTGCAGCCATTGCTCGAGCTTGTCCAGATCCCGTGCCAAGCGCTCGAGACCCAGGCAGCTGGGCAGGCAAAGGACCTCGCCCAAGGACTGGACTTGAATGCTCTCAGTGGCATTCTCTGTGTCGGAGGCGATGGCACCGTGTCGGATGTGGTCCACGGCCTGCTGGCCAACCCGTCCTGGAACCCGTCGCGCCCCACGCCCGTCGGACTCATTCCGGCCGGCTCAACAGACACCATCATGTACTCGACCATTGGTTGCAACGACCGAGTCACCGCCGTGCTGCAAGTGATTCTGGGCGAGACTCTCGGCATGGATGTGGCGAGCGTTCGGCAGCAGGGATCGGTTCAACGGTACGCCCTCTCGTTTCTTGGATTTGGCTTTTACGGCGATGTCATCAAGCGCAGCGAGTCGATGCGCTTGTTTGGACCCATGCGGTACGACATTGCCGGCTTTAGCGCCTTTCTTGGCATGACGTCGTACAGCGGCAAGATACACTTTTTACCAGCCTCGCGTGCAGAGTCCGCATCGTATGTGTACCACGCCAGCTCCATGCCCCCGTCTGATGTGGCTCATGTCGACTCGTTTAGCATGAGCACCGACGGTGGACTGGGTGTTGCCTCTGATCGTGGTCGAAGTGTCAGCGAACTCAGCACTGCTCAGGTTGGCAATCAATCTTCGCTGCCAGAACTGGCCATTGCCCGGACAATTCCTCGCACCCGCAGCGCAGGTAGCGTGGACGATGTAAATTCGGACGACTTTGTCCTCTTGGACCAAGACGATTTGCAGGCGATGGATGCACCGAGCGCCGCTTGTTTGGATGAAGCTGCCTCGTCGGCAGCATCTGCCGCCACTCCAGCCAGCAGCTTGACGCCATTCACGACACAGCAACGCGCGCGAGCCGAATCCTCGGCGTCATTCGCCCCTGCTCTGCCTTCCGCCGCGCAGGCAGGTTCGCAACATTCTGCTGCTCGCAACCCAAAGAAGAAGCGGGGCAATACGGCCATCTCGTCGCCTCAAACATCATCCGCCATGGCGTGCACGGCCGATTGCAGTGTGTGTGCAGCGCCGTCCGCGCACGCGTATTTCAAACGCGTCGGCAGCGGCACCGAAGACGGCACCGCGGCCTCGCCCCACATTCTCACACCCAGCCCATCCGTTGGCCTTGACAGTGCAAACCTCTTTCCATACACTGGAGCAGGCTCGGGTTGGGAGACAGTTGCTGGTGACTTTGTGTGCGTGAATGCAGCCAACATTTCGTGCATGTGCGAGAAGGCGCCTCGCGGTATTTCTCCCAACGCCCATCTGGCGGACGGCTGTGTTGATTTGATTCTCATCCGAAAGTGTTCGCGCTTTAGCTATCTGCGACATCTCATCCGTCTTGGGTCGGGTGCGCATGGCGGAACCACCTATTTTGATGCCTCCGGACCCGCTCCTTCTCTACAAGCTTCCGGTGTGGCTGCTGGTTCACCATCTGCCTCGTCGTCTTCAGTCTCTGACACTGCTTCCTCGTCGTTGTCCTCTGGGAGCTCCAATTTGGCAACGTCGGCCTCCTCGATCCTGTCGTCGATTCGTTCGGCATTCGGGTCGCTTCGAGTGTCGCGAACCAGCTCGTCAAAGCTCCCAGAAGTCGCGGTTACTCCTGATGGTGAACTGTCTGCATCGGCTCCTGCCTTGAATGCAGCTGATCAAGGACTTTCCGGCTCGTTGACAACCGCCATTTCGGAAACGCTTCCAGCAACTTGTGCTCCAATGCCGGACACGCTGCTTGGTGACACTTCTGCAACGAGTGCCGATGGGCTGCTTGCTGATGCACCTTCTGCGTCGTCGATGCCTGCTTTTGTTTCGGAAGCAGCCTTGTCTGCCACTGTCGTGGACTCGGCGCGATTGGTAACGACAGACGCCCCGGCTCCAGCGAGGTCCTCATCGTCGTCCTCGCTCATTTCAACCGCGGCCAAGCTGCCACGGGAAGCGCTCATCCACCAGCGAGCCGTTAGTGCGAGCCATCTCGACTTGGATTTTGTTTCTTCCGTCAAAGTCGCCGAATTCATCTTTGAGCCAGACACATCCGCGCCCACCTCACCACAGCCGCCGACAGCTGACAAGACGAACATTGGCGAGTCTCTTGAAGCGTCTGCTGCTGCAGCAGCTGAGCTTCGTAAAAAGGCGTCCAAGCCGACCGGCTGCTGGAACATTGATGGCGAATTGCTGGATGGCCGGCTGCCGGTGCATGTGAAGGTGCATCGCAAGATGATTCTTCTCTTTGGGCAAAAGCTTCATCTTTGAAAATGCACTGGTTGTTTGGCTTGGTCTTTGACAATGTACTGCATTGGCCAGTACTGCTTGTTTGGCTTGGGCTCTGAAGAAGGTGTTCAAGAACAAACTGCTTGTTTTTGAACTCATTTGTGAAAATATGCTCCTTTTTTGTGTTTCACCCAATCGAATTCACTGTTTTGTGCGTTGTGCTGTTTAAAAAAGACGGTTAATCGCTTCTATTTTGCATTCGCTATTGTATTTGAATTTTTGTTATTTTTTTTTTTTTTTTCGGAGGGGGGTTTGTATTAGTTTTACTCCTGCGGGAGCAAACTGCTGTTAAATTGTTGTTGTGGTATTTTTAAGCACTTCAAGGTCGCTTTTGCTTGAAGTGGGGTCATTGCTTGAAGGTTCCTCGGCTTCGTGTTTGACTTGCGAAACACATAAAACGCCAAAGCTGGTCAACTACGATGTCATCAACGTCAAGCTTTCTCAACGTCAATCTCAGAGGCTTGGCTTGCGTCATCAAGTCGGACTTTGCCTGCGCATTTCGGTCTCGCCTCGTTCCGGCCACCGCGAGCAAGCTGCAAAAGGGTAGACAGAGGGTTTGTGAACTCGAGGAGGTGTGCGGGGAGGTGGGGGTGAAGAGGTCAGGCTGTGCTTCAAAGGCTCCGAAAAAGAACGTCTTGCGGGAAGCTTGCCCCCACATGATGCACATTGCTTATCGCCGTTGCGTCCAGCCCCGGCAGCACACTTGCAGCTCGCTGAACTGGAGTGTGGTTCAAGGTTCCCAGAGTGTTGCAGGTTCAATTGGAAAAGGCGGCAGTCATGCAAGGTGATCGCTGTCATGAAAACAGGCATTGAACGAATTCAAAAACACATAACAATAATAAAACACTGTTCGCTATTCAAAAAACAGAGTACAACCCACAGCCAAAGCGTCGCGCAGCGACATCATGCATGCTTGGCTGTGCGTGCGGGTGCACGAGTTAGGGTGAGCGATCGTTTGCCATGACGGCCGAGTGAGCGAAGCGATGTATCGCTAAATAGATAGCGCTTTCTGGAGCGTTCGAGTTGGTTCGAATTAGCCCTGCATATCTGCAGCAATGCGCTTCTGTTGAAACTGCTCCAAGTGGTAAGCGGCCAGATCTCGCCGTGACTGAGATTGGTTTGGAAGGACGAGGCAGAAAAAAATGCGTGTCTTGTGCCGAAGCACCTTGAGAAGTTCTTGAACGACGTAGTCTTGAAATAATCGGGTGGCATTTGGGTCGGGAATCTCGGCTGGTGCCTCGATTGGAACACCCCTCAGGAAAGCCAGAGCAAAGCTCAGGTCGTCAGTAGCATCTGCGGAAACTGTGCCGAGAGTGACCTTCAAAAGCTTCGCGATCACCGAGTCCACGGTGCGAATCTTTACGACATGAGGCATTGCTGGAAACAAAGAGGACTGCAGTTGTCCAAATGTAGCACAACCCTCTCCATCCCCCCCCCCACATCATGCTCTCGTTTATTGAAAAGGTGCAGGCAACTATCCAAAAGCGAAAGCACACAAAAAGACAGAAAAGTCACAATACGAGCGAAAACGACGACAAAGCACGAAACAAAGAGGCCGCCCAAGAGATTTCCAAAGGGAACGAACGATTCGACTGCATGCTGGCCAAACTTGCTCGGCTTGGGAACGTGTTTGGTCCGAATTATTTGCTTGAGAGTGAACTCGTGGTTATTGCATCAAGACTGTGATTGAAAAGAAAGCCGAAACTGCAATTGGAGATCCCGAGTCGCGGCAGACATCCGACAATGCAAAAAAAAAAGGCGATGAAAAGTGATGACTTGACTTGCCGCCCTTTTTGCTCATGCCCATGTTGTTCAAGGTTGTAGAAGTAGGAGTATCCAGCAATGGTTCACGCGCGTGTTCATGGTAGCACGATTTAGGCGACACAGAAGTTCCTGTGGGACCAAAAACGGAAAACCAAAAAGAACGCAAGTAAGAGGAGGGAAGCAGAACTGGGGGAACCGACTTGCCTGTGCTCCGTACGTTGTGTGCCTGCTTCCAACAAAGCATGACTTCAAGCGTGTGCTTGTGTTCTACTGTAGTGGGAGTGATGTATGGCGCGACAAGTGGCACAGCTCCTGGAGGAATAAACGGGCAAAAAACACTGAGCGGCAAAAACAAAAAAAGCTGAGCCGGTCGACTTAAGAACCAATGCCAGCAAGCAAACGTGCTCGACGCCCTCATTGCGCAGTATGCAACACGAGAACATTCAGGTGCTATTCTTCGAGAACGCACGCGTGAAGCAGAGCCGAGTCGAGCAGCTCCCAACGGATGTTGAACATCGGTCGACAAAAAAAATAGAGTGAGTGAAAATTGATGACTCACGAGCAAGATGTGTGTTCGGCGTCGTATTCGTGACGTTTGGTTTGCAAGTTGCGTTCTTCTTGTTCCTTTGGGGAGATTAAACGGTGATTTTGGTTGGGGACGGCTCTGTTATTAACAAACGTTCTCTCTTCATTTTCTTGGCTTTCCTGCAAACAATGATTCGAACAATAATTCGTTCACTATTTGCTGCGTTGCTGTTTGTCATAAAATCAAAAGCAAAACAACGTGGTCATCGTATTATCATCGGATTGGGAAAAATAAAACAGTTGGAAGTGCACCAGCATGTGCGGAGAGGTCCAGCACAAACAAACTCAGCATAAACAAATTCAGCACAAACAAATTCACTTCGAACAGCAGCAAGTGAACCACGTCATAGGGAAATTGCCCTTGTGAAGCAGGTACAGCTTGATGGCAATGAAGCCGAAGTTGACGGCAAATGTAATGCCCCAAATCGATGCGTTGTCCGGTAGCTTTTCTGACCACACGACCGCAGTGACCACGACAAGGCTTATCATGCTGATGCCTACAGCCACCAATCCATGCAAGGGACGAATCGCTGGAACTGTGCTGCCGGTGCCAGCGGCGCTCAACTCGTTGCATCGGTGTATGTTCACGATCGCTTGCACAGATGTAAAAAACCATGCCACTGCGGTTGCTGAGACGGTAATTTCGCGGTTTGGTAGCTTGCCGCCAACTTTTTCCACGAGGGCAGCCGATCCAAGGAAGATTATGATGTCAGTAACCAGAAGGAGCGTCACAACCTTCTTGGGGAACTCTTCAGCAGCCTCTCGGAGATTCTGGGCGAGGTATGCTCCCAATCTCTCACGAAGAAAAGTGGTTTGCTGATCTACGTGTTCAAAGTTTGCAGTGCCAGTCAGTCAAGCTGGTGACACTGTGTGCGCATTCCGAAAATCCGACTTACTCAGCTCGGCATCTTGGTCCCCCTGCGGCCTTTCCACAATCCCACTTTTAAAAATGAAGAGTAGATACACAAGGAAAGCAGACATAAGTCCTCCAGCAAGACCCATTCCACGATATTTGTCGTCCTGATACGCAAAGTAGGCCAGCGGGAAAACTGTCATAACGACGAATGTAGCGCCAAGCCAGAGTCGCTTGACTTGACAATTTGCTGCAAAGATCATTCGCGACCAAGTACCCTCGGCAAAACGAATGTAGCTCCATACACCCACAAACCCAAACCAGTAGAAATGAGTTGCGCCAGCGGCCGTCTGCATTTCGCTGTAGAAGACAAGTAGCGCAAAAGTGGCCAGGAAAATGGTCAACGCTCCAGAAAACCATCCAATTTCCCCTTCGTAGACAGAATGCAGGCAAAACAGCTCGGACACAGCGGCTGCAGTAAAGGCTGATGTAAGGCAGATCAAGGTGCTGTCAGTGGTAAGCCGATCAAATTGGTCATCGGCCTGCTGAAAAAGAGCGGCAGCAACGTCCTCTTCCCGATCTGGCAGAATGAGAGGAAAACTGTGGGCTTAGCGAGTGGACCAGAACATGTCAATGCAGTGCTTGCGCTTACTAAAAAGGGCGGAATCCATTTTGGGAAGGTCAACTATCGTGGAGTAACCCCCGTGGACATTGGCATTGGGGACGCCGAGGACGCCGGGGCCGCCGGGAACGATGAGGGTCGTCCCACCGCCGACAGTAGCGGCTGGAGAGTTGTTTTGGATCGTTCCGCCCTACCGACCAAAAAAAATAACAATAAAAAATCAGAATGAGATCACCAGCCGCCAGTTCTATCGACTTGTTTGGCACAACCACTGGGGTGATTAGAAAGTAGTAGCTGAGCTCGCTTCGGGGTCATTTAAATCCACACGCCCGTTTTTTTTTTTCCTTTGTTTTTTGGCTATGCTGTGTATGATGACATCACTTTGCGAAAAATCGAGTGCTTGTGCGAGATGATGCGGCGTGTGTAGGTGTTTGTGTACATGTGTGTATGTGTGTGTCTGTGTGTGTCTGCGTGTGTGTGGTGCGGTGTGTGCGGTGGCATTGGAAAGTTGTACGATGCAAAACGGTTGAGAAAAACGGTTGAGAAAAACGGTTGAGAAAAAAATAGAGCAGACAAGTACCCACAGGAGCACAGCTCCCAAAGGGGGCTGTTTCTCGTCTCCGTGGATCAAAGTCGAATCAGATGATGAGGATGAGCGAATAAGCGAGAGGAAGCGGAATGGAGCGTGAAAGAGAGAGAGAGAGAGAGAGAGAGAGAGAGAGCGAGAGAAAAAAAGAAAAACAGATAGAGCCAAGATTTAAAATTACGAGAAGCGGAGAACTCGGCGTGGAACTGCTTGAGCTCGACATCGGCAAATTGAGGAAAGTAAAGAGTGCCCTTTGTATTTCCAAATTGAATGTCGATACGTTCACAAGCCAACACCAAAATACAGCCATCAGTGCATCCCGATCGCTTGGAGCATGGTTTTCGGAGTTCTGCCGTTGCGTCCTTGCGGCGTTTTCAAAACTTTCAGAGTGTTTTGCAGAACTGGAGAAAGCGATAGCCATGAACACAGTCAATGAAAAAAGCGAACAAAAAACAAAAAACAAATTCAATCAGCCAAGTTGTGAGCAACCATGCAAGCTTGGCTGTGTGTGCGAATGCGCAAGCAAGGGTATGCTTTTGGAGAGTGCTTCTCTAACAAGAGCGCTCGTCAGCTGCAATGCGCTTCTGTTGAAACCTTTCCAAGGAGCAAGCGGCCAGATCTCGCCTTATCTGGTAGGGATTTGAAAGTACAAAGCAGAGAAATTGCGTCTTGTGCCGAAGCACCTTGAGAAGTTCTTGAACAACATAATCCTGGAACAATCTAGTTGTATTGGGGTCTGGTATCTCGTCTGATACTTCAATTTCAAAGCCATTCAGGTAAGCGAGAGCTTCGTTCAAGTCGTGTCTAGCGGCGTCGGAAACTGTGCCGCGAGTGACTTCCATTAGCTTCGCGATCACCGAGCTAACGGAGCGAATCATAATAACTTTTGGCAACATTGCTGAAAAACAAAACTACAAAAACTCTCGGCGCTCCAAATTTAGCGACCATTTTCTGCTTCCGCGCTTCCCGTGTCAGGGTTGGCTCTGATTTATTGACAATGTGCAAGCGACAGGCCAAAAACGAAAGCACACAAAGAGCAAGCAAGCGAAAAATGTAAGGATTAGCCTTGCATATCTGCGGCAATGCGCTTCTGTTGAAACTGCTCCAAGTGGTCAGCGGCCAGATCTCGCCTTGACTGAGATTGGTTTGGAAGGACGAGGCAGAGAAAAATGCGTGTCTTGTGCCGAAGCACCTTGAGAAGTTCTTGAACCACATAATCTTGGAACAATCTAGTGGCATTTGGGTCGGGAATCTCGGCTGGTGCCTCGATTGGAACACCCCTCAGGAAAGCCAGAGCAAAGCTCAGGTCGTCAGTAGCATCTGCGGAAACTGTGCCGAGAGTGACCTTCAATAGCTTCGCGATCACCGAGTCCACGGTGCGAATCTTTACGACATGAAGCATTGCTGAAAAAACAAGACTACAAAAACTCTCGGCGCTCCAAATTTAGCGACCCATTCTGCTTCAGTGCTTCCCGTGTCACGTTTGGCTCTGATTTATTGACAATGTGCAAGCGACAGGCCAAAAAGCGAAAGCACACAAAGAGCAAGCAAGCGAGAAAAAAACCCAAAAAAATAACATTAGTCCTGCATATCTGCTGCAATTCGCTTCCGTTGAAACTGCTCCAAGTAGTAAGCGGCCAGATCCCGCCGTGACTGATCTGGGTTTGGAAGGACGAGGCAGAGAAAAATGCGTGTCTTGTGCCGAAGCACCTTGAGAAGTTCTTGAACCACATAATCTTGGAACAATCTAGTGGCATTTGGGTCGGGAATCTCGGCTGGTGCCTCGATTGGAACACCCCACAGGAAAGCCAGAGCAAAGCTCAGGTCGTCAGTAGCATCTGCGGAAACTGTGCCGCAAGTGACCTCCATTAGCTTCCCGATCACCGAGGCCACGGTGCGCATCTTTAAATATTGAGGCATTGCTGAAAAACAAGACTACAAAACTCTCGGCGCTCCAAATTTAGCGACCATTTTCTGCTTCCTTCCCGTGTCAGGTTTGGCTCTGATTTATTGACAATGCAAGCGACAGGCCAAAAACGAAAGCACACAAAGAGCAAGCAAGCGAAAAATGTAAGGATTAGCCTTGCATATCTGCGGCAATGCGCTTCTGTTGAAACTGCTCCAAGTGGTAAGCGGCCAGATCCCGCCGTGACTGAGATTGGTTTGGAAGGACGAGGCAGAAAAAAATGCGTGTCTTGTGCCGAAGCACCTTGAGAAGTTCTTGAACAACATAATCCTGGAACAATCTAGTGGCATTTGGGTCGGGAATCTCGGCTGGTGCCTCGATTGGAACACCCCTCAGGAAAGCCAGAGCAAAGCTCAGGTCGTCAGTAGCATCTGCGGAAACTGTGCCGAGAGTGACCCCCATTAGCTTATCGATCACCGAGTCTACGGTGCGAATCTCTCTCACATGAAGCATTGCTGAAAACAAAGAGGACTGCAGTTGTCCAAATATAGCACAACCCTCCTTCCGCGCTTCCCGTGTCAAGTTTAGCTCTGGTTTATTGACAGTGTGCAAGCGACAGGCCAGTAACGAAAGCACACAACGAGCAAGCAAGCGAAAAATGTAAGGATTAGCCCTGCATATCTGCGGCAATGCGCTTCCGTTGAAACTGCTCCAAGTGGTCAGCGGCCAGATCTCGCCTTGACTGAGATTGGTTTGGAAGGACGAGGCAGAGAAAAATGCGTGTCTTGTGCCGAAGCACCTTGAGAAGTTCTTGAACCACATAATCTTGGAACAATCTAGTGGCATTTGGGTCGGGAATCTCGGCTGGTGCCTCGATTGGAACACCCCTCAGGAAAGCCAGAGCAAAGCTCAGGTCGTCAGTAGCATCTGCGGAAACTGTGCCGAGAGTGACCTTCAATAGCTTCGCGATCACCGAGTCCACGGTGCGAATCTTTACGACATGAAGCATTGCTGAAAAAACAAGACTACAAAAACTCTCGGCGCTCCAAATTTAGCGACCCATTCTGCTTCAGTGCTTCCCGTGTCACGTTTGGCTCTGATTTATTGACAATGTGCAAGCGACAGGCCAAAAAGCGAAAGCACACAAAGAGCAAGCAAGCGAGAAAAAAACCCAAAAAAATAACATTAGTCCTGCATATCTGCTGCAATTCGCTTCCGTTGAAACTGCTCCAAGTAGTAAGCGGCCAGATCCCGCCGTGACTGATCTGGGTTTGGAAGGACGAGGCAGAGAAAAATGCGTGTCTTGTGCCGAAGCACCTTGAGAAGTTCTTGAACAACATAATCCTGGAACAATCTAGAGTAACTGTCTCTAAATCCGGACGCATTACAGACCTCGAGAGTTGCATTTTAATCCGGATGAGGCGTTTTTCTCGCAGTCTATTCATCGCTTCGCCTCGGCTCTTTCACCATTGTACATAAATCGAGTTGGTTATCACATGGAGTGTCTTGTTGAGGTGGCTGCGATCGTCGCGGGGTGGTTTGGGCGACTCGCCGAGGCGGCTGGAAAAAACCGACGACCGATCGCCATCGCCATCGCCCTCAAGCTGCTAACCCCGGGTCCGCTGACCCTCTCGACTGGTTGTACGACAACACCATTTCAATGGACATGTGAACAGGTCGCCGCGCGGCTGGGGCAGGCTGGCTTCAAGTGCGGAAAGTCGACTGTCAGTGACTGGGCTCAACTCCACGCGGGCCACCGCGAACTGATTCAGTCTGGAACGCTGGATGAAGTGATCGAGCTGGCGCGGTCCACCCGCACGAAAGGCCGACCACCCATCTTTACCGATCACGAAGTTGATGCAATTATCAATTTATTGGAAGCGTTTGCTCGCGCGTCATGCTGTCTGACGAAAGCGCAGGCCGCCAAGTACTTGAAACCGTGTTCTGAAACAACTTCTTTCGACGGCTCACCAAGGCGGGCGTTTGTCCAAGACACGCCTAGCCGGTCCTGGTGGGCCACCTTTTTGAAGCGAGCGAAGGGACGCGTCAGGCTTCGAAAGGGCCGTGTGCTGGAAGTGTGCCGGGCTGCAGCGCTGACACCCGACAATCTCGGGACTCTCCCGACTCAACTCAAACAGGCCTACGATCAACATCCTCTCCTTACCGTCGAGCCGAGCCGCGTCAGCAACTTTGACGAGAGCGAGATTTCTTCTCGCGTCAAGGGATCGACTGTATTAGGGGCATCGTGGGGTCGTGTCGCGCTCGTTGGCGGTGGGCACAACAACAGCCTCGGACGGCACATCACCGGCGTCTTCTTGGTGTGTGCCGATGGAACTGCGCCGCTCCCTCCCATGCTGATTTTTACGAAGGGTACGAACGTCGCGACGGTTTGCCAACACGTTCCCATTGACGCCTGCTCTACCGCAACGACCGAGAAGGGGTACATGACCTCAGACTTGTTCAAAACTTATCTGCGCGAGTGGCGAAGCTGCATGCGAGAAAGACACCCGTCAGGCCCGCTGCTTTTGATCATGGATGGCTCATCCACGCACAGCCTCGAGCACGATTTGGTGGCCGAGTTTTTCTACGATCAAATTCAGATTCTTGTCTTGCCCGCGCACACGAGCACTGAGACTCAGCCACTCGATCGCACTGTGTTTGGCTACTTCAAGCGTCAGTTACAAGCAGAGTATGCGAGCGCGATTGCAGCTGGCGTCTTTGCCTCGGACGACCAAATGCGAGTGCATTGCGCTCTGAATGCGTGGTACAAGATTTCGCAAAATACAGCCGTCATCACTGCTGGATTTAAAAAGACTGGAATCTGGCCTTTGGACAAGAATGCATACTGCGAGTGGGTGGTGAGCCCGGACCATGCGAGCAGAACTGAATCACTCATAGGAAAAGAGGCCTTGGCTGCGCCCGTCCAGCCAGTTTCTGCAACGCCCACAGACACGGCGAGCGTCCCCAATCTCCTGTCGACTCCAACGCTGCCCGTCGTCGAGAGTGCCGAGATATCCCACCCCACACCGCCTTTGCCCTCGGTGGAGAGCGGGTATGCCAGCGTCCCAGACCCTGCTCCCTCGCTTTCGCCGGTGCGTTTGATATTCAAGAAGGCTCGCCTAATCCTCGATGATGCCGATGTTGAACTTGCAGCTGGTCCCAGTTCCGAGGCGCTAGAACGAGATGCACTCAGTCACGTTGGCAAACTTCGCGAGTTGCTGAGCGTCCCCATCACCGTCGATGATATCGTGCAGCGTGCTTCCTATTCCCTCGCAATTCAAACCAGCACTACCTACAAGCACAAGCATACGAAAGGCGCGTATCTGGCGATTACCGAGGAGGCAATGCAGCGGGCGAACGCAAAAAAACTGCAAGAACAAACGAAGATTGCGCAGGAGATGACTCGATTGATGAACCGGTCACGTACCATGGCTGCCGAGGCCGCCGCCGAGCACGCAAAATTTGCTCTGACACGGAGAATCAGTGCACTGCAGACTGAACTCGCCGCCGCCGCCGAGTTGCAAGACCCTTTGCGCGAAGCAGAGCTCGCCCAAGCTCGCAACGAGCTGGCCGCACTTCAAGCTTCAACTCCGAAACGTACTCGAGCCCCTGTTGCTCGTACTCAAACTCCCGCTCGTGCCCGACAGATTGCTTTGCGTCAATCAGAGCAAGTTTTGTCGCAGGCTGCAGAGCCTGTTGCTGCAAATCCGACTGAGAGCCTGCCCTCGCCGTCGCTCCCCATCCTGACGACCCAGCAAACGATCGCAATCACACCAGCAAAACGAACATTCTCTGAAAGGTCCGACAGCGACGGTTCATACGACGGAGTGCAGTTTACCGATGAACTAGTGGCCCGCATGCGCCAAAGTCGCCTCCCAACGCGCAGTTCCGCTACTCAACTAGCCTCTAATGCTGCCCCGACGCCTGAGCACCTTGACAAGCGTCCTCGTGTTGAAGATCCACCATCTCTTGTGATTCGCCTGAGCAAACAAGCAACAAATGCTCACCGACGGCCGTTCGTCGCACTAAATGTAAACTCTGCCTGATTTTTGTATTGTTTATTGAATAAAATGGTTTGATATGTCATATACTCCATCAATCTAGCTCGAAGAGCGATTAGCAGCCGGACGGGAGCTCACGATGGATTGGCTGCAAAAGTGGTGTTCGAGCGTATCCTCCATTCCCACGCTCGTGTCGACCGCACCTCCGCGCCCGCTTGGTCACGATAACACCTATCGTGTGTAGACTGCATTTGGCTCGCGGAAGGCGGGCTGGCGATGTCACAGAGCCCGCAGGGCGCGTTTGCGATCAACCTCGTGGCGGCCCCAAAAACACCTGCATTTTAATCCGGATGCATTGGATTTTGGCTGGATCCGCTTTTTCGTCATTTTTTCGTTTTTCGCGTGCCTAGCGATGAGTTCGGGCCAAAGCGCCCCGCTACTTCACCCACACATTGGTATTGATGCACTGATTGACACAGGGGGGCAAGGCGCGAGCGGAAGCTTGCACACAGGCCGTAGGAGGCGCCATCCGGATTTAGAGACCGTCACTCTAGTGGCATTTGGGTCGGGAATCTCGGCTGGTGCCTCGATTGGAACACCCCACAGGAAAGCCAGAGCAAAGCTCAGGTCGTCAGTAGCATCTGCGGAAACTGTGCCGCAAGTGACCTCCATTAGCTTCCCGATCACCGAGGCCACGGTGCGCATCTTTAAATATTGAGGCATTGCTGAAAAACAAGACTACAAAACTCTCGGCGCTCCAAATTTAGCGACCATTTTCTGCTTCCTTCCCGTGTCAGGTTTGGCTCTGATTTATTGACAATGCAAGCGACAGGCCAAAAACGAAAGCACACAAAGAGCAAGCAAGCGAAAAATGTAAGGATTAGCCTTGCATATCTGCGGCAATGCGCTTCTGTTGAAACTGCTCCAAGTGGTAAGCGGCCAGATCCCGCCGTGACTGAGATTGGTTTGGAAGGACGAGGCAGAAAAAAATGCGTGTCTTGTGCCGAAGCACCTTGAGAAGTTCTTGAACAACATAATCCTGGAACAATCTAGTGGCATTTGGGTCGGGAATCTCGGCTGGTGCCTCGATTGGAACACCCCTCAGGAAAGCCAGAGCAAAGCTCAGGTCGTCA
This sequence comes from Capsaspora owczarzaki ATCC 30864, assembly GCF_000151315.2. NCBI lineage: Eukaryota > Filasterea > Ministeriida > Capsasporidae > Capsaspora > Capsaspora owczarzaki. The sequence goes on along the minus strand of NW_011887296.1, from coordinate 247,645 downwards.
GTAGCATCTGCGGAAACTGTGCCGAGAGTGACCCCCATTAGCTTATCGATCACCGAGTCTACGGTGCGAATCTCTCTCACATGAAGCATTGCTGAAAACAAAGAGGACTGCAGTTGTCCAAATATAGCACAACCCTCCTTCCGCGCTTCCCGTGTCAAGTTTAGCTCTGGTTTATTGACAGTGTGCAAGCGACAGGCCAGTAACGAAAGCACACAACGAGCAAGCAAGCGAAAAATGTAAGGATTAGCCCTGCATATCTGCGGCAATGCGCTTCCGTTGAAACTGCTCCAAGTGGTCAGCGGCCAGATCTCGCCTTGACTGAGATTGGTTTGGAAGGACGAGGCAGAGAAAAATGCGTGTCTTGTGCCGAAGCACCTTGAGAAGTTCTTGAACCACATAATCTTGGAACAATCTAGTGGCATTTGGGTCGGGAATCTCGGCTGGTGCCTCGATTGGAACACCCCTCAGGAAAGCCAGAGCAAAGCTCAGGTCGTCAGTAGCATCTGCGGAAACTGTGCCGAGAGTGACCTTCAATAGCTTCGCGATCACCGAGTCCACGGTGCGAATCTTTACGACATGAAGCATTGCTGAAAAAACAAGACTACAAAAACTCTCGGCGCTCCAAATTTAGCGACCCATTCTGCTTCAGTGCTTCCCGTGTCACGTTTGGCTCTGATTTATTGACAATGTGCAAGCGACAGGCCAAAAAGCGAAAGCACACAAAGAGCAAGCAAGCGAGAAAAAAACCCAAAAAAATAACATTAGTCCTGCATATCTGCTGCAATTCGCTTCCGTTGAAACTGCTCCAAGTAGTAAGCGGCCAGATCCCGCCGTGACTGATCTGGGTTTGGAAGGACGAGGCAGAGAAAAATGCGTGTCTTGTGCCGAAGCACCTTGAGAAGTTCTTGAACAACATAATCCTGGAACAATCTAGTGGCATTTGGGTCGGGAATCTCGGCTGGTGCCTCGATTGGAACACCCCACAGGAAAGCCAGAGCAAAGCTCAGGTCGTCAGTAGCATCTGCGGAAACTGTGCCGCAAGTGACCTCCATTAGCTTCCCGATCACCGAGGCCACGGTGCGCATCTTTAAATATTGAGGCATTGCTGAAAAACAAGACTACAAAACTCTCGGCGCTCCAAATTTAGCGACCATTTTCTGCTTCCTTCCCGTGTCAGGTTTGGCTCTGATTTATTGACAATGCAAGCGACAGGCCAAAAACGAAAGCACACAAAGAGCAAGCAAGCGAAAAATGTAAGGATTAGCCTTGCATATCTGCGGCAATGCGCTTCTGTTGAAACTGCTCCAAGTGGTAAGCGGCCAGATCCCGCCGTGACTGAGATTGGTTTGGAAGGACGAGGCAGAAAAAAATGCGTGTCTTGTGCCGAAGCACCTTGAGAAGTTCTTGAACAACATAATCCTGGAACAATCTAGTGGCATTTGGGTCGGGAATCTCGGCTGGTGCCTCGATTGGAACACCCCTCAGGAAAGCCAGAGCAAAGCTCAGGTCGTCAGTAGCATCTGCGGAAACTGTGCCGAGAGTGACCCCCATTAGCTTATCGATCACCGAGTCTACGGTGCGAATCTCTCTCACATGAAGCATTGCTGAAAACAAAGAGGACTGCAGTTGTCCAAATATAGCACAACCCTCCTTCCGCGCTTCCCGTGTCAAGTTTAGCTCTGATTTATTGACAATGTGCAAGCGACAGGCCAAAAACGAAAGCACAAAAAGCGCAAGCAAGCGACAAATGGACGAAAGTTTTCCGGATTAGAGAGGGCCTCCCTAAAAAGACTCAGTCCCCCCTGTTCATTTCCTCGCCCTGCCACCTATATCATTGGAAAGAGCATAAATTATATAGTTGATTTGGTAATTTTGGTGCGAATCGGAGGGGAAAATTTTCGCTTCGATTTGGCTGGGCGTGCATTAGGGCTGAGTCGTTTTAGGGAGAAACTGACTTTGCCAGTCCCGTGTCGCCCGTGTAGAGGATCTGTCGGCCCATCTTCAACTGGGACATGTAATACCAACTGGTATCTATGTATTGCAGTTGGTGCGACGGTTACTGTATGTGACCACAGAACCCGGCAGGTGCCAGACCGCCCGCGCCGGACGGGCATGGTCCAATCTTCCCCTGCCTAGACATGATTTCACCCTTTTTGACCGGAAAAAACACATAACTACATTGAATGACATGGGATGCACATAGAATTGAACACAAAACACGGAAAATTACAGTGGTAGCGTGTTGCTTCGAGAAAGGTTTGTCAGGTCGCTGAGCGCCGGCCTTGACGACGCAGGTTGGAGGTCTACACGCGCCAATTTGACATTATGTCCATCTTGCTTCGTAGTACTACGTGTTGGCATGCGATAGCGTCGGATTTCTTGGAGTTCGGTGGAGCTCAGCTGATAATCGACTTGAACAACATCGCTCGAGTCTGATGTGACCGTGGTGAAGACGGGCGCGACGTTTTCATCGTCATCTTCCTGGCGACGCTTGCGGGCGGCTTGAGGTTGACGCTGGACATCGCTGGGGTCCTCCTGGTTGTCGTTGTGGCCGATGGCAGCGGAAGCCATTTCGGACGACGCTTGATTCTCGTCGTCATCGTCGTCAGACTCGCTTTCCTCCTCGCTGGCTGATTGATCCAAGTCGACAGTGTCGTTCGCCATCGATTGCGAAGCGAGAATGGGCCTAGGCCTGCTGACGCGCCGAGGAACGAGAGGTGTGGAAGCGGTCGCCGCTGGCTCAAGACTTAGAAGAGTGGGTCGCTTGAGACGGTTCTTGAAAAATGTCGCGCGGTCACGTACGAGCTTGGTATGCTGCAGGCGAGCAGCAGCTAGCTTGTTTCGGGTCTCCGCGGCAGTTGCCGATTCGATGTCCTGCTCGACCTCTTCTCCCAGAGCAGCCAGCTGAGTCTCCAGAGCAAGAATTGTCTCCGCAAGTGTCAAGATGCGTGAGTCAAGGTCTTTTAGCGTGCGGAGGAAGATGGGCCGTTGCCGATTGTACTCTTCTTTCAGAGGTTCGAGCTGCTTCCTCTTCTCTTGCAACTCCTGCCGCTTAAGCTGGGCATCCCTATTCTCCGGCGTAAGCGGGGATCGAGCGGTCGAGTTCATAGAAACGCGCATGGAGCTGTTGCCAATGCTCCTGGACCGCAGGGGCCTGGGTGGGGCCCGAAGGACTTCTTGCACCGAAAGTTCGACCTCGAGATTTCGACGCAAATCAGCTACCGCTGCATCGTGCACCCTCTTTTGCTGTAGAGCTCTCGGAGTGCAACCAATGGTTACCAGGGCGGCATCGGCAATCTGACGGACACGGTACAACGCCGAATACCGAGCATCCGGGGTCGGGGGTGGCTCGGGAATGTGCAGCGAGGGGGTCGTAGACACGGCAACGTCAGCGACGGAAGGCAACGCTAGGGTCTTGTGCTTTTCCGTGTCCAGCGGATAGATACCAGTTTGGCGAAACCCAGATCGGATCAAGTTGGATCGGTCGTCAATTTCGTTCCACGCCCGAATGGCCCCGTGAAGCTTGATGTTCACGTCGATGAGTGGCGAGTCTTCATCCAAAATCGACTGCACGTGAGTCTCGAGCAAGTTCTTGTACCAGGCAAAGACGGTGACGTCGAGCGGCTGCAAGTGAGTCGACGTGTGCGATGGAAGGATCGCAACCAGGATGTTGTTGCTCACCGCGAGGTCAATCAACCCGACAGTGAACTTGTGACACGAGCTGCCATCCATCACCAATAGAACGGGGGTGGTGGTAGCTCGCTCCTTGACGACCTCGACGAAATCTCGAAACCACTTGTCGAAGATTTCCTCGTTGATGAAGCCGGACTCGGACTGGTGAATCAACTCCTCGTCCAGGCCCTCGGTGCACCTGTGAGGTAGAGTGGGCCGTGGATGCGCGACAATGAAGTGGGGCGCAACAGGAGCGGTGCCATCAGCACAAACAGTAAACAGACCAGTAACATGCGGTCCCATCGTAATGGTTCGGCCAGATCGCCGACTGACACGCTTGACACCAACAGCAGCCAGGGCACGCTTCTTTTTACGACCCACAGAGCAATCCGACTCGTCCATGTTGAAAATATTGGCCGGCGTAGCGAAAAGAGTCGGGTAAAGATTGCTGTACTCCGCCAGTAGCGCGAACAAACTGCCGAGCTTCTTTTCACTCAAAGCAGCCACTCGAAGTGTTTCCAACACGCTGCTACTGCGCCAGCCAATCTGTGAGCTGTGACGGGCGACAAAATCATTGACCCACTTGTCGGAAACTTTGTCGTGCTCAAATTGACGTCTTTCCACGCCGTCCGGCCTCGGCACCTTCGAGGCTGCAAGCACATATCGAGTGAATTCCGTTTTGCTCAGAGAGACAGCTCCTAAGCAGCACCGCTTGACAAACTCGACGAGCTCTTGCTCCTCGGGGACGGTGAACACGTAGCCTTGTCCCTGGATGGGATCCTCGCGCAGAACGTCAGCCAACTCATCTAAGGTCATTCCAGGAATGTCAGGAGCGAGGTTGGCGTGGGCCTTGATGCAGCGGGCGATCATGGACTGCGATCGACCCAGCGCATGGGCGATTTGGCGGGTCGTCCAGATTCGCTCGGCGGAGGCTCCCGGAGCTCCGCCGACATCCGTAGTGGATAGGAACGGGTCAAAATAGTATAGTTTGAGGGCGGTGGCCTTCGTCAGGAGCCTCTGGCGGAAGGGAGACGCGGTCGCAATCTGGGCGAGGCCGACCTCAAGTTGCTCCTGCGCCCGTCTGACCATGTCTTCCTTGTAGCTGGAATGAGTGTTCATTGATATTCGAAGACGGCGGCGGGGTGGGAGGAATACAAGCCGAGATAATCGGGTTTGAGTCTTTTTAGGGTGGGGGCGCAATGGTTTTTGGACTGAGTCTTTTTAGGGAGGCCCTCTCTAGTCCTGCATATCTGCAGCAATGCGCTTCTGTTGAAACCTTTCCAAGTATTCAGCGGCCAGATCCCGCCTTGACTGGTAGGGCTTTGGCAGTACAAAGCAGAGAAATTGCCTCTTGTGCCGAAGCAACTTAAGAAGTTCTAGGACGACGTAATCCTGGAACAATCTAGTGGTATTCGGGTCTGGTATCTCGTCTGATACCTCAATTTCAAAGCCCCTCAGGAAAGCGATAGCTTGGCTTAGGTCTTGTCTAGCGTCCTCAGAAGTTGTGCCGCGAGTGACTTCCATTAGCTTCGCGAGCACCGAGCGAACGGAGCGAATGATTCTCACTTCGACCATTGCAAGAGGACTAGACTCTGCAGTTGTCCAAATACAGCACACACACCCCCCAGCTGAATAGCACTCGACTCCATCTGAAATCATACCTTTGACCAAGTGCACGACTGTGAGCCCATCTACGGTGTGAGTACTGCTGCGCACCACTCGACATTTGATTTGAACAAAAAAAAAAAACGACACATTTCTCTCCATTTCCGACCATGATTTGTTTGTGCATTTTTCCTTGGTCCCGCTTCCCCAACCAGTCACTCCACTACCGGCGATTGATTCAAAATATAGTTTGCAGCCAAATTTATGGTGAACATGTGGGATTGCGTGCGTTGAGATGGCGCGAAACACCGGTCAATTTTTCGGGTTCGGCGAGGCGACGATTGCCCATCAAGGCGCAGCACCCTTTTCTCGCATTGTGTCCTGACCCATATGTTGCTTCTATGATTCAATTTTTGTGATTATAATTGGTCAAATCGATGGTTTTGTGTGACTTGCATGTTCAAGCTGAACTTTTGGTCGATCAAAGAATGTTTGTTTCTTTGGTCACAACTGCATCCGCGAACGATCATCGCAATGCACTCCGTTCCCTGGCTCCTTCTTCGCCCACACGCAAACAAATCAGACAAGCAAGTTTCAAGCACAACCAGTGATCGAAGATGACAACTGGACGGCGCTGTGGCAATGCGCAACGGACGCTTGTTGCTGGAAACTCGGACAAGGTTCGGTCCAACGACCTATCCATCTTCCAGTTTTATCTTCCAGCTGTTGCGCCTTTTTCTTTGCTCGCCCGAGCGACAATATTCACAAAGTTTGCACAGATGATAATCTGCCAAAACTTTGTCACAGCGCGCTCTCCACTCATCAAGCAAAAGTCCCAACCGCTTTGAACGCTCCAATAGCTCAGCTGGTAGAGCGTGTCACTCGTAATGATAAGGTCGGTAGTTCGATTCTGCTTTGGAGCATTGTTTTTTTTTTTTTTTTTGATGATCTCCCTCTCTGTTTCAATCATCCATTCGGTTCGTCTCTCCCCCACATTGTGTACTCCAATGACAGCTCCGAGAATGGACTTGTCATCCAATACTGAGAACTGAGAGCTGTTCCAGTCTTTTTGTGTGGTTGCTGGCATTTTTTTTAAATTGCTGGCAGTCAAGTCGAGTCCAGTCCTTCCCTCCCTCCCTCCTTCCCCTCGGTGTCTCTCTCTCTCCACTGCTCGTGCTCGTCACTTGAGCACAACCACCGTAGGACGAGCTCCGCCTTCCTCTCTTATTGAATCAGTCAACACGGTTCGTTCCAGCGAGAGGATGAGGCGCCTCGTTCTCGGCATCGCGCTCGTGACGGCGTTGGCGCTACTGGCGCTCCCGAGCAGCAATGGCATCATCACTGCTGCCGAGGCCAGCACGGCGGCAGCGGACATCCCGAAGGAGCCGCAGCCGCTTGGGCGGAGTGTCACTGAGAGCCTGAACATTGTCAAGCCCGCCATCCTGGACCAGACGCCCGAGGTTGTCGCGTCCATTGCAGCGTCGCAGCGCGAGTTCAAGGAGTTTGTCGATGACGATGGTCGCTGGACGCTGGTCGACCTCGACGCCAAGAATTTCGAGCGCAGAGTCGTCAAGTCGCCCGAGCACTTTCTCGTCATGTTCTCGCACCAGCGATGCATCCATTGCGTGAGTCTTGTGTCTGCATTCTACCAGGCGGCGGATCTCCTGACGGGCAAGGCGCGGTGCGGCGTGTTTGATCTCACCGCCGACAAGTCACTCGCTGCCAAGTACGCCGTGGATGTCTTCCCAACCATCCGCCTGTTTCTCAATGGCAAGAAACCCTTCTTTGACGATCTGCCAGGCTGGCGATCGGCCACCGAACAAAAGGCAACACAGCTCGCGGCTTTCGTCGAGCTCAAACTCCACGACCTGCGCGAGGAGCGTGCCGAGCGCGACAAGGAGGCCGTCGCACAGGTTGGCAAAGGCACGATGGTGGACCACTCCATCATTCGTTCCTTTGACGCGACCCACCCCGGTCAGGTCATGGGCTTGACCGGTCAAATCTACGACGCTCAGCCCGCCGTTCAACTCACTGGCAAACGTGCATGGGACGACACCTGCCGCGGCGCTACCCATTTCTGTTTGTTTGTGGCGCTGCCACGGGTGCTGCCGCCATCGGGCAACAAGGATGGAGATGAAACCAGCAAGACTTCTGATGCACTCTCGCCAGAATCCAGCTACCAGCAGCAGCAAGCCCGCTACATTCGCCAAGTCGAGCAACGAAACGAGTGGCTCAAGTTTCTTCAAGATTTATCGCTTCAGTCAGTGTCTTTGTTTCGCGCAGTGTTGGCTGTCGCTGGCGCGCTCTCTCCTTTCTTTCTTTCTTTCTTTCTTTCTTTCTTTCTTTCTTCTTTCCTTCCTTCCCTTCGCTTCCCTTCAATCCTTTGCTTCAATCCTTGTCCTCTTTCCCTTTCCATTCTTGCTCACTCGTGTCCATTTTCCATTGGTAGAATTGCAGATCAACCCGATGTGCGAATCATCTGGGCAGAAGGTGGCTCGCAGCCCTTCCTCGAAAAGGCCGTCAATCTTGACAAGCCACGCGCCTTCAACCAAAATTACCGCGCTCCCAAGTCAGCCAACGCCAGTGCGTCAGACTCGGATGCGAGAGGCTCGAAGCGTCCGCAGAGTGGTGGTGGCGTATCGGATGCACTTGACCCGGCCGCAGAGCTTGTCACCGACATGGACGACGGCCTCTATCCCGGCATGAGCATGTTCGATGTGCAGCAAGGCTCAGCTGTCAACTACCTGGGAAACATTCGTCTGCACAACGTTGCCCATTTCGTTACGAACGTGCGGATGAACCAAGAGCGTCTTCGAGCTCGGAAACTCGAGAAAGTGCCAAAGCTGCTTGTTGTTCCGCGTTGGCGTGACCCCTTCAGTTCGAGTACGTCCATATCGCGTCTTTATGGTGGTCGATGCTGCTTTGTTGTGTGCATCTTGAATCGGGAGACAGGGACAGTGGTCTTGTAAATTTCCTGCTAACTTTTTTTTTTATCTTGGCGATAACAGGCGCCTGTCTCGACGAAACATGCAAGCCGACGCTGGAAGCCATCTACACGCAACCCGAGAATGAAGATTTGCCATTGGTAGAGGTACGTATTTCTACAACTGCTCCATGATGGCCTTTTTTTTTTTGTTTTTTTTTCTTCTTTCTTTCGTCGTCTTGTTTTGATTTGTTGGTTTCTCCGTGACCACCACTCACAACCTCACCGCTCTGTCAACTTTGCTTTCCTTAGATTCCGTCGCGTGAAGCCGTCTGGAACCCACCGGAACACTTCCTTCAAGATGTTCAAGACGAATATGAATATGCCATGCACGACGTCCTCGACGTGTGGAACGAGAACATGAAGGAATGGGACGAAGACCCAATGAATGGACCAGCCGAAGCTCGCGCGCCAGAGGTGCCGGTCGAGCAGCAGCCAGACGTCAAGAGGATGCTGAAGGAAATTGCTCGCGAAGAGGACAAGGGCCGCCACTTGCAACTCAAGAAGGTCATCAAGCAAACGCAACTGAAACTGGAATCGGAGGAAGCTTATCGAAAAAGTCTCGATAGTCCGAGCGCAGACCGGCCGAAACCAAGTGCGGAAGGAACATCCAATCGCGAAAGCTCCAGACGTCGGCCGATCAAAAAGGGCGATGTTCTGCACGCCGCTGAAGGCGACGTGGTCGTCTTGTCCGAGTCTGTGGAACATTCGACGGACGATGAACGGTCGTCAGAGGGCGTGCAGTACGCTGGACACTCGACATCACGCACAACCGTGGTGATAGACCGCGAACTTTTGGAGGAGGACGACCAGTATGAAGGATTGCTCGATGATGTCGAGGTCGAGCTCGAGGAAGAAGTTGAACTCCCCATGGATGCGCTGGAAGACGAGGATCTCCTCGACTTTGATCAAGTGGCGCAACTCAAACGCCAGGGCAAGGTTCTCCTCGACGACGGCTTCGACCCCGACAAACTCAAATCCCAAGAAACGCTGAATGGCGAACGACCCTCGTTTGGTGATGCCATGCACTCTCTGCGCGACCTGCTGTCTCAGATGGAAACAGCCGACGACACTCAGATTCGCGCCGTCAAGTCCGCCAGGAAAGCAGTCAAGGCTTTTGCCGCCTGGAAGCGGCGGCAAGGCATGCTCGAAGACGGCGACACCGAGTGGGAAGCCCAGTTTTCGTCCGAGCTCGGTGATGTCGAAGACGACGAGGACGAGGTGATTGGAGACGACGATCCGGACGCTGCTCTTGAAGATGAAGAGCTTGCAGAGATCGAGGCCAGCGGTAACGAAGCCATTGTGCACCGAAAGGTCAAACAAGCCCAAGAGGCGGCAAGGAATGCTCGCAAGCTCGCCGCAGAAGTGCCAGTCCAGGTTGATGACACGGACCCTGAAGCCATGAAGCGATTTTTGCGCAGCCAAGGCGCCCAGGATGATGCCTTTGAAGAAGAAAAGCGTCTTGCTGCAGAACGCGCTGCGGCAGCAGAGGCCGAGTCCGAGGATGCTGACGAATTTGATGATGACGATCCAGACGCAGCGGAGGTCCCGGAGCGTCCGTTCGATGCTGACGAGCTCAAGAAGGACGTCCTCCAAGCGGCCGAAACACTCGAGCAAGTGGTGGACCGACTGCAATTCCTCAATCCCGAAATTCAAGTGATGGCACACACACTTGAAACGATTGATCGCGACTTCCATCGCGCATTGGATGTTCAAGGCATTGAACCACCTCCGCGGATTAAGCGACGAAGGCACAAGTCGCATTTGACCGACCAGTTCTTCCAAGCTCCTCCGACCGAAGAATCGATTGCTGAAGCCGAAGGCATTGCGCTGAACGAAGGAGAAGCAGAAGAAGCTTCACTTGACAACGACCATTGGTCTCCAGTAGCGGACGACCAACCGGAGACAGGCTCCGAAAAGAATTAATTTGTGTATTTTTGCTTTTTTGCTTTTTTGTTTAAGTTGGTTTGGTTTTATTTTCTGTGTGTATTGCTTTTTTTTTCGAATGTTAGCCAATGTACTTCTGCTTGCTACATTGATGCGCACCGAACAAAACAAAGGGGGCAAGGGGAGTATTCAAGTCTCAACGCATCCGCTTGTGCCGACCATCGATAAAGGACCAAAACTCTGGTTGAACACTCTCTGGAGCGAGATGGGCGATAAACTGATCAATCAAGCAGAGCAGTGCATTCCTAAACAAGGTTCAACAGGCGAGTGAGCGACATTGTCACACGCCGCACGCAAGAGCCGAGTTCAAAGAGAACATTTGGCTTACTTGTTGAGAGTGGGGTCTTGAGCAGCTTGCCAAAGCACGTCCGTTGGATGGTCTCCAAGCACCTTTCGAACCCAGCCTGCGTTGTCCAAGCAATCACGCCAGAAAAATAAAACCAAACAAGATCGGGCAAAAGCATGCGTTAGAAATTCACGAAACCCTGCCTGGGAATGCTCGGCAATTCAATCAAACGATGGTCGCACCTGGAAGCATGCCGGCCAACCCGGCGCGTGCTTCTTGGGCGACACGCGCTTTGTGTTCTTCGGTGGGTGGCGGAAGCGTTTCACCAAGCTGGCCGTTCGGCCACACAGATCGACGGAGCAGCACGGCATACTTGCAAAGTTGCGCATCGGAAAACAGGTCATCGACTTCATGTCGAACAAATCTAAACAAGAAAAACCACAGTGAGCACACAAGGGACTTTCGATTTGGGTAGCAAGCCGATTCAGCCTAGCTCACCGTTCTGCAAAGTCGCCAACGAGGTTGTCAAACAATAAGCGCAACAGGTCGCTCTTGGGACCGCTGGAGGTGTCTCCAAGCAAAACCTGGGATGCAAAGTCAAACAAAAAGTCTCGCAATGGCGGAGACGACACTGCTGGCGAGAATCCGTGCTCCTCGGTTGCCTCGGCAGTGGACTGGGCCTCCTTCCGTTTTCGAGACTGCTGAAACCGCCAGGACACGATGGGCGGAAGCAACGACATCAGCAAGGACAACTTTCGATGGTGAAGCGATTCTGCAAACTGGTGTCCGAGCTTTTGCTGCTCGTAAAGTTCGTGCATGACTTGCAAGAAGGCTTCATACACGGCCTTGTTGGTGTTGTCCGCGACAGCCGTGGGTACTTGGATCTTGAAGTGCGAAACGCCAGCAGTCGCATTACCAGAGAGTACAGAAGACGAGGACGACCATGCTGCCGGAGACTGCGCCAGCAAGAGCGCGGCCTCGGTCTGAAGCGCGCGCGCAATCTCGGGAGAGATGTCAAGGAACACTTGCAACGCTTCATTGCAAACAATCTCGGGCAAACTCGTGATTGTCTGTTTCCACGACCCATTCAAAAAGGAGGAACAACAACCGCTCAGCATCACTCTTTCGTCTTTGGCAACACAAATCGAAAAGCACTTTGCAGCGAATTGTTTTTTTTTTGATTTTTGGTTTTACCTGAAGATACTTTTCGAGTAGGCGTCGACGGTTTTCCAACAGGGTCGGGTTCAAGTTGCCGAACGGGGTGCGGAAGCTCATAAATTTGTTATTGGCTCCAAGCAAATCCAGCGCGCGCACTTGAGAAAACGTTCGACAAAGGCGCTCGTGCAGCTCATCAAACTGACGAAATCGTCGTACGACAATCAAGCCGTGCTCAATCCCTTTCGCCGTCGTAGTGCCAGTGGTGCTGGAGCTGCCCGAGTCGGAGGCCAAGCCGTCCGATGAGTTGGACTTGGTTGAAAGGTTGGGAGCGGGCAGATGAATGACAACACGAATGACATAGACTGCAAAAGGCGAGCTGCCTGCAACACGCTCAACTTCAAAGTTCGGAATCGAGACTTGAAGCAAAGAGCGCGGGACAAGGACCTGACTGCCGGCTCGAGCTCGTATTGCCTCAGCACTCTGGTCGAGTGCTGCTGCTGGCATGTTCGATCCCAAGCTTGTCAATGACGATGGTGGCGACGAGGATAACAGCGGCGGAAGCGCATCACCAGCTCCTCCGTCAACCCCCGACTCTGAACGAGAGCTATCGAGGTCTGTTGAAGTGTCAGCCTCGCCCAATGTTGGCGGAGCGGCAGCAGCAGCGACAGCAGCGGTGGTGTTGGCGGTGGTGGTGGTGGTGGTGGTGATGATGGATGATGCGGGAGACGACACCGTGGCTGGACCTGAATCTGTTGCAGTTGCGGTCGACGGCAGACTGGATGCCGGCGGCACCAGAGTGGACGGACCTGACTGCGAAGGCTCAAGCGAAAAGCCCAAATCCTCGGCAGTCGGAACGAAGGGCGGTGTGTCGGAGGTGACATCACGGATCAGTTCATTCAGCCACCATGGCTGAATCATGGTGTCGACAAGCGGCTTGACGACAGTGCAAACAACGACCTCTCGAAAGAGAGAGCGTGCAGAGTCGCAGCGAAATTCGGCGGTCGGAAGACACAGGCTTAAAATCACGTCAACAATCTGACGATAGTAAATCATTTCAGTCTCCGCGCTTGCCATGGCAAAGTGCAAGGGCGGCGGCGCAACTGTCGCACGGTCATGTGCAGGCGGCATGATGGAGGGCTCGGTGAATGTTGTACTTGTTCGGCGTGTTCCGGCGCGACGAGTGCGTCGGTGCCGTCGGCGAGGCAACCCATCGAGAGGAGCAAACGATTGGTTGGTATCCGCGTCCTCAGGAGTGACCAGCTCTGGATGCTCTCGTACCGCGGTATCAAGAGCGGATGCGGTCGCTGTGCTGGAAACTGAAGGAGGCACGATGGCACTCGACTGAGGCTCGGGACTAGGCATCAGCAGCGGCTGACTGTCAGTCGGCGCGGCGGTGCTTGAAAGACTTGTCAATGCCGAGATTGTCAAAGGAGAAGGAGCGTCCTCGGCAGCGACTCGAGCTGCCTGAGACTCGCGCACGTACAGGTTGGATGTGACAGGAGACTCGTCAAACAGATCGTCCAATACAGCGTCTCCGGAAGCCGACGCGAGAAGCACAGGGTGCGGTAGCATGGATGCGCTCGTGGCAAGCAAGCCATTGTCGTCGTCCAGCGGATTGTACGTCATGGATGCTCCAAACGAGCTCCCAGCCGCGGCTCCAACTCCGCCTGCCGTCGCGTCCAACCCGGGAATGGGTATGCCAGCATCGTGACTGTCACTAGTCATGAAAGACCGGCCAAGAACGGGCGTGGGCGGGAGAGCAGCAATCGAGGCGGCCTCTGCAGCCTCCGACGCGGACCTGTATCTGAGGCTGCGGTGAGCAATTCGCTCGCTCATGGTGCTCACATTTAAAATGTCAAGCGCTTCGTCGGCATCTTCAGCATTGGTTGCTGTTGGAACGTCGGTAGCGAGCTGGTTGCTGCCCGCTGCTGCATCGTTCTCTGCATGCGATTCGAGCCGACTGGCGGCATCCAAATCAAGGCTGGAGCTGTCGAAATCTGGGTCGAGCGAGTCAGCGTCGTCAGAGAAGTCGCTTTCGTCAGTGTCCTCGTCTATGATGCTGCTGTTGTCCGATTCAGAGCCCGACGACGACACAAAGTCGTTCGTGAGTGATAGGTCGTGTGATTTTGGATTGAGCCGCGAATGCTCGGCCTGTAGCGCAGTCGGTTGCTGTAGCACCGCTTGCTGAGGCGAGTCTTGCTGGTGTTGTTGCTGGCCAGGTGGCTGCTGCGATTCGTCGTGTTGCTGCAATGATGCGTCTGCTGTGGTGGCGACGGCGGCAAGCGAGGCATTGTACTTGTCTTGCTGGGCTACAGTCTGCAGGTGCTGCATTATCACTTGCACACATGCCTTGGTGAGCTCTTCCCGGGACACCAAGGATGCTTGAGCGTGGAACTGGACGAGAACACGACCGATGACGGTCTGCATCTGAGCCGAGAATTGCTCGTGCGTGCTGAACGTTTGGTACCATCCGTTGACGAAATCGCGCATAATGAGCTGCAAGATTGGTTGAAACGCGCGATACGGAACGGACGAACGGAAGCCGTGCGTGTCCAGCAGCGCGTCGAGCTCTTCCGGCGACATGCTTGTCAACGTGGTGGCCGAAATGGCAGCGTTGCCGTTGGACGCGCGAGTTGGCACTGTGTCTTGCTCGCTCAGAGAGCTGTCATTGACCAAATTTGCGCCAAGCGTGGTAAACAAATCTCGGAAAGGTAGCGCGCGAAAATTCAATCCTGAGGCATTCGGCAGTGATGAAGCTGCAGTTGCAGATGCGGACGATGGTCCCACGCCAGGGTGGTCCGAGGACGATGGCTTGGTGGTGGACGCAGTAGGGTCATTGTCGGCGGCAACGAACGCCTCGAGAATGGCTGGCGTCGCCATGGCTTGGGCGATCGCCCGCTCCCGGAGCCACACGGCGTGGAGAGCCATGCGCTGGCGTCGCTGCCACCACAGAAACAGACCCAGCGGAGGGAGCAGCACGACCAGCGCGTTGAAAGCGAGACGCACGAGCACCGTCAAGGCGTAGAGCGGGGTGAGCAGCGCATCACCACCGGCCACAGCAGCGGCAGTGCTAGTGGCATTATCAGTGGCAGTTGTCGCAGTAGTAGCAATGGCGGCGGTACCAGTCATCGTGGTGCGGTAGTGCGCCTGGAGCAGCAGCCAGAACGGAGCGACGATTGGCAACGGAAGCCACTCTGCCCACCAGCGCCAGTCTGCATAAGAGTGATGATCACTCGAGCTGATGGCAGTCGTGGTCGTGGTCGTGGTCGTGGTGGATGGGTCTGGACTGACTTGCGGCGCGAACGGCGACAGGCTCAGCGCCAATGCAATGAGAAACAGAGCCAATGCGAACCGCAGCCAAAGCGACAAGGACAGCGACAACGCCGAACCTGACGCTGATGGTGATGGGACCAATGATGATGATGATGATGAAGCTGCTGCTGGTGGTGGTGGTGGTGATGGTGGTGGTGGTGATGATGAAACGTTCGCATTCGCATTGGGATGATTCTGGTGACTACGACTCGTATTGCTCGTACTACTACTGCTGTTCGGATTGCTGCTGCTACTACTATGACTACCACCAGTGCTATGGTGACTGTGGTGATGCTGCCGATGGCGCGCGTGATGATCGGTGGATGCCGGTGCGCGACCGTGCGTGCTTCGACTCCGTGGCTTGCTGTCGACCATGCGACCGGCTTTTCCCTTTCCCCCTGACAAAGGAACAAACTCGAAGCAAAGAATAGACAGACAAAAAGCAAAAAAAGAAACGAAGAAAGAGCAATGAAGAGCGATAGAGCAACGAAAAGGATCATCTATGGGATGCGGTACATGGGGGCATCCGAGGTTACAGTACGATCAGATAGGAACGATGGCACCATCGAGATGGCTTGTTCAGGTACGAAAGATCTTCTGCAGCAAACAAAAAACAAAACCATGTGGCTGACTCGGAGCGTTGACCTTTTCGTCGTTGTTTTGGTCTTCCTTTGTTTGTGGGTGACAGCGTCAAGAAGAACACAAAACAAGATGTGGGTACGACTTTGCACTTTGGGTGACCTCGAAAGAACGACTCCAAACAACGCATATCATGGGGCAACAACGGCCTTAATTTAGTACTGTCCGTGGTCGGAAGGTCGTAGGCGGTGGTGACACCTGAGGTCTCCCTTTGTCGTCCAGCTTGCAGGACCCGTTCGAGCTTGAGATTTGCTGGGACTACAGCTGGAACACGTAGTGCTGTGCACAGGCCACGTTCACAGCCACTAGAAACGACCAACATGCACCACGCTAGTCAAGCAAGTACGATGGCGGTAAGAGAGTAGAGGTATGCAGCCGGAACCCACTCTGCTGCTAAGAACAATAACATGCCAATCTACTCCATACGACGACGGACGTTGGTAGGACAGCCGCAAAATCAACCTTACTAGGAAAACAGGTGTGCCGCAACGATCAAGTGCGCACCCTTTAAATAGGCCACGATGAAATCATGAAGTCAAAATCAGTCCTCTATTCTTTCTTTCTTGCTTCCAACTCGGCGATTCGTTCGTTTCGCGTGTTTGTACTCTGACGTTGTGCTTGACAACTTGGTCGACTTCTTCTTTGGCCAAAGCGCTTCATCTAGTTATCACAGCCATACCATCTACCGTATTATTTTCGTTGCATTATACTTTCGCCTGATTGCCGAGCCGCAAAAGCAGTAGCAAAAATGCTGGGACGATCGTTGCCTACTGGACGGTTGCTCCTTGTTGGCTGCATTCTTGCAGGTAAGCGCGATTGTAGCCATGTGCCACAACCCGAAAATCCCATCGAAAGGCGCCTGGCGGTCGGAGGGCGTTAAAGTTGGGGTGGCGAGCTGCCGTCGAATGATTCATGCACGTTTGTTTCAACATCATTTTTCCAAATTCCGTCACCATGATGCACGAGGGTACGCAAATGGGAGGAACAGCGCCCTCCAGCAGTAAGAAAAATCAGGAGGAGGAAGAAAAAAAAAAAAAAAGGGAAGAAACCAACTTTTTTCCACGCATCCTACTCGTTCACAGGCCTCCCCCCTGGCGGCCATCACCTTTCCACTTTTCGAGCTCCTCGTCACGACAAATAAACCATGCACTTACTTTCTCCCCGTTATTCTGGCGCTTGAAAATTGTTCACAGCGATGGCGATGCCACTTTACGCCGCGAACGTCAAACCGGTCGGCATCCATTTTGATATCGAGCCTCAGTCGCTCCCCGAGTGGGCTGCCTCCCGCGAAAATGTCTCGGCACAGTTCCTAGACCTGATGGCCAAGGTTGTCAGCAACTGGGTCGTCTTCAACAACAACCCTGGATCGCTCGTGTTCGATCTGCCTGTTTGGTTGGAAGGCATTACAATCACCCGCAACGGCGTGACTGACACGGTGCTGAACTTTGTAAGTCGAGTGTTCATTGCGAGTGCTCTGTGAGGAAGGTGGTTCGGAGGGAGGCAAAAGGGATTGTCAGGAAGGGGGAAAAAAAAAAAAAAAAAGTCGAAAAAGTCAAAAAAGAAGTTCGCAGCCCGACAGGATCGAACTGTCGACCTTGTGATTAACAGTCACACGCGCTGCCGGCTGCGCCAGGGCTGCTGAACGAGAGCACTCTTGGGCAAAACATCATAGGAGTCGTGCAATGCGTCGAGAAAGAAGCAAAAAAAAAAGCAAAAAAGGTCGAAAAAGCCAAAAAAGAAGTTCGCAGCCCGACAGGATCGAACTGTCGACCTTGTGATTAACAGTCACACGCGCTGCCGGCTGCGCCAGGGCTGCTGAACGAGAACACTCTTGGGCAAAACACCATACCAGTCGTGAATTGAGGCAACCGAAAACTTGCACTGACTTTTTGTGCTGTTCTGCTCTTTTTTTTTGCAGGCGGTCAAGCAACTGCCCATGATCAACTGGATGAACTTTCGCGACAACATCGATGGTGAGTTTCTATTGGTTCCCATCACAAGCTTTTGCTCTTTTCGCACAATCTCACGCACCGCACAATTGAACCGATTGCGCCGGTCGAACTGCAATGACAGCGCTCAAAACCAGCACGGTGGAGGAAGTCAACTCCTGCCAAGCCAATAACAAGCCGTACACGGTGGGTCTGGAGCTCCAGAATGTCAACTACCCGCCAATCACCTTTTACGAAGAAGGCGTTGCCACAATGAAGAGTGCGATGCTGGACATGACCCAATTCTACAGCGCACAAACCCCGTCCCTGTTCAAAGGTACAGAGCGCCATCAAAAGCAACGCCAACCAAAAACGACACAAGCACCAACCACGTACACGCACTCAGTTGCTGATGATCTCTCGCGTTGTGTTGTTGTTGCTTGAATTCCAGGAATGGTCGTCCACGCGTACCGCGACTTTGCGCTGGCCAATTCCTCGACAATTCCCATGCCAACGGCGGACATGCCAGCAATTGTCTACTACTGGGAGTGGAACAAGCTCGTCGACCCCGTCGAGCGTCAAGCAGAATTTACCGCCATCAAGGCGCTGCCACTCCGCGTCACCACGCTGCTGCTGGAAAGTGAAACGCTTGTTCTCTGGTATCAACAGCTGCTGCAGAACATTCTCAATGATGCCGCCACCTTCGGATTCCAAATCGAGCTGACAAGCGGCATGGCGCGCTGGGCACTGCCCAACATGCACTCGTACGTTCTGCGCGTGACTGAAGCCACGGCGTCTTTCATCAAGTACGGCGTGCTGGGTGACTACAACACCGGCCTTCCCGATGACGATGTTCCCGACAACATTTCCGCCAATTCAGGCCCTGTAATTGTGCCAAAGAGCACCACACCGGTCGTGGCCCCGCCAAAGAGCACCACACCGGTCGTGGCCCCGCCAAAGAGCACCACACCCGTCGTGGCCCCGCCAAAGAGCACAACACCAGCGGTCGTTCCGCCAAAGAGCACCACAACGCCGCCTCCCCTCAAGCCCCAAACCAGCTCTTCAGCTCCAACTGGCAGCGTCGTCGTTCGTGAAAACACCCAGCTCGCTGGAAATGCGGCCGCTGGTCTCCTCCCGTCTCTTTTCTTGGCCACGGTGGCGCTCATCTTGGGTGCGGGCGCGCAGCGAATCATGTTGTAATTTTTTTGTTGCGTTACCAAATGCTGTTGTTGGTATGGAGAATATCTTGTTGGTTTGTTGTTTTCTGCATGAAATAAATAACGCCAAAGCATAGAGCTGCATGGCAAAAGATAGCATCAGATTCTTGACCAGTCGCAAAGCCGCAAGACGAGACTATGGGTTGGGTTTGTCGTCGTCGCCAGTCAACATGGGAATGCCGTTGGAAAAGGAGTAGTTCAATACTGGCATGGCGACCAACGCCAAGTACGTCTGCAGAGATGCCTGTGGAGGTGGATTGTCGTGAGAGGCAGGAAATCAACTCAACTTTCCTCGTTATCAACGGAATGTCCCTACATGCGCATCATTGGCGGCATACTCTTGCATCTCCCAAGACAATGGCGCTTCTTCCCAATTGCCCAGTCGCAGCTCGGAAGACTTGTCTAACAAACAATTCAGCTGCAGTGCACGACGAGAGGCGTCAGAATCGTGCTCAACCCTTCCCCCCTCTCTTGCAGCTGTTCCAACGACCCCCCCCCCAAAACAATGCCGTACCGTCTTTTGGACAAGAGCTTGAAGAGACCAACGTGTTCTGAGCGGCACGACGCGCACGGCGGCGAGCTCCTCCAAATCCACTGCACCGTTCACTTTGAGCGAGTAGTCGCGTACGAGACGAGTCACGTCGTTTTTGATGCCCACTCCCACCTTGGCAATGCGTGAGTCAGCCAGCAGCTCCTGCAACGCAGGAGGAATGCCTGAGAGTCGAATACCAGCACAGTAAGCGCGCCAGGTCGATCAAAACGAAACGCCTGCATGCTCAGTTCCACCACAACACCAGCTACAGTGGTGCAGCACCCACCTTGCATCTGTATGAGATGAAACAAGTAGCACGGGCCATTTTCAACGGCCAGCTGCAGGAGGGCTGTCGGCCGTGCCTTTTGACCGCGAATGAAGGGTGCAAACCATTCAATGTCAAAGCCCAGCGCAGGTGCAACCTGCCCGTCGGCGCCGTCTTGCCCTTCAGTACTCAGACGCGATACTAACTGCGACATCAAGTCTGCGCATTGGATTTGGCCAACCTCAACGTCTGTAATGTAAACCACAGAGCCGGAGAACTGAAACCGCGGCAATCCGACTTCGAGTTGCGGGCTGCCAGTCGTCTCATCCTTGAGATTGGTCATTGAGCTTGCAGCAGACCCTTCCGTTGTGAGCGTCGGCGCCACCGCGGGTGCCGATGCCCACGGGAGCGTGCGTCGCTTGGAGGCGGCCTGGACAACCTGCTGCTGGTCGTCTCCCTGGTCTCCGACGGTGGCCTGAGTTGCCGTCGCTTGATAGGGAGCAGAAGCATCTGCCATGTAGAATGTCGCAGGCAGGACTCGGCGGGGTCTCGCGCTGGCGCCTGGTTCCGATGCCGGTGTTGGCTGCGAGCAATCTGCTTGCAATCCTACCAGCAGCGCGTTCAGCGCGGCATCCGACTCAAAGTCCGAGCACGGTTCGGAAATGTCTACTTGAACAGAATCGCAGCACCCAAAAGCGAGGAGAGGGAGAGTGAGCTTTGGGTTTCAAGCATTCGATTTGAATTGGCTCAGGTTTTGGCTGTGTCTCGCTCAGGCTTTTTGGTTGGTCATCGACAACCGCTCCAGCCTGTCTGTCTGGCATTACCTTGAGAAAGCAATGGCGACATTAAACCTGCGGCATTTTGCTGAATGGTGGTTGTCGAGCACTCTGTGGTATCGAGATCTGCATCTGCAGAGGTTCGCTTCATGTGGCTGAAAAAGAGCGCAAATCTCTGAAAGACGACTGGATGCAAATGACAAGCTAAGCTGAAAGTCATTCTGCTGCAAGAAAAAAAGGGGTTCTAGTCATCGTATTATCAGGTAGTTGTTTTCTTGCAACGGTCGCGCGACCCAGCAAGATGCGATCGGACTTCGCGCGTTATCCGGCACCCGATCGCTTTATCCCGGTCGATTTCTGCACCTGCATGCGCCAGTAATGATTCAGTTGATGCTCCGGAGAGAATCGGAGCATAATTCCAGGCACGTTGCTTGGGCGAGGTGGACTACCCTGCGTGTTACCCCCGAAGGGAGACGGATTGTGATTTGTAGTGATGTCGCCGCACTGCCGCTTTTCAACCCCCAATGCATGAACGCAGGAGAAGTTAGCCATGGATGCAGTGGATGCCCGTGTCCTGATTGTACTGCACACACTTGCAGCCTTATCGACTGTGGTACAGATGCAAATTGCACACACAGCCAGCGCTCATTGAAAATTAGCCACTCTATCTTTTTGTTGTTGTTCTTTTAATTGTCTGTTCGTTTTCCTTCTTCAGCCTCACAACCGTAAGCAAGACTTTTTTTTCCCCTTCGCTCGGTTTTCCATTCAACTCTCCCTCCCAAAATTTTTTCCCACCCAGCGGGCTTTGATGCTACATCAGTCGCGAAGCACACAATGGAAAGCCGACGCATCCACCTCCTCGAGTTCTGTCGTGTCGCGGTGCGGTTTTTTTTTTTTTTTTTTTTTTTTTTCGTTGCCTCGTTGTGGAGATAGCGGTAACGACTTAACGTCGGTGCTATGGCCAGGTTTTCCTCAATAGATGCAAGAGTGCAGAGGAGAGTGTTTGTCTTCTCGAAGATTTACACTACTGTAGACGGGAGGCGCGTCGTTGCCGTTACCGTAAAAATTTGTCGACCGCAAATTTCGTTTAAATTTCGAGGTTGCCGCAAATATAATTTCAGCGAAAAGCATTGCAGCACGGCAGCGCTCGTACTGGAGACTTTAACAACGGAAGAGTTGGGGGGTTTTCATCAAGGAAGGGGGAGAGAGACGGAGAGACGGAGGCTGGAGCAGAGAGAGAGAGAGAGAGAGAGAGAGAGAGAGAGAGGAGAGAGAAGAAGAGAGAGAGGGAACCATTGTTTGACGTGTCGTTTATTCAAAAAATCCTGCCGATGACTAATAAAGTCCGCGGTTTGGCCTTTTTGTTTGGCAACAGCGCAAAAACATCCCCATGTGATTATCACTCATTCAGCCACCAGGCTTATTTTCAATTGGTGATCTTTTGTACTGCTTGAAAGAGAGGAAGGGGAAAAAACTAATACAAAAAGGGAGGAACGAAGCGAAGGGGAAGTGTTGTTGGGGATTTTGTTCAACTGGATAATTGCCCATCGAACATATGTTTGAGCACTTATTAGTCAACAATCACTGATAACATAACGGAATTCCCCAACGTTTTCCAAAATACAAAAACAAGCTCAAAAAGCCATGACTTGCGCATCAAGTTTTGTTTTTTGTTTTGTTTGGTGGTTGTTGTTGTTTGGGGGGATTTTTACAGCAAAGCACTGGCAATTTCGCTATCATGGCTCCCTTGCCCCTCCATTCACCTCTCCATTGCAATCTCGCACCGTGCTCATTGTCAACAACGCCTCTTGTTGTCGATTGTCTAAAATGGCAATCGGGGATTGTTTTGTTTTTGGATTTAATTGCGCGGATTAATGATTTTCGCATTTTTTATTTATTTATGTTGTGATTTTTTTTTTTTTTTGGGCCTTCGACACGTTTGCCCCGATGCCGAACTTGCGCGCCCTCTTCCTGTGTGAATCTGGGGCCGCGATCGGCTTTGCGTCTGTGGGTTGACTCGTCGAATACTCCGTCCCGACTTTTCCCACGGCGCTGGTTTTGGTTTTTTTTTCACACAAACTGTACCAAGAACAACACTTCTCACTCATATTTTTGTCCTTTTTCGTTTTTCGTTCGGTTCGTGATCATCGTCTCCCCCCCCCCTTTTTTTTCAGGTACTCGGATTTCACCGTCGATTTTCTCCACCACCAAAAAAAAGACCGGACGCAGGATGACGTTGCGACTGGCAATTCTACTCGTTGTGCTGATGGGCGTTGTTCGCTTCGCTCAGGCACAAACGGCTTCGTGTTCGAACGCACCTGCGTTCACCGGATCCAGTGCGGCGCGCGCATATACCGGATCCATCGGCCAGTATAATGCGCCGTGGGACAGACCTCAGAGCGCGGGCACCGGTGGCGCAAAATGCTTGACTTGGCAGTATACTCCCCTAACTGTAGGAACCATCTACATGACCACCTGCGGCTTGGCGTCTGACGATACGATCATGATGATTTCGAGTGGCGGTTGTGTCAACAATTTTGGCACGAATCTCAACCAGATGGCCGACGACAGCTGCAGCCTCCAATCAACCCTGTCATTCCCTGCCACTGCCGGCACACTCTACTACTTGCACTTGTGCAGGTACACTTCCTCTCGCACCGATACAGGCTCCGCAGGACTGGCCAACGGGAATGTCGTGTTTAATTTCCAGTGCCCTGCTGGCATGACGGATCACGATTCGTTGCTTGAGACAGCCTGTGTTGCCTGCGGCGCGGGCACGGACACTTCAACCGGAGCCAAGGCTGGACCCTGCACCAACTTTAACGTTCCTGCGGGCTCGTTTGATCACGATTCCAACTCTGCCACCGCGGCGATCACTTGCCCTCCTGGAAACTATGCGCCCGCAGCCGGCACGACGTGCACCACATGCGGCACTGAAACATGGGACCATGATTCGTCGTCTGCAACTGCCTGCACTTCTTGCACGTCCGCATGCTCTGCTGGTACTTTCCAGTCCCAGGCGTGCACTCCCACGAGCAACCGCGCTTGCACTTCCTGTACTGCCGTCACCTCGTGCGCCGCCTCGAGCACAACATGCACATCGAGCACGGACTCGCGCTGCTCGACTTGCGCCGCGAACTTTTACAAAGTGGCGGGCGCCTCGAGCGACACGTGCCAGGGCTGCACTGCGGCCTGCACCACAGGAACTTTTGAAACAACCCCTTGCACGACGGCAAGCAACCGAGTGTGCACGGCGTGCCCAGCGATCGCCAACTGTGGAGGCACGCTTTCGTGTTCGTCCAGCAGTACCTCTCGATGCACTGCGTGTGCCAGCAACTTTTACTTGATTGCTGGAACCGGATCCACACCCGATCGCTGTGCTCCTTGCTCGGGCAGCTGTGCTGTCGGTCAGTTCCAAAGCGCAGCGTGCGGCGCCGCAGCTGATCGCGTCTGCACCACATGCACGTCCGTTGCAAACTGTGTTGGACAAGTGACGTGCACGACAAGCGGCAACTCACAGTGCTCGGCGTGCGCATCCGGCTATTATCGGACGACTGTTGGCGGTGCTGATGTCTGCTCGCCATGCGCCAGCACATGTGCACTGGGCCAGTTTGAATCGGTTGCTTGCACCACGTCGACCAACCGAGTTTGCACTTCGTGCACATCGGTCTCAAACTGCGCATCTCAGCAGACCTGCTACGGTGCTGGCAACACCCGCTGCTACACTTGTGCGACGGATTTCTACTTGACTCTGCGCTCAGGAGTGTCTGATGTTTGCACTGCGTGCGCGTCTTGCGGTGTGGGCAACTTTTCGCTGTCCCCATGCAGTCCATCCGTCGATCGTGTTTGCGGAGTCTGCACTGCCATTGGCAATTGCAATGTGCCGGTTTCCTGCACCTCGCCAATCAACGGCCGCTGCTCTGCCTGCGCTTCGGAGCATTACCTGGTGCCCGGCTCTTCTGACGTTGCTCTGCCATCTCAAGACGCGTGTGCGGCGTGCGACACCTGCGAGGTTGGCACGTTTGAGTCGCAAGCGTGCACGCATGCCACCAACCGAAACTGCACGCAATGCACACCGATTGAAAACTGCGCTCAAGTATCGTGCACCGACACCACCGACTCTGTGTGCGTACAGTGCCCCGTCGGCACGTTCTACAATACAACGAGCGCGACGTGTCACTCGTGTCTCGAGTGCGCCTCCAACGAGTTTGAGGTGGTTGCTTGCACCTATCTGACCGACCGCACGTGCAGCGCTTGCACCAACGTGACGAACTGCGCTTCTGTGACTTGCACTTCTCTGGATGACTCGATTTGCGAGACTTGCAAGTCCACCACGTACATTTCGCCAAACGCAACTGCGGGTGACGCCGAGCAATGCTTGGCTTGCGCGGCTGTAGCCGACTGTGCTTATGCGAACGTGGTGTGCACGAACGCGACGAACGCTCGTTGCAGCGTTGCAGCAGCGAGCTCGATCGACAAGGCTGTCATTATTCCTGTGGTGGCTGTTGCTGGTGTGCTCCTGCTTGTCCTCATCCTCGTGCTTGTTCTGGTTGCGCGCCGCCGCCGCCGCAATGCCCGCAAGCCCGAGGCTGCTGTATCAGCTCGGCGCACAACCTCTGACCGTGTGGACCTTCCCATGTCCACGATAGCCATGCTGGCGAATCCTCTTTCTGATCATGGGAGCGAATCGGGCATGTACATGGAGGAAACCTATTCTCCTATGCACGTCAACGACGCAGGGCCCAGCGGGAACCCTGTTGCTTCCGCGAAAATGGCGGAATTTCTGGCTCAGGGCGATAACAACTTGTACGATTCGCTTGGCGGTGGCAAGTTTGGCTTTGCACCACACGGCGCATCCGGGGAAGAGTTGTACGACGACATCCGCCCCCCACCGCCGGCAGACCCGTTGTACACCAACTCAAACCACAACCTCGTTGAAGAGGAGCGCTCTCCCGACTATGAAGCGCCGAGCTCCAGCTCCCCGGCTGGACGACTGTCTACCGCCGCCTCCTCCTCGGCTTACGAGGATCCGCACGTCAAGCAGTCTGCTGAGGCTGGCGAGGCTTCCGCCGAGGGTGTTGTGTACTCGCATGTCGTGCACGAGGCTTAGAGCTTGCTCTTTGTTTTGATTGAAATCCTGAGTTTTCCACTGTTCGTCCAATGTAAATGCTGTGTGTGTGTGAATGAACGCGTTGTTTGATTGAAATTGAATACATTCTTTTGCCTGTAACTGTTGATACTTTTGCGTGTTTTGTACCTTGGGGAGAGGGCTAGCGCTGGGCAGAAAGTTGCATGCTTCAAAAAAGGGCTTCTCTGTAGCAATCCTGTTTGTCCAAATCATGTCATGGTCGCCATGTGCACTTATTTTTGTGGGACTTTGCAAGTTTCTCGTGAATTGGTAGGTCGTAATATGGATGAACAAACCACAAAAACAACACCCGGGTGCTTGCTTGGGCGCCGTCAGCGATCAAACACAGCAACAGACAGCGTTCGTCTACAATCGAGGAGCGATGAAGGCAGCAGCCAAAGTCACCAGCGGAGATGCCGTCGGAAGCAGCGGTGGCATGGCGGCGGCGCCTGCAATATCGAGATGCGAATAGGCAATCGGTTGCGTCGAGTCCAAGCCGTGCTTGTCGAGGCCGGAGGCAACCACAAGGAAGGCACCAGGGTATTGGTGGCCGCGAGGCGTGTTGACGCTGGGCTGGGTGTTGGCTTGAACGACGTCTTCGGCAGCGTTTTTGGGCGCAACAAAGTCAAAGTCTTCGCGACGCAGGCTGTGTTTCGGTGATTAGAAGACCGAAGGAGTCAGAACATGGTGAGCAACAGAAATGGGCAGAACGATAAACAAAGTGAAGGCATCACAACAACGAGGGTCACCGACCAAACTTGTAAGAAAAACAAAAAAAGAAAAAAAGCAAGGCACAAGACAGAGACAGAGACATCGCCAATTTTTTTTTTTAAAAAAAAAGCCAAGCAAAGCGACAATGCGACTTACGTAGAAACCTCGAAGGGATCACCCCAGACGTTACCGGCATCGAACAGTCGGCCGTGGACGTTGGCACGATTGGCGGGTCCGTTGTCCATGACGGCAGCGTAGGGTCCGTACGCACGGTAGGCGTGGCCGGTCAGGGTGGCGATGGTGAAGAGGAAAGGGTTGGTGTGCGATGGCGCAATCTCCTTCATGTGGCAGAGCAAATCGGCCATGACCATGCGACCTTCAGCATCCGTGTTGCCGATGCGGACGCGAGCTCCAGAGCGGGCACGGATGATTTCGTCGGAGACGTAGGCATCGGCGCCGATCGAGTTGCGAACCATGGCGAGCTTGGCAATCACGGCGACGCCCTTGGGCTGGAGGAGCGAAATGGTGCGGAACAGGCCAGCGATGGCGGCCGCGCCACACTTGTCGCGGTGCATGCCAGCCATGGCGCCACCAACTTTGAGGTCGGCACCGCCAGTGTCGTACGTGATGCCCTTGCCGACGAGCAGGAGCGTTTCCTTGATCTCACCGGCAGGCACGTACTCGAGCTCAATCACGCGGGGGCGATGGCGCTCGACGCACTGGGAGGCACGACCCACGGCGGTCAGCAGCGGGTACTCTTTGGCGAGGACGCTCTGGTCGGCAATTACAGTGCACTTGACGTTCGCGGCGCTCTTCAGCGACCCGCAAATGTGCTCGGTGGCAAGCGGGGGAGCGGCGCGCTC
Source organism: Capsaspora owczarzaki ATCC 30864 (assembly GCF_000151315.2). NCBI lineage: Eukaryota > Filasterea > Ministeriida > Capsasporidae > Capsaspora > Capsaspora owczarzaki. The sequence continues at coordinate 220,623 of NW_011887296.1, read as the reverse complement.
CGGGTCGCTGCCGCCAATGTCACGCGCAAGAATGCGACCAGCCTCGACGGCGTTGACGTAGCTGACCAGGCGCTGGGGGTCGGCGACGCGGTTGGCCTCGAGCGGGAGCCAGCCGAGCTCGAGCACCTTCAGGCCAAAGTTGTTTGCCTCGTTCTCGCTCTCCCGCGCCTCAAGCGGCACGTACGAAGCAGCAAGCGCACCGAGCAATGCGACCTCGACGTGCTGCGTGTAGCGGTCGTGGGTCGCGTCATCGGTCACGCTCTTGGTCGACTGGTAGGGAACGACCGTGATGGCCGGGCGGCGCGCGCCTGCCTTGACTGCGCGCTTGATTGCCCTGTCTGCAGCGTCTGCGTAGCGCCTGACGTCGTCGTAGTCGCGGGACAGCGGGCCAGTCGACGCGAACAAGAGTCGCTTGCCAAACGCCTTTTCGGACGCGACCACCGTGACCTCTGTCGATCCGACCGCCGCGTCGATGACACGCGCAGCATCCAAGTCGGCCTTGACGAACTCGACCGGCGCAGGGAAGGGCGCTGAGGTCGCTGGCGTCGTACCAGCAGCAGCAGCAGCAGCAGCAGAAGGGTAATTTGGTGAGATCACAATCAAAGCGTCGTAGTCCGCAGTCGCTCCAGTCGCTCCAGTGGCAGCAGTCGCTCCAGCAGCAGTCGCTCCAGCAGTGGGGAAGGCCTTGACGAGGGTGACGAGCGTGTGCTTGGCGACGGCAGCGAGGCCGCGCTCGGCAGAAAAGGTCGGCAGAAGAAGCGACATTGTTGAAGAGACTCGAGAGTGAGCCTTTTTTCTATTGGATTTCAAACAGTAGAAGAAGAAGCAAAGGCAATGCATTATGCAGCGTCATACAATATTACAATATTACAAAATGCAGTCCTTCTTTCTTTATTCCAATACAAATCTGCACTACAAAACGATGGGTTTGACGATTTCGTCGCTGCTGACTCGACTGTGGTCGACTGCCGAGATGCGCATCCTGATGGGTCAGTCAGTCTTCACTCACAGCGACCACAGCGACCCCAGCAAAATGCTGACAACAGCCGCGGAGGAGGGTCGGGAGGTGGGGAGGAGGAGGAGGGGTGTTCGACGACGTGGCTCGAAAGCGCGTCGAGTCGAGTCAGCGTTGGAAGCGAGAACACCTGCGCGCCATAGCGTGTCGTGCCGTGGTGTGGTGTGCTTGGACGCTGAGCCGAGCCGGCGGGAGAAGCGGTTGGAGCTGGAGTTACATTACGGCAGGACGTTGGGGTTGGTTGAGCCTGTTCGCTTATGAATGAGCGTTACTCAATGTGTGATGCTTGTTCAACTTGCTCATTGATGTGTATGGGTGTATGGGTGTGTGTGCGTGCTTGTGTCTGCGGGGGGGGCGCTTTGGGTGGTGGTTGGTCGTTGTGTAGTTGGCCTCGACGCCGCTGGAAAGACGACCATTCTGTACAAGCTCAAGCTCGGCGAGGTCGTCACGACCATCCCCACCATTGGTAAGACACGCTCATCAGCGCAGGCTCGTTGTTGCAGGCTTTTGCAGTTTCGGAGGTTGTTCGAGCTGGCATTCCGAGCAAGCTGGCTTTGCTGTGCCTTTTCGTTCAACTTTTTGCTCATACACCTGAGCGATTTGTGAACCATGTCAGGCTTCAATGTCGAGTCTGTCGAGTACAAGAATGTCAACTTTAACGTATGGGACGTTGGTGGCCAGGATAAGATTCGTCCCCTGTGGCGACATTACTTCCAAAACACTCAGGTTTGTATTTTGGCGCGACGTGACGCGGAGCGCTTCATCCCATCGCTCAATGCACTCTGGTTGTCTGTAGGGTCTTATTTTCGTGGTCGACAGCAATGATCGCGAGCGTATTACTGAGGCTGCAGCCGAACTGCAAAAGATGGCAAGCGCATTTCTGATCCAGCTTTTGAGTTGAAGCAATAACAAATTGCGCTCACCGCGGGAATTGTAACAACTCTGCAGCTTGATGAGCCCGAACTTCAGAATGCCGTTGTGCTCGTGTTTGCCAACAAGCAAGATTTGCCCAATGCAATGACTACTTCTATGGTTACGGAAAAGCTTGGTCTGGACAAGCTCACTTGCAAGGTAAAATTATGCCCAATCGTCCTGTGCTTTTATTCTTGCTATTGCAGAAGCAATTGCTCGAACCTGTTCTGACGGTGCACTCCTTGCCTGTTTTGATTTGCGACGGGCGCAGTGGTCTGTTCGTGCGGCTTGCGCCCAGAGCGGCGAGGGCTTGTACGAGGGCCTTGATTGGCTTTCTGCGCAGCTTGCCTCTCGCTAGGCCAATAATTAGCCAATCGCACTGTCGTTTAGAGTCAAGCAAAAAAAACAAAAAAAAAAAAAACAAAAAAAAACATCTATTCAATTCGATGCCATCAACATTGATATGTCTCGTTATGTTCATGTATTTAGTAGGAAGTTTGAGTTGTTCCAGCCCAGTCCTTCCCTTCTTCTTTGACAAAAAGAACAACGATGCAGCAACATTTACTGCGACACCACCAACCCAAACGCTGTGATTCGCCGCATCCTTTTCATCCTCAAGCCAATGTAGCCGCCGCAACCACAACATTCAAGCAGGAGCGGTCCTCGGGTGACCAAGTTGAGAGCAGTGACACTGTTCACTGGTACTCGAGGTACTTTTGGATGGTGTTTTGAACCGACGGACGCTTCAGATGTGTTGCTGGGCGATTCCTCGATAATACGCTGGGAAATGGTCAAAAACTGTGAAGCATGCTCGACGCTGCAAAATCAAGCGCTCATCCAAACACACCTCGTCGGATGTCACTCTGCGAGTCGAGCACAGCAACAAAGTTGAAGTGGTGTTTATTGTGTGTGTGTGTGTGTGTGTGTGTGTGTGTGTTTTTTGTCGCTGGATTTCTCTACTTTTTGTTTTCTGAGCGACGTGCTAACAAATTTCGTTTTTTCGCATTTATTGTTTGATTACTTTGTCATTTTGGTTTCGACAGCAGCACTCTGGTCAATCGCGTGCAACGTGCAGGAGTCTTTACAAACTCGAGTACCTTTGTCAACTGCAGCTTGAAAGACACTCCTGCCGCAGGTAAAAAAAAATCCCGCTTGGGATGGACGAGAGGAAGGAGCGAGCGAGGGGAAAAGGAAGGAATTGTAGCGTTCTTTCAACGCCACCGTGTTTTTGTTTTTTTTGTTTCTCCTTTCTCATTCCTTGCACCCATCCTCATTTGTTGTGCTGTCGTAGTCATGCGTGCCTCGGCGGGACTTGGAGACTGCCCTACCCGCGAGCAGCTGGCAGAATTTGTGGCGCAGCATTTTGAACGCCCGGGCGTGGAAGTTCGTCAATGCCTGCCCTCGGACACGCCGGCCTTTGTCCGAATCCCGACGGCCAACAATGGGTCGCCTAGCATGTGGGCGGAAGGCGCAGGCCCTGGAGGCTCGCCTACATCTGGTGGTCGCCGAAGCTCGTTCAGCGCCCTGACATTTGGCACGATGAAACGGTCGGGTCGTCGCTCGAGCGTTCCTGTGAACAATTATCGTTCTACAGCTGCCCGGAGCTCGTCGCATGACCAATCAAGCAGTGCTCATGAAGCTGCTCGCCCAGAAGCCGCTCCCACTGAAGCGGCTCACACAGAAGCCGCCCGCCCGGACCACGCTTTGCATCCGGGAGGTCTGCTACCCGGCCCGGCAGTGACGCGCGCTCCAACCACTTACGGCCGAGCGCTCTCCCATCACGATAGTGGCGCAGAGTCGGCCCCGCTCACCCATCCGCCATCCGGCTCGTCCAACGCGCCATCAGCCCCTAGCCCGCCTCCTCCTTCGCCCACGACGAAACACTCCAGCCCGCCTTCCAACCCATCCACATTGCACTCGCAGCGCGGACTCGCACCGTTGGCTCCAATCTCTACCATGATGGCGCAAGCTCGTTCGTCCTCCAAAAGCCACCCGATCGCGCGGCCGGTGGCTTCTCCAGCTCATGTCTCGTCGTCCTCACCTGCCCCGTCGTCCAACGCGATTCCTTACCACGTGCTCTCATCCTCGTGCTCTTGGCTTCGCCACTTGGTCGACACGCTATGCCGCCATGCCGTCGAAGGCATCCATCCCGAAGAGAGCGACTACGGCAGGAGCTCGCTGATTCCGGCACCCAACTGCTGGGTTACTCCCTTGCCGCTGGCAGCTGATCCTGCGACCAATCTGACGTACTGGGACACGCACCTGATGGTGACAGGCCTGATTGCAGCTGGAATGCACACGACAGCGCGTGGGATGGTGGAAAACCTCGCCGGCTCGGTCGAGCAGTTTGGCCATGTTCCGTTCCTCAACCGCATGTATGCCCTGCATCGCAGTCATCCGCCGTTGCTCGCGGACATGGTCATGCGAGTGGCATCCTCCTGGCCGGGAATCTCGCCCGCGCTGTTTGCAAGCTTGACGCATTGCCCAAGCATTGGACGCAGCACTTGCGCGTCGGCCATGTCGCGCCAGCCCTCGTCCCCTGCGCCGATTCCTGGCTCGCCCTCGGTCAAGACGCACCAACCCACCACAAGCTCTCCCACACCTGCGGCACTCGCCGACTCGGACTGCTGCAACTGGCTCGGTCACATTTACGCAGTGCTGCTCAAGGAGCACCACTTTTGGACGGTGAACCGAGCCTTCAATGGCACCGTCAATCGGCAAGTACCCGCGCCAGCAGTCCCACAAACGTCCATGGTTCACCGGGATGCACCAGCTCCGCCGTTTCTCAGCACGTACGGAGCTGAGCTAGACACGCCGCGGCCCGAGTGGCACACGGAAGACGTCGACTTGGCTGAGCGTCTCGAGCCGCACCCTGCCAAGCGTGTTCGCTTGTATCGACAGCTGGGTGCCATGTCTGAGAGCGGATGGACGCTGCCAAGCACCGAACCATCAGGCGAACGGAACGCCGCGAGCATGCAGTGGAATCCATTCGCGACTCGAGCCAGCCACTATCGCTGGCTGCCAGAGGACAACCCTGACGACCTCTCGCGGATCAATGTGACTGACATGATTCCAGTTGATTTGAATGCCTTGCTCTATGGCATGGAGGTCGACATGGCCTTGATTTGCCGCACGCTGCGCGGAAGTCGGGCTGGTCAGACGGACGCCATGTTCTACGAGCAACAGCTCAACCGCATGTCGCGCGCAGCAAACGAGCGCCGGTCGTCGCTCCATCAGGTGTTGTTCAATCACGAAACCAACAACTCCTGGCACGATTGGAGTACCCAAGAGTTTCGGCTGGCACATACAGACAAGCTGCTTGCATCCTCGCTCACACCCCTCTGGTGTGGTGCATACGACCAGCGACCAGACATTGTAGCCCAAGCGGTGGACAGATTGGCCCACCTCATTGATGCGGGTGGACCAGGCATGATTGAGACCGCGGGAGGCTTGCCAGAGGCGTTGGATGCCAAAACCGGACAGGTTCTTGACACCAATCCCTCAGACTCGCTCTTGCGCCCGCATGTGCAGTTGCTGATCATTGAGGGCTTGAATCGCGCGGCAGCCCACAGTCCACGCGCTGCTCAGCTGTCCGAGCGCATTACCAAAGGCTGGATGAACCGGTTTTGGAGGCTCTGGCGTCGCCTCGAGATGGAACGCGAAGCCGTGGAGCAGGAGTGTGACACCTCCACCAGCTACCATTCCGATCAGCGAGACTCGGGTCAGATCGATCCACTCCCCGACCATGTTGGCAAAATGTCAAAGTCGTTGCTCGCTGCTGCCCGCTCCGTCAACGCCTCGCATGCCAGCCTGGCCCTCCATCTCATCTGCAACTTTGATTCGCAGATGAGTCTTGTTCCGTTTTTCGAAGAGTAGGCTGAGGGCGGTTGAATGTTTCGTTTTTTTTTTTTTTTTTTTTTTTGTTGATGTTTTGAGCTTGTGATTATTGCCGCGAAAGTACTGTGACAAAACAGTGAATGCAGTTGTTCTGATTCCTTGTGGATGGGTTTCGTTGGAGTCTTAAATGCACTATTGTGCTGCAAGCACGAGATGGTAACTTTGTCGTTCATAGCAAACATGGGCGTTCTGGTCCTTTCTCCCCTTGACTATCGAGCTCAATGTATGCGTGGTTGAGCAGTCATCATGTTATCTATTCTAATATGGTTCAAATTCACCAACAAAATCTCACAAAAGCGAAGCTGAGAAGGTCGCGCCAATGCAAAACACCAAGATTTGAATCGTCTAGTAAGTTCGCTGGCACCAATCTCCCATGACAATAACAATCCGGCACCTACCTCCTGCAACGCCATTCTTGCAGCGCCGGACCTGCGAAAAGTACTTTGCTGGAATCGAGCCATTCTCCAGTCCAGGCGAGAGAATGACGTTGTTACTTGATCGGAAGAAAGGGATGCCGTCAGCAAGCGCTCGAGCCACATCCAAATAAATCAGCACAGTCACGTCCGAACGCATGCCTGCACGTGCACAGAAGGAAGCGAGCGAAGGTTTGTAAGCTCCAGAACAACATTCATACCCCATGCGCGCTCAGAAAGCCAAAAGCAAATAAACAAACCACTAATCACGCCGCTCGCTCCTGGAAGCCCAACGGCAAAGTGAATGTGGTTTCGTTTCATGCGCGACAACCCTTGGCTCTTGATGAGGTCCCAAGCGGCATCGTACGTTCCGTGCACAACGATGGGTGCATCTTCGCTTGCCGTAATTGGCGAGAGCTCGAGCGCCTCCACCTACACCGCATGAGAGCGTGAGTCACCGTGCAACGAGATCGGAATGGTGAATCATGCAACGTTGCACTTTGTACGCAGAGACCCACTTCGATAGTATGACCTTGGTTTGCTCGAATGTACAGCCTTGCAACGGGATTGTCATCAGTGATGCGCTCTTCCAATGCGAATCGCTGCTTGTCGCTGGACGTCACTGCCCGGCGCACGTCAGCCACCGTGTAAGCGCGGAAATCGGGAAAACCAAGAAGTACCTCGACATCAACAAAGCCTTCAGGGCTGATGGGAACGCCTGAGTGTGTGCCCGTTATGTAACCAGCCAACGTCAAAGCACTCGGTCAGCAAAATCGGTCCTTCTCGCACGGTCAAACCGATCAAAAGCTCAGAGCACATGCCTTGCTTGTGCGCACCATGGCGCAGAATGTACGAGAGCAACTTGGACAGCTGGACGTCTTGCTTGGCACTGGACGATCCGCTTGCTCCACCGCGCGTGGAAAAACCGCCGGCGCTACCGCCACCTCGACGCGACATGATTCCAACAAGTCAATGAAAGAGTGAACCTACAACCCAAACTGGGAGGTTGAATGATAATAATCTGACTCAAAACCCTGAGAGTGAATAGAACACGATCAACGCTCAATTTGTTTTGTTTTTTGTTTTGTTTTAATGCTATCAAAAAGTAATCAACGCAATGACAACGAAGAGCATGCTCCAGAGGCGGCAAGGGGATCGTGTCGACGGGGGTGTTTTTTTTTGGGGGGGGGGGAGAGATGTGTGGGGTGTATGTAGTTGGTTGCGGCAAGTCTAAAAAGGATGCAGTCAAGGCGAGATGCACCGTTTAAGCCTCGGCAATAGCAGATGCGTCCTGCTCGCCCTCAACGTGGTCGTCCTCAGCGGTTGCCTCTTGGTACTGCTGGTACTCGGAGACGAGATCGTTGAGGTTGGACTCGGCCTCAGTGAATTCCATCTCGTCCATGCCCTCAGAAGTGTACCAGTGCAAGAAAGCCTTGCGACGGAACATGGCAGTGAACTGCTCGCTAACACGCTTGAACAGCTGCTGGATGGCAGTGTTGTTGCCAATGAAGGTGGCAGACATGTTAAGACCCTTTGGCGGAACGTCGCAGACGGCAGTCTTGACGTTGTTGGGAATCCAGTCGACAAAGTACGACGAGTTCTTGTTCTGGATGGCAAGCATCTGGTCGTCGACGTCCTTCATGGAGATCTTGCCGCGGAACATGGCAGCAACGGTGAGGTAGCGGCCGTGGCGGGGGTCGCAGGCAGCCATCATGTTCTTGGCGTTGAACATTTGCTGAGTGAGCTCGGCGACGGTGACGTTGCGGAAGGACTGGACGTTGCGGGCAGTCAGAGGAGCAAAGCCGGGCATGAAGAAGTGCAGACGGGGGAAGGGCACGAGGTTGACGGCAAGCTTGCGGAGATCGGCGTTGAGCTGACCGGGGAAGCGCAGGCAGGTGGTGACACCCGACATGGTGTTGGAGACGAGATGGTTGAGATCGGCATAGTTGGGGGTGGTGAGCTTGAGGGTGTTGAAGCAGATCTCGTACAAGGCCTCGTTATCAATGCAGAAGGTCATGTCGGTGTTCTCGACCAGCTGGTGGATGGAAAGGGTGGCGTTGTAGGGCTCAACGACGGCATCCGAAACCTTGGGCGAAGGGACGACCGAGTACGAGGTGAGGATGCGATCGGGGAACTCTTCGTGGATCTTGGAGATCAGGAGCGTGCCGAGACCAGAGCCCGTGCCACCGCCGAGCGAGTGGGTGATCTGGAAGCCCTGGAGCGAGTCGCAGCCCTCAGCCTCCTTGCGAACGACGTCGAGGATGGGCTCGATGAGCTCGGCGCCCTCAGTGTAGTGACCCTTGGCCCAGTTGTTACCAGCGCCGCTCTGGCCAAAGACAAAGTTGTCCGGGCGGAAGAGCTGGCCGAGCGGGCCACCGCGGATGGCGTCCATGGTGCCGGGCTCGAGATCGACGAGCACAGCGCGGGGGACGTAGCGGCCGTTGCCAGACTCGTTAAAGTAGACATCCGAGCGCTCGAGCTGGAGCGGGTTGTCGCCAACGTACGTGCCAGTGCCATCGAGGCCGTGCTCGCCCGAGATGACTTCCCAGAACTACAATCGATGCACAGAAGAATCAAACAAAACGCAAAAAGTGAGGTAATGAAAAAATGAAAAAAAAAATGAAAACAAAAAATGAAAAAAAAAAGTTGAAAAATTAAAACAATTCAATAATAATAAATCAAATGGAAGCCACGCATGAAAGAAAAAAAAAAAAAAAAAAAGAGAGAAAAGAATGACGAGAGCGATCGTGAGCGAGAGTGAAGAGCCAGCGAAGGAGAGCCGCGCGAGGAGAGCCGGGTGCTGAAGCCGCGAACAGACCACCCAACGCACCAGAGAGCGACGCGGGGGAGCAGCGGGATGCACCGGCGAAGAGGGAGCGGAGCGAGAGCCGACGGGCGGCACGCAGCAGCGAAACGGAAAATCAACGAGATCACGCGGTGTTGCTGGTTTTGCATTTCGCTGCGACGCGCTCGCTCGGGCCAAGCGCAAAGCGAGGCGCGCCACAGTCCACGACAAGAATGTCACGAGAGTGGCAAAGACGAGGATGAAGGCGCAGGCGAATGATGATGGGGGGACACACCTCAAAGAACAAAACGCAGAGTCGCAACAACCAAAAAAAAAAGAAAAAAAAAAAAAGATCACTGTCGCTCGGCTCAGCAGAAGCGCGTTGTGCCGCGTTGCTGGAAGGCACCAAGCAAAAAGGCAGCAATGTGCACCAGCGCCGAGTGACGAGGCGAACCCCGCCCCCCTCCACCCTCACCGCGATGCAGCACGCAAATCAAACAATCTGTTGAAAAAAAAAACCAGAATTTTTCAACGCAATAAAAAAAAAAAAAAAAAAAAAAGCGCGGGCTTTTGGTTGTTTCAAAAATTTCGTTCGCTTTGACCGTTCGCGTTGTTCGTTGCCGAGTCGCGAGCGATTGGAGTCCTTTTGGCAACAACAGTGTGGATGCGGGGTTTCCTACCTTGGTGCCGATCTGGTTGCCGCATTGGCCGGTTTGGATGTGGACAATCTCGCGACCCATTGTCAAAGTGAGAAAGGTTTGTTTTTGGTGGTGGTGTTTGGAGAAGGAGTGAGCTGAGCGAGCTTGTGCCGTTTTGTGCTTGGCACAAAAATGGGAAATACATCACCCTAAGACAAAGGGAACAATCAGACAAACACGCAGGACAATGCCGGTGGCAAAAAGACGCAGCGACGCATGGACGCAGCAAAACGCAGGGAAGCAAAGCAGCGAGTCGCAGAACTCTTGCAGGTCCCCCCTCCTTTCCTAATAACCCCCGTTGCACTACTTCGAGCGCTGTTTTGAACAGCATTTGATTGGAGATCTTGGCGCTTGGTGTCCTGCCTTCGCGACGCTTTGTTCGCCGTTTATCTCCCGCCATTTCCCAAGTCCCGTTTTAGGAGTTTGACAAGTTCTGAACTCAGCGTGCTGTTGCAGCAGAATCTTCGCAGCGACGCACATCCAGGAGAATGGAGCTTCGTGGTGAGTGTCTCATCCATTCCAAGACGTTTGCTTCACTGCCCCCGATGGCTGACGGCAAATGACGCCAGCGTAGTCGAACAAACAAAACAAAAACGTTCTTTTTTTTGCTCTCGATTTTTTTTTTTTTTTTTTCGGCGCCACTCTTTGTTTGATTTTTACATTACAACCAGTTTTTTTTTTTTTTTTGTCTTTTTTCCCGCTTCACAATGCCTCGCGATATTATTGCCATTCAATGCGGCCAAGCCGGCAACCAGATCGGCACCAAGGTGCGCCTCCTATCTTTTATTTTTTGGGGGCATCGCTTTGATTCTCTCGCTTGTTCTCCATCTTCACTGTGATTCTGCCAGCAAGCAAAGAAAGCTTCGAGCTGTTCTTTTTGAAACGGTTTTCTTTTTGGATGCATTTTTGGCGGGCTTTTTTTTTTTTGTTTCGTTTTTTTTTTTTTGGTCTGTGTTTTGCAGTGATTTTCTTCGGTTCTGAGCGAGCGACGGGTTTCGCGCGTGGTTTTTGACACAACAGAGACACTGTCCATTCTGTGCTTTGGGAGGGGGGGGGATTGGAAGTGGGGATTCAGGGGAGGCTGAGGATGAAGAACAGAGATCTCTCGTCTCATGCCGCCCTTTGCTCCTCTTGCTCCTCTTGCTCCTCGACCGCCCATCCTCCGTTCTTCTCTTGAGGGCGCTTTATGGGAAGGCCTTGCTGGGCAGAGAAGAAACTGACTGTTGGCGTTGGGTCCGGCTGCTGGTGCAGGATTGAACTTTTGATGCAATCCAACCGCTATGCTCACTTGTACTTGGACCTGTGCTTTGACAAACGCGACCACACTTGCGACACGGAAACCATTTGTGCTTCATCAGTTCTGGGAAGTCATCTCGGGCGAGCACGGCATCGACGGCTCTGGCGTCTATGTCGGCGACAATCCGCTCCAGCTCGAGCGCGCAGACGTCTACTTTAACGAGTCTGGCAACGGCCGCTACGTCCCCCGCGCTGTGCTCGTCGATCTCGAGCCCGGCACCATGGATGCCATCCGCGGTGGCCCGCTCGGCCAGCTCTTCCGCCCGGACAACTTTGTTTTTGGTCAAAACGGCGCTGGCAACAACTGGGCCAAGGGTCACTACACTGAGGGCGCCGAGCTCATCGAGCCCATCCTTGACGTTGTTCGCAAGGAGGCTGAGGGTTGCGACTCGCTCCAGGGCTTCCAGATCACCCACTCGCTCGGCGGTGGCACGGGCTCTGGTGAGTCAAAACCGCTTTTTTGTTTCTGTGTTTCGTTTTGATTTGGTTGGTCGTGTGCGCTCGCCGATTTCTCTGTTTGCGATTTGCTCAAGGCGTTACTGTCCCTGTCAATGTTTCTCATCCTTGTCGCTGAATTCTTGGCGCTTGCCTTGTTCACCCATTTCCTCCCGCAGGTCTCGGCACGCTCCTGATCTCCAAGATCCACGAAGAGTTCCCCGATCGCATTCTCTCGTCCTACTCGGTCGTTCCTTCGCCCAAGGTTTCTGACGCTGTCGTTGAGCCCTACAACGCCACCCTCTCTGTCCACCAGTTGGTTGAGAACACCGACATGACCTTCTGCATCGACAACGAGGCCCTGTACGAGATCTGCTTCAACACCCTCAAGCTCACCACCCCCAACTACAGCGACTTGAACCATCTGGTTGGCAGCACCATGTCGGGTGTCACCACCTGCCTGCGCTTCCCCGGTCAGCTCAACGCCGATCTCCGCAAGCTTGCCGTCAACCTCGTGCCCTTCCCCCGTCTGCACTTCTTCATGCCCGGCTTTGCTCCTCTGACTGCCCGCAACGTCCAGTCCTTCCGCAACGTCACCGTCGCCGAGCTCACTCAGCAAATGTTCAACGCCAAGAACATGATGGCTGCCTGCGACCCCCGCCACGGCCGCTACCTCACCGTTGCCGCCATGTTCCGCGGCAAGGTTTCTATGAAGGACGTCGACGATCAGATGCTTGCCATCCAGAACAAGAACTCGTCGTACTTTGTCGACTGGATTCCCAACAACGTCAAGACTGCCGTCTGCGACGTTCCGCCAAAGGGTCTTAACATGTCTGCCACCTTCATTGGCAACAACACTGCCATCCAGCAGCTGTTCAAGCGTGTTAGCGAGCAGTTCACTGCCATGTTCCGTCGCAAGGCTTTCTTGCACTGGTACACTTCTGAGGGCATGGACGAGATGGAATTCACTGAGGCCGAGGCTAACATGAATGACCTCGTCTCCGAGTACCAGCAGTACCAAGAGGCCACTGCCGAAGATGATGGCGAGGAGGGCCAAGAAGTTGCTCAAGAGTAAAAAACAAACAAACAAACAAACAAAAAAAAAAAAACTTCTTGTCTGCAGTCTCTCCCGCTCGGTCTCGCCGATTTTTGTGTAGAGCGCTTTTGAGTTGAGTTGAAACGTTGTGGTTTGTGTTTTCTCTCCCCCACCCCTTCCTGGTTTGATTTTGGCGTCTGATTGGACGATTGTCTTGATTTTGTGTTCTTCCACCACTTCTCCCCCGTTGAATTTCCAGTTGATGTTGTTGAGCTGTGCCACCTGTCGGCAGCGTGCTGTTTGTTGCGTCTCCGGATTGTTTTTTGTCCGGGTTGTTATAAAAAAAAGAGTCATACATGTCTTTTTGACAGATTCCAACGTTAAAGCAACAAATCGTCCATCTCATCTCCTCTCTGCCATCGGTCCCCAATAACGTTATCTGAGCTCTTTTCGACTGGTTTGTTCCTTCAGTCTTTCCCTGGTGAGCGCAATGGCAGAGTTCAATACGAGCGCCTTCCTGCTGGACGAGTCTGGCATGGACGACCCCGCGTTCCTTCCAGCCGCCAATCCCTATGCTGTTGATGCGTCTGCTGCTCATGATGGCAGCACTGCCAGCGACCCCATCCACGCTGCTCAAGGCTTCCACGCCGCTCCCATTGCATTCGATCTGACGGTAACGACGCTCCCCGTCTCTCTCTCTCTGTCTCTCGCTCTCCTTTGCCCCAACTCCCCCTGTCGATCAGCATGGTGCTCTGGCAGTCTGATGCAGCATGGCTCGACGTGGGCCTTTTTGGGAAGGTGCAACTCGGGTTCACTCTCACTCACTCACTCGCTTGTCCTCGTGTGCGCCTCACTCATGTTCGGATGCTCGATCAATCCAGCCGACAGGAAGCATCCACGCTGATCCGCATGCCAAGTTGTCGGAAGTCCAGCAGCTGCATACTCAACGGTGAGCTTTCTCAATCGGATGAGTCTGAGCATCCAAACCCTCGCGTCTGAGACTCAGTTTTGTCTTTGTAATGGCGAACAATTGCACTATATTGTCATTTGTAGGGCTGCACGCTTTGCCATCCCCGTTGTGCAGGCGAAACCGGTAAGTCATTCATCTCGCTCTAGCTTCGAACCACGACAACGATGGCGATGACGACTACGACGACGATTTGTTCCTGAATTTGGCGCGATCGGAAACCAGTCGGTTGTTTGGAACCCGACAGATTACGCAAAGCAGCGGTATGCCAACAAGGCAGGAACTTTTTCAACTGGAATCGACCTATTGGCGCCTGCAGAACGCCAAAAGATTGAGGATCGCGCCAAGCGGTTTGGCAAGGTCTCCAACGTCACGAGCGATTCGCTGAAACAGGAAGAAGCAAAAATAAAGCGAGCTCAAAAGTTTGGCCAACTCAGGTATAGCGTCTACAGTGCGCCGCTCAACGCAATGAGGATTGAGCCAAGTTCAACTGACTTGCTTGCCTTCTTGTTGGTATGTTTCCATCTTGCAGTGCGATGGCATCGAACGATAGCGGAATGGATGTTGGTAAGCCCACGATGAGCCCAACGGATTCAGTCCGTGAGAGGAGGCTTCAATTGCTCACTGATGCCTTCCGGCACGGATATTCAGATGCGGGTGCGGTAAAGTTCGAGCCATCGGCTGCGGCGACCGTTCGTTTCGATGCCGTCTACATGTATGGTACAGACCAGATGAGCTCGGGAGATGTACTAAAGTACTTTGGCGAGTACGGCCCGGCCTTTGTCGAGTGGATTAATGACTCTTCTTGTAAGTTCCGAAGGCGCTTGCTGCTGCCTTTCTCGAGGGCGCCCCAAACTCATGACTGAGATTATTTGCTTTGCTGCTCAAACTGCCACCTGCAGGCAACGTTGTTTGGGAAGACACTGTGTCTGCTGGGCGAGCTTTGTTGGGTCTTAGTGTTTCTCCGTCGAGCATCGCGCTCGGGATTGATCGTATGTGCAAAGATGAAATTGCTGCTACCATTCCTTTAGCGACAAAATTTATACATGTCACCAGCCGCTTACTGTTGGCTTTTGCGTTGTGGACAGCGCTGATTCAAGCCGCGAACGATGGAGTCCCACCATCGCTTGAGTGGCGCCGTGGCGTTGCGTCTGCGAAGGCCAGCGACATTTATTTGCGTTTTGCAACCTCTGGTACAGTAGTTTGCCATTTGGAAGCGCATGGTGAGGGGTTTCGAATCTCACCTCTTCCAATTTCTCACGTTTTCCCGCTCTCTCTCTCTCTCTCTTTTTTTTTTTGCTTTATTTTTCAAACAGAGGATGTCAAACGGTTTGGTGCAGCAAATGAAAGTGTGTATTACCAGCTTCACGGTCGTCCCAACGCGTAAGTTGCTCTCGCTTCGGTACCATGCACGCTTTGGAGCATCCTTCTCACTAAACGTGTGCCTCGGGGAGCAGACATCCTAAAAAACGCTTCCATTCCCAACAAAACCAAAAGCCCCACGCTACGGCGAAGCATCCTCAACAACAGAATCAACATTCTCAACAGCAGCTTCAGCAAAACGACGCTGCCGAAGGGACGCGCGCTGCAGGGCGGCGCAACCGAAAGGAACGCGCCGCAGCAGCGCGTGACAACCTTCACAACACAATCCGTGCCATGACCACCGATGAGGACAATGCTCTTGCAGTGTCAAGCAAATCCGGGGAAAAATCCACTGCTCGGGGATGTCGTCGGTGGGTCGGAATCGGGACTTCTGGCATCGTCGCTGCGGCTTTGCACGCTGCTGCTGCCTCCTCCGCGGCTGCCAGCGTTGCTCCGAACGTAACAGCCGAGCCCGCCTCTGCTGAGTTTGAAGGCCTGTAAATCAAGAGGTGAAGATTATCCAGCCTTTTCATTTTTAGAGCAGACATGCCAATGTAATTTTTTTGAGAGAATACAAAATCAGCCTCAAGCAATCGAAAATAATCGGATCGAGTGAGTTCTTAAACGCCAATAGGAGAGAGCGCAAGGTTCAACGCGCGAAGGTCATCAATGCCGCGAGATTTGCTCAGCAAATCAAGGTGCTGCTCCACTTCGGATTCAGAAAGAGGTGATTGATCGGTATACCCAATGTGATCATTCGTGTAAAAGGTAGCTCGATTGTAGGGCGAAAGCTCCGCACGAAGCAACAGTCGGCGAGGCAAGTCGGGTGTGGAAATGAACGAGCGGCCAAAAGCAACAGCCACTGCATGGCCCTGTTTGGCGTAGGCAGAGCAGATTCGCTCAGCAGCTGCAGGCTGAAAACCACCCGCCGCAATGATGGGTCCTTTGTACAGATGAACATACTTGTCCAGCACCACCGTCTCTTCGACTTCAGAGCAGGTCTGGTTTCCTGCCACCCGCGGCTCAATCAGATGCAGGAAGGAAAGATTGTACTGGTTGAGGCGCTCAATCACATACGAGAACAACTCGTCCTCGTTCGGATCCGACATGGCGAGGAAGGTGCCGAAGGGTGCGAGGCGCAAGCCAACCGAGTGCGTGTTGTCAGCAGGGTCGTTGCCAGATTTCCATGCAGCAATCACAGCCTCCACCACGCGGAAGAGGAAACGGGCGCGGTTTTCAATGCTGCCGCCATACTCGTCTTGGCGGGTGTTTGATCCGGCGTGCAAGAACTGTCGAACGATCGGGTGAAATGAGTTGGCAACATGAGACGAAGGTTCTCCCTCACTTCTCTCTCTCTCTCTCTCTCTCGTTCTCTTTCTATTTTCCCCTCCCCCACGCCAAATAGATCGAGGGCAAAAAGGACAAAGTGACGTGCAATCCGCCATGAACGGAGGGGTTTCCGCATCCCCCCAAAGTGAGAATACCCACCTGATCAATCAAATATCCGTTGGCGCCGTGGATTTCGACGCCGTCAAAGCCAGCACGGCGCGCATTCACGGTCGCTTTGGCATAGTCGTCCACAATGGCGTCAATTTCAGAGATCTCGAGCGCTCGCGGCACAGTGTGCGGCGTGGCAGTCCCGTCCGGCAGCATCCCGTTCGTGTTGGGAATGGCAACGGCGCTCGGAGCCACCTGGGCGCGTCCATCCGGCTGGTACTCGGCAAACGACACACGACCGACATGCCACAGCTGCAGATAGAAGACGGCGGGCGCTGCGTTCGATGCAGACACCGAATCACTGCTGGTCTTGTTCTTGTTGACTGCATGCACTCGATCCGTGATTCTGCGCCACGCTTCGACATGCTGCTCCTTGAAGATGCCCGGGGTGCTCGGGTACCCTTGGCCCTGAGCAGTGATGTTGGTGGCCTCGGCAATCAGCAGCCCGCCGGCAGTCGCGCGCTGAGCATAGTAGCGCCCGCTGAGCTCAACGTTCGGAGTTCCGCCAAAAGAAGCCCGACGCCGGGTCAGTGGCGGCAGGACCACCCTGTGCGCGAGCGTGGCTGAGGAACCGAGTTGGATTGGCGTCAGGAGTGTCGGGATGTCCGATCCCGGGATGGTCTGTGGCGCTTTCACTGCCGCGGTGGTGGTGGTGGTGGACATTGCAGTGGAAAGGAAAGGAGGCGCGGTGAATTTTGGACTGATCGCGGAGGATATGGATTTCAAGCTGCAAAGTCCACGCAGCAGTTAGAACTCTGACGAGAGATGAGGCGATACAATACTTTATTAAACTGAACGACAGAGCGGCTACAGATTTGGCGGAGGGGGGGGGGGAAAGGGGAAAGTTGGTGAATGGCCGGTGTGTCTTCTTTCGGTCGAGATCGAAAACTCTACTCAACAACCAACCCTGCAATTGCATGCTTCATGGCGTAGAGGTGGGAACAGCACTTGCATCGTCTGCTTTCGTGGCGGGTGGTGCTGCAGGAGCAGCCGAGGAGCCAGAAGACCAAAAACTCAGCATTCCCCGGTACGCACTCCCGACAGCAGTGGAGAGCTGCGCTCCTGCGTGCTTGACGGCGTGCGCTGCTTGCTCTGACGCCGTCGGTTCCACGGCGGCGTGATCAGAGGTAGGGTCGTGTGGCTTCTCCTTGAGCGCATCTGACACGCTCTTGGTGAACGACCCGAAGGCGCCGCCTATAGCGAGCATCGACGCATCACACATGGTAAGTTTCCTTCCGCATGCACAAGTTTGCAAAAGCTCGAAGGCAATGACTCATACCAATCGCAGAGGTCACTTTGCCCCCAGTCTCGACAATCGAGGAAGTGACTTTGCCGCCAGTCTCAACAATCGACGGATCCAGCTGTATCAAAAGAACAAACAAACAAACAAACAAACAAACAAACAAACAAACAAACAAACAAACAAACAAACAAACAAACAAACAAACAAACAAACAAACAAACAAACAAACAAACAAACAAACAAACAAACAAACAAACAAACAAACAAACAAACAAACAAACAAACAAACAAACAAACCAACAAACAAACAAACAAACAAACCAACAAACAAACAAACAAACAAACAAACAAACAAACAAACAAAGTCAAAAAAGCACAGCGGCACCTCTGTGCACACATCTGTTTTCAAAATCACCCACCGATGCAACAAGTGTATTGAGCCGAATAGACACATCGTTGACACTCAGTTGCCCAGCGAAAGGATGTCTGCAAACAAGCAAGCAATGAGTCGCACAAAAAAAAAAGCAAAAAAAAGCAAGAAAAAAAAAAAGCATACACAAACTCGCCCAACGAAATCGCGCCTGTGAAACTAGACTCTACCTGGCTGAAACCGTGTCCAAAACGTCCGAATCAACTCGGTGCTTCCACTCTGCAAAGTTTGCCGTCGTCCACCAGGTTTGAATGAAGCGGGCACCGAAATCGCGCAACCTCGCAGCCGTTTCTGCAGTAAGAAATCATGGGAAAATCAAAAAAAAAAAAAAAGGGGGTTTCGCTTGCTCACTCCAGTTGGCGACACCAATAACCTACCTGACGTGGACAGTGTTTGCTGAGCAAGCGTGGAGGCAGCTAGCGCAACAGTGTACGACTCAAACTGCGCGCGAATCCAACCGTCGCTTCCTTCCCAAACAAAGCCATCTTGGTCTTGACCTGCACGAAAACGTACCCACAAGCGTTAAAAGAACCACCCGAGAATTCGCGACTTGGCTAGTCTGCAATCAAACTCACCGCCAGCCCGGGCCTCGTATGACTCTACCGCCGAAACAATATTGCTCATGAAGCGCAAGTCTTCGGTTGTGAGAGCTACGGCATCCTTCACGTCGTCATCGTGAAACTCAATCTTCTGAGCGGCAAGCTGCATCATTCAACCCATGCAAAACGGAAGAGTCAGCCAATGGGTTTGCGCGCCAAGTTGGATACATAAGACGAGAGAGCTCACATCGATAGTCACAGCCAATTCGTGGTCGGGCCTGAGCAAGAGGAACATGGACGAAACGCCAGCCAGCACGCCGCGGGCCTTTTCCGAGCGCAACGTGTCCAATTGCAACAGGCTCAAATATGGCAGAAACACGCAACCCTGCAAAGGTGATCCAACAAAAAGAGCTTTAGAGACCAAGACCGAGCGAGGGTGGTACCAATGCTCAACGGGGACAGGATCATACCTCGCCAAAGACGGAAAACGGCAGAGCCAGTCGACGCAACAATACGCGGTGTTCTTGCTGCTTGACGGTGCCCGGCTTGATCAAGTCGTCTGTAATGACGGTGGGGAACGACGAGATACTTGGCTGAGTCGTCGCAATGTTGTTGCTCTCGTGCTCAGAGTCGGATACTCCAAATCCGAGCTTGGCGCAGGCAAACAAGCCGCTCTCAACCAAGCCTGCGCAAAACGCACCACAAAGTGAGCCTTGAACCACGTACAAGCATCGACTAAGATCGCCCTCAACTCACCCGGCATCAATGAAAGCAACGCGAGCTGGGAAAAGCAGGAAGCCTCGAGCGTTGGTCCGGCAAAGATGATCTGTGAGGTGGATGAGATGAGCGCAAGCATTTCACATCGAGCGGCCGAAGCCAAGTGAATGGGTCACCTTGCGCTCCAGTAACAGTGCCTTGTAGAGCATGAGCAATCGATGCTTGAATGAAAGAACCAAGGATCGACAAGACAGGTCTGGTGTGAAAGGTGTGAGTTGTGGAACATGACACCGACCACCTGACAACATACCAACATACCAATGAACAAGCTGGATTCATCCATTTTTGACGCGAGAGTTGCAGAGATACTCGAGTAAAAAAGCTGATATATCAAGACCACTCAAGAATGAGCACGATTGCGAACCGAACTCGAACTTGGTTTCTTTCATTGAACCAAAACCTACCTCGAGGAGCGTGAGGTCGGTAAAGTCACGCTGGTCAAACAGGGCCTCTGTCATGGCAACTGTCTTTTGCTTCAAAAAGCCAAAAATGGGCTACACGAAACGGGGCAAAGTCAGCGCAATGCGCATGAGCACTTGGCACTTGCGAGGCAGCATACTCACCACCAAGCTCAACACCACCACAGACTTTTGAATAGTGTTGCGGGTAACGTCTGCCGAACGTGTCTTGAACGACTGTGACATTGTCAGCACCAGGGATGAGTATCAAGCAAAAAATTGGCAAGAGATGGGAACGACATTTTCAGTCTGGTCTTTTGTACCGCTGCGTCTTGCTGGCGAAAGCAGGCCAATCCAAACACAGTTTGCGTTTTGGCATACGACTCGTGCGAGATGTGGTTTGGCAACAGCGACAAATCGGTCGGCATGGGGAGAGTGAAGCAAACCAAATCGGACGTACGCGAATGGGCGCCATCTGAACACACAAAAGCCAGCATCAACCACCAAAACAAATATCAGTTGGAAATGGCAATGCTACATCCATCGATAATGCTCCTCAGTATCAGCAGCGAACCTGGCATTGCGAGGAACGGGAGCTGGGCCCAAGCGACGGGCAGCTTCACTGTCGGAGCGGCAGCTGCATGTTCGGATGACTCGGTGCTCGCAGCGGTAGACGTGTTCATGCCAAACGATGCACGAGCCGTATTGGAAGCAGTCTCGTCGGAAGCAGCAGCAGCAGCAGCTTCGGTATGAGTGGCAGAATGGAGCGATGACGTGTGCGACGCCGGGTTGTCCGATGAGACGGGCCTCTGGACCACTGCCGACAAAGCAGTAGGAAGAACAGTATTGCTTGCGTTCGCAGCACTCGTCTCGGCGGCGGAGGTCGAGGGTGACGCTGGCATCGCCGGGTACGCGAATTCCACCTGAAATTTGCATTGTGTTTGTATAAGCCAATGCAGCCCAATTTCCCCAAGAGGCAGTAGCAGGTATCCATGGGTGTGTGTGTGTGTGCGTGTGTTGAAGAGCATACCTGAGGGCCGTGAGTGTGATGGAAGCTCACGAGCATCACAGAGATGACCGTCGCCATGTTGTCGGAATCCAAAAACCAAGAAAAGGGGGAGTGTAGAAAAGAAAAGTCTCTGAGAAAACCAAAACAAAAACAACCAAAAATAACAAAACCACAACAAATGCCTGAGAAATGTGCAGCAGCGCTTCCAAATGGGGAATGAGCCGAATTGTTGAATTGGGTGTTGAAAACAAACCGGAAAGCCAAGGGTTCTTAGCTCCTGGACGCCCTTCTCTTTCCTGAAGACCCTCACATTGCCGACAAGCAGACGCTTCTTGCATCCTACCTTGCGAGCTACTGCGAGTCTGTGAGTGGAGCAAACTGCGGCGATGGCGGCGACCGTGACTTCACCGGCGATGAGACAGTTTTGCGCTATGGAGACTTTGTCACGCTGGACCAGCTCACCGGTGTCAACGAAGGCTATCGGCTTCGCGCCACGACTGCGGCTGCCTCTGCGCCCTCGGCAATCTCGTCGCAGGTCAGCGCGCTTAGCAGCACAAGTCGATTCCTGGGTGTTCGTCTTGACTATTCGAACGCCACCCATGATTTTCCGATGCAAACCTATGAGGGCGATTCCATGTGTAAGTTTTCAAAAGTTTCCCCCGTTTGGTTGCATACTGTGTTGCCTCTGTCTCAACGCAAGCCTGTACCTGACACTCATTTTGATCTTGTTGTGCTGTTTGTCCTCTGTCTGTCTCGCTCTCTCCGTGCTATGCTCTGGCAGCCTTCCAAGTCGTCGCTCTGCGCATCGAGCGGTTCTGCTCGTGCATGTACGCGTCCAACGACTACAACTCGATTCGCTTCCAATCGCGTTTCCCGCCAATTCTCATCTCCCAGAAACCGTCGTACAAATTCAGCGTGGTCGGCAACGAAGGCTCTTGCCCATACTCGACGCTCCAGGTCGAGTCGCTCGTTTTGAACAAGGACCAATTTGAGGGATTCCCCGGTCTCGAAGCGCGGTGCCGTGCTCAGTGCACGCGGATGGCGACTTGCGTTCGCTACACGGTGCGCATTACTGCCGATGGCGATGGCATGTGTACCATGTTTCCCTCGCAGACCGAGAACATGTTTGCGTATAGCCGCGATCGGAGCGACAAGGTGTTTTTACTACGCGTACGACGATGACTGGTGGCGCTGGTCCTGCGAGAATACCAAGCCTGGAGACTGGGCACGCGACCAAGCCAGTGCCAGCTTCCAGGTCGTCGAACGGTTTGCTTTCTCAACCCGGGAGAACCACTTTTTCAGGATTATCTCGCCACTCCTCCTCACCACTCTCGACAAGCAGCCAGTGTTCTACGGCGACGAGCTGCACCTTGTTTCGGTTGATGGCTCCATTACGCTCGGCGCCGGCAACAGGCTGGAATCTGTCGATCAAGGGTCGAATACCACCTTGCCGCCAATGCGCTTCAAGATCTACGGACGGAACTCGACCTTTGGCACGCCTGTGCGGCGCTCAGAACGTGTCATGCTGCAGACAATGCCGGACTCGCAAAACGAATACTTCAGGAAGTTGACTGGCAACCGTCGGTTCAACACGTACATTCCCATGTTTTTGCAACTGGCCACGTCCGCGCCGGTAGCCCCTTCCGGAGGCACTCAGTTGGATTACTCAATGCTTCGCATCATGAAACCGTTCCCATTGAGCGTTTCGCGGCTCTCGGCCTTCGAGTGGGTTTTGAACAAGGCGCCCAAACTGGACACTCCAGCTGCTGACAACGTCCTCTCCTTCATCAAGCAGCCTACAATGGCCGTCACGGTGCTCCAGCCCTTCTCTGCTTTGGAAATGACGAGCAACACCAATGGCACTGTGGTACTGGCGGTTGTCTTTTCGGATCCAGTTGTTCGCACCTCCGTTCCGCCTCCGCAGTTTGTGGGTTTGGATTGGATTCGTCCCAAGCGCCTGTGGCCAAACAACTTTGCTGTTCGTCTGCAACCCACCGCGTCCTCGGTCGGCCCCGTTACTGGAAATGTCACAAACGTCGTGTATGAGGAAGCGCAGCTGCAGGTGCATTTGGTTGTCACTGTCACTTTCGGTCAGCAACTTGCCGTTGGCGACACAATCACAACCACCGCCGTGAACGTCGAAGGCGCGAATGAGCAGCCCATCTTCCAGCCCACACAAGCCGTGCAGCTCAACTTTGAGCCAGTGTTCCAGCTCGCTTTCGTTCAGTGGAATGTCACGAATACCACAACTGTGCTTGCTCCGTTTGACACTTTGCGTGTCGCCACGGTTCGTGCCGACTTCAGCGAGCCGGTCTTTTCCGCGGCGTCTGGCGGATCTCTCGACGTTTCGTGCTTTGCTCTTTTGGGCTTCGACGTCGCCAGCTCGGGAGTGTTTGCTGCGAACGCCACCATCCTTGCCGTGACGCTTGTGCCAGGCTCCAATAGCACTGCCTACTTGCTCGATCTGTCCTATTTCCAGCTTGGTCCGTACGATTCGCCGCTCTCTGCACCGATGTACTACGTCTTCCCCACTGGCGCTGGCATTATCACACGCGGTACCGAACACCGTGCTGCAACCGCGGTTCGAGCTGATTTGCGCGTACCTGTGACTCTTCCTGTTCCGCCGGCCTGAGTGTTTGTCTAATGTGACCTGTATGGCGATGTTCTGACGTGTTTGTCGTTGAAATGCATGATTCTCCTCTGTCTGTGCTTTTTGGCGGTGTGAAGGTGTGGATTCACCGCTCGATTGCAAAGTAAACAACAACCCAAAAAACCCTCATGCAAAAACCTCGTGCTCCATCTCAGAAGCGACGACCGCGCGTGCATCGTCCAGCTCGGGCTCCAGCTCCGGCGTCGAGACGGCCGATTCCAATCGAGCCCCTCTGTCTTTTTGGTGGGACATTTTTGATGGATCTGAAGGTAACCGACTGAACGCTGCAACGCAATGCGCAAACAAAAACAAAAGCGAACGACTCACCTTCGCTTTGCCGCATCACTCTGCTTGACAATCCATCCCAGACTTTCCCCTGGATGACTTTATCCAAAACCACCCTGTGAACCGCGAGTCCGACTTTAATCCACTGGACGCGAGCCCCGAGTTTAACTGGGCAGTTGGACGGCGTCTGCTTCCTTCGTTCGTGGCATCCAAGTCGGCCGAGCGTGCGCGCTTCTCGCATCGAGGAGTCGCCATCGACACCAAGTCCCGCTTTGTACGTCGCTGCCTGCGGCGTGCCGAGCGCAATGCTTCTAGCATTTTCATGGTCGATGAAGCCACAGCAACCTCGTGCTCAATCAGCCAGTCCAACATCGACCGTCTCACGTTTCATGGAGACCTGCTGCGCGACCCGACACTGCAGATGGACTTGGTTGCGACTGGTGTGCCTCTGGACGCGAAACTCTCCTGGCTTGACTCAGATCCCTATTTCGCGTCATTCTCTAGCGGGACTGGCAGTGAACAGACTGGCTGGGTGATGCACTCGCGCCACTACACTCGGTACTGCGATGACATTGAGAGCCCGCTCATGACTGGCTCCATTTTGGAGCTGTTTGACGCGCTGGAGACGATTCGGGTTGGTCGGTACTGGTCCGGAAGCACACTGTCCACGGCCTTGTTGGGGCATAACATAAACTGCGCACAGTTTTGCACCTCATCAGCTGTGTGGGTTATGCTCCTCCGATATTGGATTGTCGTCGAGCGTGTACGACCACCGCAAGACGTCATTGATCACTGCGCCACGACCAGCATTGACATGCTTCGGTACTGTTTAACTCACCACTACGAGGACATGCACGGTCTTCGCGAGGAACTGCTAGCTCGTTGGCTGATCAACCATGTCGATCGCCGCAGACCGAATGCGTGGAACTGTGTCACGCTCGTCTTGGAGTGGTTGTACCCCGAGCGCAAGCCTGCGTCGTACGACTGCGTGCATCCGCCACGGCCCACGGGTCCCACGGTTTACGACAAGTTCGGCGTGACCGAGGAGGCTGAAGAAGTCGATTGCAGTGATCCTTTTTGGTACGATGACGATTGGTTCAAGCAGGCGGCGGGGTGGGATATGGCACCTGTGCTCAGCAACATTGATGCGCTTCTTGGACTCGTCCCACCCGTCCCGCAGCCCGATCTTCGCGTACCTGAAGATGTCGCGCAGTTTGTGTTGGACATGCCTCTTGCTCGTCATTTGCAGCGCGTTCCCGCCTATCATGAGATGAGTTGATTGAGTGTCTTTGTTTGTTTGTTGTTTGTCTGTTCGTCTGTTCGTTTGCCTTTGCCTCTGCCTCTGCTTGTTTGATTGTCTGTGCTGTCACGGATGCACCACGCGGCATTTCTCCATTGAATGCTTTAACGAATGCAACTTCTTGTCGAACACGACGTCGACTAGGACGAGATCAGGTTTCTTCTCTCTTCGTTTTTTTTTATTTATTTTTTTTTTGTTCTTCTCTGCGTTCCTTTCAACTTTTTATCTTGTTGTCGCTGTTGTTTGCTTTGTTTCTCATTTGCTATTCTGCCTGACCGTGTCATCCCAGATTGTCTTGTCGTTGAGTTCATTGCTCTCTTTGTTGGTTGGTTTGATGTTGATTTTCTTGTGTTTCTTTCCTTTTTTTTTTTTTTTTTTCCATCCTTGTTTTCTCTCTCTCTGCTTCCCTCCGCCGCGGTTTTCTCCGTCTCCGATCTCTCATTTCGCATTTCTCGTTTCTCAGCTCTCTCGTTCCCCATTCCCTCTCTCTTTGCCCACCCCAACCTTTCTCTTCGTTCTGCATCGCGTTAGTTGGTCTTTTTTTTTTTTTTTTTTTTTTTTGATTTCTTCGCTCTTTGCTTTTACACTCTCGCTCTCTCTCGCCCGCCCCTTCCCCAGTCCCTCGCTTCCCAACACACATCGTTATGTGTCTTTTACTTATCGCCCCCCAGCCTCCCTCTCTCCAACAACCAAACACACAACCTCGACAGGCCTGTTAAACAAAACAACCAAAAAAAATCACACTGAAAAATTTCCAGTTGTTTTTTTGACGCAAATTCGCTTTTTTTTTTTTTTTTTTTTTTTTTTTGGGTTGTCGTCTTCGTCACACTGTTTCCCAGGTGGCTCTCCTCACTGACTCGATGACTGTTGGCTTGTTGTCTTTTCGTACAACGCACTGCTGCTTGCTGCTTGCTCGTCTGCTTATCTCTTCACCTGCAGTGCCCTTCCGTTTGGTCTCTCTTTGCTTCTTTCTGTTTGATTTGAATTGTCATTGGACTTTTTTTTTTTTTTTTTTTTTTTTTTTTTTTTTTGTTCCAAGCACTTCTCGTTTGCAGCAAGCGGTCGGTTTCAGCCGTCGTCCCAACCTCGGTGCCTCTCTGTTATTTGAGTGGTGGTTGGAAGCACTCCCGCTCGTCCTCTGGTCCCCTTGGTCCTCTTGGTCCCTTTGGGGGGGGGGGAGTCGTTCGAGTGTTGCTGGTTTTTTTTTTTTGAATCGTCACCATCTCAACTCGCCCATTTCTCAATCGCACACTCAACGTGATTCCAACTCGAGTTCACTCCACTCCGACTCTGTCTTCCGCTTTCAGTCAAAAACGCACTCGGTCGCGTCGTGAATGAACAGCCAACGACACCAACGACACCCCAATTGAATCGCCGTTTTGATGATTATTCTTATTATTATTTCTTTTTTTTTTTTTTAAAAAAAACCCCAAAAAAACAAAAAACAATCAACTCGATCGACTCATTGCTGCGTTTCGCTGTCCCATCCATCGATTGTCCTTTTCAGATTCTTCCGGCTGGCTTTTCTCCGTCGTTTCTTCTGCCTGAATTCTCAATAAAGCCATGTCCTCGGCCGAACAACGCGAGCTCGAGGCGTACCTCGCTGCCAACAACGTCCACGGGTTTTTGAAGGATTTGCTCGTCCAAATCTGCATCGACCGGCCAAAGGATCTCGTCGAGCACGCCATTCAGCACCTCTCTGCCAAGTCTGGCCGAACTGTCACAGCGCCAGCGCCAGTAGCAGCCACATCTGCTTCTGGTGCTGCTGCCACTTCGAGCATCAAGCCCGCCCCGGCGCTCTCCCTGACCACCCCAAAGATTGTGGAAGAGTCCGAGGAGGATGCCAAGTCGGACTCTGACGACGATTCGAGCAGCACTGGTCGCCGCGACTCTATTGAGGCACCCGTGCCCGCGTTTGCGCCGCCAAAGACGCTCCGTCGTCGCGGCGCCGTCTCTGCCTCCGTCATGACCGAAGAGGACGTCCAGAGTTACGAAAAGAAGGTGGTACCGAAGGACTACAAGACCATGGCTGCCCTGGAAAAGGCCATCAAGAAGAACATTCTCTTCTCGCATATGGACGATGACGAGCGCAGCGATGTGTTTGACTCCATGTTCCTCGTCGAGCACAAGGCCGGCGATGTCATTATTCAGCAAGGTAATGGTCGAGAACAAGGCGATTTGTGTTTCTTTCATGCGATGGTTTTGTTTTGGTTGAATGTAGGGAGCTAACGGATACGGGGTTTTTTTTTTTTTTTTTTTTTTTTTTTTTTTTTTTTTTTTTTTTTGGTTAATAGGCGATGAGGGTGACAACTTTTACGTCATTGATTCTGGTGATGTTGATGTCTATGTGGCTGCTACCGGTGATCAGCCCATCACTTCTATCTCCGACGGTGGCAGCTTTGGCGAGCTTGCGCTCATTTATGGCACTCCTCGAGCTGCTACCATTAAAGCCAAGACTGACACCCGTCTGTGGGCCATTGATCGCAACTCGTATCGCCGTATTCTCATGGGCAACACTTTGCGCAAGCGCAAGTTGTACGAGTCGTTCCTTGAGCGCGTGCCGATTCTTGGTTGGTTTTTTTTTTGTCGAGGATTTAGCTTTGTCGTGGGTGTGGTGTGTTGTTTGTTGTCATTCTGTATGCCTGACTTGCTGGGTCCCTTTGCTCGGATTGTGCAGAAACTCTTGACAAGTGGGAGCGTCTCACCGTTGCCGATGCCTTGGAGGCCGTAACTGTCGAAAACGGCGTTGAAGTTGTAAAGCAAGGCGAGGAAGGCAACGACTTTTACATTATTGTCGAGGTAAACAAATTTGCCATGTCGCTGTTGTCGGGGAGTTCTCGTGTTGTGCCAATACTCACGTCGAGACCCCCCTTTTGTCGCGTTCGTCAGGGCAAGGCGCGTGTGCTCCAGCGCAAGAATCCCGAAGACGAGCCCCTTGAAGTAGGACGACTGGGTCCGTCAGATTATTTCGGTGAGACATTTCCGCAGCTATTTTGTTCATTCAACCAAAAAAAAAAAAAAAACCAAAAAAAAAAACCACCCCCCCAAAAAAAAACCACCTCGCTTTTCCTCATCTCACATCTCGTGCTTTGAAAAAAAATAGGCGAGATTGCTCTCTTGACCAACCGCCCTCGCGCTGCCACCGTTGTGGCAGAGGGCACGCTCAAGTGCATCAAGCTTGATCGTGGTCGCTTTGAGCGCGTTCTCGGCCCGTGCGAAGCCTTCCTGCGACGAAATATCTCCACCTACAACAGCTACATCCAGCTGGTTGTGTAAACGTCCTTTTCTGGCTTCTGCTCGTTGAATTATCTTGAATGTCCCTGCGCAATTGTGCTTTGGCCCTGCGCTCTGTGTTTGTGGACAAAACGCCGCCTTCCCCTCCCCGCCTTCCCCAATCTGTGCCTTCTCTATGATTTTGTGCTGCGGCTCGTTTAGCATGGGATGTCGGTTGCCTATTTGTGGGGCTTGAGTGGTTTTTGTTTTTGTTTGTTTGTTTGTTTGTGGTTCGTTTGAGTGGATGCTTCTGGTTCTTCTCGTTCTTTCCTTCTATTGTCTTGTGTGCCTGCTATGTGCAGCGGAACTTGTTATCGTTGTTTTTGTGCATCGCAATCGAGCACTTTTCAAAGTGACCTTCCTTCTGAGCGTGCATCGCAGTCTCAGTTTTTTTTTTTTTTCCCCCTCCATCACGCACAATGCTGGATTTCATTCGTTTCCGGACGTACTTTGCGTTGTCGCTTGCTGGGCTCGGGCTGGTGTTCTGGACGGGCTTTTCAGCAGCGATGGGCGACCTGAACCCGTCGCCACTGCGGCGACTGGAGGAGATATTTGACTATGATTGGCTTGTTGAGAACCTTCCTCCGACGGAGCGCAAGGAGTGGACGATGCGCATCGACAACGGCGTCCGTGCCGTCTTTAGCTCTGAGCTTGCATGCACGGTCAGTCCACAGTTGCGAGTTGAGGACGAGTGAGAGTGAGTGTAGAGTGAGTGAAAATGAGTGTGAAAATGCGCAAAGCTCGAAAACTGGCTTGGAAGGTTCTCTTGCCCCCGCCTTCCCCGCCGGCTCCAGGTGTACTTTCGAAATAGCATTGTATGGACATGCCTGGGATGCCCTCAGTTTGCGGCCTGGCGCACATGCGAGAGAATAGGGGGAAAAATGCGTTCGGCCCTCACGCGTCATCGGGTGCTGAGTTGGCGCCACTTTTCGGGTGAACGACGCGTGCTGGTCACTCAACAAGAGAGATACAAGATGGTTGGCTTTTGTGGTTTGTTTTTTTGATGGTTTTTGCGCATCTTGACAAATCAAAGTGGGGGTGCGTAGCTGAGAATTGTTGAGACGATCAATAAGCCGTGCATGTGCTCTGAGATTGTTGATGTTGGTGCGACTCTAAGCAAGGCGGCTTTTTTTTTTCTTCACTCCATGTGACATTGTAAACATTGAACAACTCACTTTTATCGATGCAATTGGGGTTTGGTGTTCGTTGACAGGCTTTATGGAATATGGTGCTCTGTGCCGTGCTCACGATCGGTCATGTCGCGCAACTCCTCGCGTTCGGTCGACTCAGGGTTGTTGAACGAATGGTACGACATGGGCTGAACGTTCATCCTTGGTCTCATCACTCAAAGCTTGTGTACGGAACCGTCTTGTGGCTTACAATTCGTCGGGTTTGTTTCTCTATCTGTTGACAGCAAGTCAATTCCGAAATGACTCACTTCCTGACCGTCAAGTTGATGCTCATCACCATGCTTTTGAGCGCGTCGACGGAAACGTGGCTCGAGGTTTTTGTGATGGGCTTGTGGTTTGTGACGGTCGGCCTCTTCAAGTTTTTCAGTTTGGTTGGACGTTTGCGATTCGAGTTTGTACGGCTGCAGTTTCTGCTACGTGGAATCGGTTAGCATGCCATTCACTGCGTGGGCTGACATTTCTTCTGCTTTTGGCTTTTTTTTTTCTTTCTTTTTTTTTTTTTTGCTTGTTTGCTTGTTTGACCTGACAGCTCTCATTCGCACCCAACACGTCAAAATTTACCCACTTCAGGGTCATTTCGGCATTGCTTGGGGTGGTCGTGGTCGATTGTACCTGGATTGCCTGGAGCTGGGCTGCTATGAATCATTATGATAGAATCTTCATTTTGATTCTCATCTTTGATGTACGTATTGCGTTTGTGCCTTCTTGCAAGGACTCGCTTTGCTGTTTGCTTCTCCCCCGCCTCCTTTTGCACTGCATTGCGCATGTTTTTGTTTCCTGACACGCGTGTGTTTTGCCTTGGAAAACAAGGGCTGTGTTGCCTTGATTGAGACCTGCCAAACATTGGTCAAGTACGCCTTCCTCCTTGCCGGTACGAGCGACCAGAGCAACCAAAACCGGCTCTATTACTTGGACTTTGGCTGCGAGATTCTGACATTGGGCCTGACGCTCGTGTACTATGTGCAGCTCCTTGTAAGGCCCGGCAATGATGATGCATACCTTGCCCTTTGCTTGAGACGCAATCCATGACCTCTTTGACTTACCCGTCTTATCTCTGCAGCTTTTCGATGGCTTCAGCTTGGATATTGTCACCTTTGTTCTTTTCTACTTTGTTGTTTCCACATATCGAACCATCAAGCGCAAAATCCAGGCCTTCCGCACCTACCGCATGGCCTCGCGCAATCTCGATGAGCGGTATGTCGCGTCCGTTTTGAGCCGAAGGAAGTGTGCCTTGGAAGCTTACTTTTTTAGGGTCCACTGGATTTCTTTGTGGAAAATTAGTTTTCCTGATGCAACGCCTGAGCAACTGCGAGAAAATGACGATGATTGTGCCATTTGCCGAGAAGGCATGACGAGCGCCAAACGCCTGCCCTGTGGACACTTTTTCCACCTGGCGTGCCTGCGAATGTGGCTGGAACACGGTAACTGTCCGACCTGCCGTCAGCCCATTCTGGCCCAGTCTGGAGCTGCCGCAAATGCATCACCGCAACAGCCGCAGCAACCTCAACCAGCCCCAGCCGACCAACCTGCTCAAGAAGCTGCCGCACCTCCCAATGCGGATCAACAGCAGCAACACCAACAGCAGCAACACCAACAGCAACAACCACAACCACAACAGCAACAACAACAACAGCAGCAGCAAGAAGCAGTGGCACGTGCAGCCAATGCGGCCGCGCAAGCCTTCTTTCAACACATGCAACGTCCCATGGGTGGCGGGCCCCTCCCTGCTGGACTGAGGCCCCACACGGGCAATAACGTCGGATTTGGCAACCCCGCTGCACCAACAGTTGGAGCTGCCGCCGCTGGCCCCGCCGCCGCTGGACCAGCTGCTGCCAACCCACAGCTCACTCACACGCGCTACCAGTTCAATGGCCCCGAGTGGGCGTCGTGGTTGCCGCGGCTCTCGTTGGATATTGCTCACGGACACGGCGACGTGGCCGTTAATTTCGACTGGGGTCAAGGGCATGCACACGCCGTGCATAATCTTAACGCAGCGCAACAACAGCCGCAAGCAGCGCCGACAGTGCGGCTGCATCGACTGCCGACCCCATTCCCGCCGCAGCAACAGCAACAGCAGCAGCAACAGCAGCAGCAACAGCAGCAGCAACAACAACAACCTCGAGTTCCTCCTGCGCTGGTACGTGTCAAGTTGATATGGAGAAGGGAGATTTGTCAGAACTGACTGACTGATTGTGTTTTTGGTTTTGCTTCTTTGGGGCTTAATCGACAACGAAACAGCTGCAAAATCTTCAAGAAATGTTCCCCCAACTTTCGGCCGCTCAACTTGAGGCTGAATTGCTGCACACGGGAAACTACGAAGCAACCGTGGAGAATATTCTTACTGGTCGGCTTGTTGCCCAGCCACCGAGCCCTGCTGTTGCTGTAAGAGTCACTTTCACAGGGGGGGGCTTCTTTTGCAATTGTGAATTGGACTTTGACTTTTACTGTGCGGATGTAGGTGCCGACATCGCCAGCGCCATTTCCACGTGCCTCCGAACCGCCTCGACCGCCCGCTCAACCGGCCGCAAACCCGTCGGCGTCACCTGCAACAGAGACATTGTACCCAACACGATCGAACCTGGCGTCCAGCAGTGCCGCATCCACCTCCGCGCCACCTCCAGCAGCAGCAGCATCATCAGCAGCATCAGCATCAGCAGCAGCTGAACCCACCCCACCACAGGCCGAAGCCAGTTCAAGCGACTCTGTGGCCAATCCGCCCACTGAGGAGCCACTGACTCGTGAGCAATTGGCCAACGCCCGAGCCGTGTACTTTTCACGCACACTTGGCAGCACCTCTCCCCGCTTGTAGACGGTTTCCTGGGAATCGTTCGTTGTTCTTGACGTGCTTGATGGTCGATTTTGCGGTTGCTGTTGAATTTTTGCTGTTGTACGATTCTGTTTTCCATTTTTCCTCCATTATTACATTCGCTGAATTCGTCCTACAGTCTTCCAGCCTCATCATCCTTCATCCTCATTTTTCATTTTTGATTCACTCAATGCAGGCCTTTATTGAAAAGTTCCGCGGTGCGCCGAACGCGTCGGGCTCGCTCGACCAGCTCTTCCAGCAGACAACGTCGCACGCCGACCCCGCCGCCATCACCACCGCCGCCAATGCTGCCAACAATGCATCTGCAGCCCCTGCTCCCGGGTTTATGACGCCCGCAAGCCTCGCACAGTCGGCACGGCAGCTGCACAGCCAGATGCCGTCTGCGCGCTCGTGGACTGAGTTTCTCAACGCCAAGCGCCTGTCGCGGCCCGCTGGCATGGGCGACCTCTCTGCGCGGCTCTGGGTCAACATCAGCCACTTCCAAGCCAACTACTTTGCCATCTTTGTGGCGCTCGTCATCTACTGCATGTAAAGCAGACAAAAAGCAACATGTACTGAACAACCGGGGTGAGGTCGGAGGGGGGGGGAGTCGGCGTCATCATCGCACTGCATGGAACACTTTGTCGACGTGGTCGATTCCATCCTACTTTGCGTACTCTCTGAACTGCTGATCCTGACGACGTGACATTGGTTTGGGGCTGCAAATCGCCGAGTCTGCTCTCTGTCTCTGTCGCTCTCTGTCACTGTCAGGCAACGCTTGCACTTTGAAACTTCCAACCTGAACCTTGGATTGGTCTTCTGATTTGCTCAGATTAACGTCGCCGACCCTGTTCCTGTCGCTGCTGGTCATCATCGCAGTCATGGCCCTGATTGCATTGCGCCAGGGACGACCTCTTCATGTGGGAGGCAAGTGTCAAGTTTGGCTTGTGTGTTGAAATCAGAGGGTGGACGCGGGGTTTCTGATCGTTGTGATTGTTTTTCTTTTTTTTTTTTTTTTTTGTTTGCGTAGGCAAGGAATATACTTCGCGAGACCTCTACATGGCGGTCGCGACAGTCAGCATTCCTCTCCTCTTCTTTGCATCTGCGGGATCGGCGGTATTCTGGGTGCTTGGTATGGTTGCCATGAGCTGGAAGGCTTGCCTTTTTTGTTGTTTGTGTGTGTGCGTTTATTCTCACTATTTCCTCCCTCTCGCACCATCCTCACTCAGGCGCCTCAATCTTTGTCATTGTTGGGCACGCTGTATTCATGGAAATCGATCCGGCTGCTCACGCGGCTGCTTCGGGGCAACCAACCATGGTTTGATCTCCATTGCTTGCTTATGTATTTAACGATTCGCTTTTGTTGCCCTAGCCTCTCCTTTCTCACGTCTCGCTCGACAAAACATGTGATACAATGATGAAAACAAGAGAACAAAAACGCTTCTTTAATCATAACAGCAACCAACAGAACTGGTCGGAAAACAATAATGAACAAATCGGCAGTTTAGGGTGGTGTAAAAAACGGGCTGCTTTTACTTAGCCTCCTGACCCTTGAAGACAAAGGTGGTGGAGCACTTGCCGCAGTACTGGCGGTCAAAGTGGGAAGCCATGAAGACACCAGCGCCGCACTCAGCGCTAGGGCACTCTCGGCGCAGACGGGTGATCTTGCCGTTCTCGTCGACCTTGTAGAACTTGAGGACAGCGAGCTTGACCTTCTTCTTCTTGTGGGCAATCTTCTTGGGGGTGGTGTAGTTCTTCTTCTTGCGCTTCTTGCCACCACCGCGGAGGCGAAGAACGAGGTGAAGGGTAGACTCCTTCTGGATGTTGTAGTCGGAAAGGGTGCGGCCATCCTCGAGTTGCTTGCCAGCGAAGATCAGGCGCTGTTGGTCCGGAGGAATGCCCTCCTTGTCCTGGATCTTTGCCTTGACGTTCTCGATGGTGTCCGAAGACTCGACATCGAGAGTGATCGTCTTCCCCGTAAGGGTCTTGACGAAGATTTGCATAGTCTGGAAGAGAAGCAGATGAACAACAGCAGGAGATTAGGTGAGCAGAGCATTTGCAGTGTAACAGAGCTTCGTGGCAATGGCAGGACACCAGCACAGCAACGAACAAACGAGGGGGGAAGGAGAGCGAAGAGAGCAGAATTAAAAAAAAAAAAAGCGCGTGGCTCGAAATGCCCAGCAAAGCAAAGCAAAGCGGCATTTTGTCTCCAGGTGCTGCGACCAACGCACAGAGATAGAACAGCACGTCTTGCCGATAACTCAGTACTGAGGCAGCGTGAAAGGAACACCGCGAGAAGTAAAGACGCGAGACGAACGCGATTGAGAGAGGAAGCAAAAAAAAAAAAAAAAAAAAAAATCGACTTTTTTCGCCCAAACGCTCTTTCGCTTCAAAGGCAGTGCGCCCACGATCCTCCTCCTCCACCTCCCAGAACGGCCGCAATTCTGTCGCATTTCACTCGTGCCATCGAAGCAGTGCGACAAGAAGCAAACAGACGGAAATCGAGCAGGAGAAAGAGAGCAGAAAAAAAGAAAAAGCTCGTCCGCCCAAACTCGCCCATCCGTTCACTGCCTCCCCTTCCATCGCGTCTCCTGCGGCGCGCATCGATGCCCGCGTCCCCGCCCCTGGATAATCCGAGTGTGTGTATGATCCTGTAACGGATTCACGCGTGGCGGCGGGTAGATGGGCCGCGGTCACTTACAAAGCAGAAAGATAGAGAGAGCGAGCACTTGCGTCCAAACTTGGCGTGAAATGAAAATCCCAATACACAAAATTTCATATCAAATTCAGAGGTTTGACTCGCTCACAGGTTCAATCAACCACGGCCGCCGATAGAGAAATCCCGATATTGGCATTAATGACACGAGTATTGCAAACCGATTCCAGCCTCGTCTGAGCTTCTGAGCAACCAACCGCCAATTTTGGCTCGATCTCTGCAAATCCTTCTGACCCAACCCCCCTCCCCGCCCCCAGGTACCTGGACAAGATCTTCCTGCATGGTTGCAGTATTCAAGCAGCTTCCCCATTGACTTTGCTATTGAACAACGACTCAAATCCAAATCCAAAACAGCCACAAAAACTCAACCCAATCGAATCGTGAGGTGGTGTTTGTCTCAGTGAGCAATGCAACGCCAGTGACTACTAGCTGCGTCGCTAATTCTGTCATGTATGTGTGCCAGGCTCAGTCTGAATGCTCTCACGATTGCGCGACCTGTTCACTGTCCAAGTGCCCGTGTCCAATCTGTTTGATTCGGCAGACCTGAGCCTCCTTCCCTGCGACCCAAGCAACCACCCACTCAACAACCGAGTGACCAGCCCCAGCGCGCTTCACACGACTGCTATTCCTTCTGCCACTAGTGCTACGTCCTTGTCCTTGTCGTCGTCGTCGGGTGCGCTCATCTGCGAATCATCTGCTACACACGCACCAATGTCATCATCGTCGGGCCGCGGCGCACCTGCCCTCAAGAGCACCACGCTCGCAGGTGTCGCCGAGTTTATGAAGACAAAGAACTGCCGCAATGTCATTGTCATGTCTGGCGCGGGCATCTCGACGTCCGCGGGCATCCCCGACTTTCGCTCCCCTGGCACGGGCCTCTATGACAACCTGCAAAAGTACGGCCTGCCCCACCCGCAAGCCATCTTTGAGTTGGACTACTTTCGCAAGCGTCCTGAGCCGTTTTTCACGCTGGCACGCGAGCTCTTTCCGGGCATGTTCAAGCCCACCACGTCGCACTACTTTGTCCGGCTGCTCGAGCGGAAGGGCTTCCTGCTGCGCCACTACACACAGAACATTGACACGCTCGAGCGCGTCGCGGGCATCGCGGCCAACAAGCTGGTCGAGGCGCACGGCTCCTTCTCGGGCAACCACTGCATCAACCCCGCTTGCCGAAAGAGCTTTGACCAGCTCTGGATGGAAGACCTTGTCTTTGCCGGGAAAATCCCGCGCTGTGACAAGTGCGAAGACCTAGTCAAGCCCGACATTGTCTTCTTTGGCGAGAAGCTGCCCGACCGCTTCCACAAGCTCGTCAACGAGGACTTTGGCGCCTGCGACCTCCTCATCGTTGCTGGCACCTCGCTTGTCGTGCAGCCCTTCGCCTCACTCATCGATCTCGTTGGCCAGCGCACGCCCCGCTTGCTCATCAACCGCGAGAAGGTTGGTCAGGCAGATCCCATGGAGCGCATGCTCGGCTACCGCGGCGGCCTCGACTTTGACAGCATTGAGAACGTCCGCGACGTTGCGCACCTCGCTTCGTGCGACGACGGTTTCTTGGAGCTCGCTCGTCTGCTGGGCTGGGAGCAGGAGCTGGTGTCTCTTGTGCGTGACGACCATGAGCGGCTCGCCGCGGCGGCAGTCCAAACGTCCGCCCAGCGCCAAGCGCGCCGAATGAGTGCTGCCGACCACCAGATGGCCGCTGGCGAGACCGAGAAGGCGGTTGATACCATCACCGCCGCTCTCGTTGGCATGACCGTTGCAGAGAACGCTGCGGAAGCGTCTCACGCGGAGGAGGCTCGCTCTGCCACTGGGCGTCATGCTCTCGGTGGCGCTGGCAGCGCTGACATTGCTCTCAAGCAGACTGCCTCTGAAATTGCATCCGTTGTTGCGCATGCCGTGCAAGCTGCCGATGCGTCCGAACCCGCCGCGCCAGCACCATCGAAATGATGAGCCAGATGGGAAAAAAAAATGTTTGTTTTGAATCTTCCATGAGTTTGTGTTTTTTCGAGTTTGTTTTGTTGGTTGTTTGTGTGTGGGTGTTTGTCTCCTTTCCACGTGTTCGTGCTCGAGCTGTTTGTTATGAATGTAAAGACTCTGTTTTTCACCCCAAACGGCACAGCCTAACAGCGCTGTTCCTCGTGGTACTAAAGTTGTGCAATTTTTGTTGTGCAAAAGTGGCAAAGTCTAGGCTTGATTTATTGTTCAGGGAGAGCGTCTGACAAACGTGACCACTCGGGCAGCTCAGTGGCAAAGTCCCAGTCGGCCGATTTATACCGCCAGGCGTGGAGATACAAGCACGCATTGGGTGAAGGAAGCGTCCGTGTGCGGAGACATTCGAGGCAGTAAGGCATGCGCTCGGCGGCAGGCGTTGAAATTGTGAGCGCGGCCGATTCTGCGGTGGGTCCGACAAGCGTGTCATCTAAATCAACACGGTCATGGCCACCATCACCGTCATCGTCGTCAGCTACAGCGGCAGTGTCTCGATCGTCTGGCACTGGAGACTCGGTCTGCGGGGCTGGGTCCGACAAGGACGACGTGGCGGTGGTCGCTGTAGATTCTCCGGATGCACCAGTCCTCACAGCATCTTCGGGATTGAGCAATGCAGTGAATGCCGCAACGATGCGGTCGCGGTCGTCAACTTGCACTCCGCCTTTGCCGCGCGACGGACCAAACGCAGGGCTATTGTAAATGGGGTCGTTCTCAATCGGATAGCCTGTACAGGATGAGTCCAATGTGAGATGAGATCGCCATTCTATCAGCCACCATACATGCAACGATCCAAGTTTCAGAAGCTCTCACCAAGATACTGCAAATGAACACGGATTTGGTGTGCTCGCCCTGTTTTCGGGAAGCCTGTTTGTTGACAATAACATGGGGGTGAGAAAAATATCGAACGGAGACAAGAAAAAAGACAACGCAGAAAGAAATCGTCAACAGAGCTCTTCAACTATGCGGTGGCACGCACACTTAACAATGCTGATCACGCCGTTCGTTTGCTCTCGGACAAACACTGTTTCGGCAGGCTTGCCGCTCGGATCAACACCATTCAGGCCGAACTTGGGACAAAAGCTCAACAACGGCTCGGTGCAGGTCACTTGTTCTCTAAGCAAAAAATTCACCCCAAAAAGGGAAACAGATACAGGTTTTGTTGACATGTTCAAGTTCCAGAGCGATCCAGCGTGTGCGCGCGACCTACTGTGGGAAGACGCCAGTCACTCGACAAATGTAAAACTTCTCCACCTCTCGCTCTGTGATGAGCCGCGTGACGGCAGCTGCCGCTGCGCGGTTCTTAGCCATGACCAGCACGCCCGAAGTCAAACGATCCAGCCGATGACATCCTAAATCGCACGACAATACAAAGCTCAGCCAATGGTCCATGCTGCATACTAATAAGCCGAACAAAGGGCTGTTACCGAGTAAATTGGAGTAGCCCATTTCGCTTTTCATGATCGAAATGACGGTGTGGACGTTGAATCGTCCAGCAACGTGCACCTGTTGACGAGAGCGAGTCGCGTGAATGCAGCAGCAACAGTTGAGGGGATCGAGGCGCACGCAATGCAGCAAGCCATACCGGGATGGATGCAGGTTTGTCAATGACAACAAGGTCGTCCGTTTCGGCAATCACGCGAATGGGAGCAGCCGTCACAGGTGGCTCGTGACGGTGTGCCGTGTGCACAAGTACGTCGCTGTCTTGAATAATGTACGATGGCGCTACAACTTTTCCATTGACTGTGACGCGACCATCGCGAATGGCTTGATCCTGAACAACATGTTTTTGATCGACCATGAGCCTTTTCGCGATCGTTTGTTGGTTGTTGTTGTTGTTGTTTTTGCAATGTACAAGCGCATTTCGCATCTCAATTCGGGGGGGGAGGGAGGAGCGAACAACTCACAAAGTACGCTGGTGTCTCAACTCGAAACTCGCGCCGGAACAGCTCGAGCAGGCCGAGGCCTATCCAACGCCGCTTGGCGTACGCGACGAAGCGAAAGAGGTATGGCTTGACGAATCGCAGACCTATGAGGGCAAAATCGAGTCATGTTGTGTGGTAGTTGGCATTCTCAATGCGATGAGCATGGATTATCGGCACTTTTCTAAGAGTTTCAACACGGTCTGAGAATTTTGTGTGACGCGCGTCTGTCTCACCGTCGCGCGTGTAGCTCTCAATGTTGCCCACGGCTCCCGATGCGACATGGCGCGGATGCGTTTGCTTGCCATGCTGTGGACGCGACTGAGGCGGGTAAGGGTGACGACGACCGTGTTGTGCACCACGAGGTTGTTGCTCCTGCTGTTGCGCAGGGTCGAGTCGCGGTCGCTTGGCTACTCCGTTGCTACTTAGACCGCTACTGCTCCCACTATGAATGAGACTATTTGAATCAGTGCTGGCGCTTGTCAGGGCTGCGGTTGACTCGGTCGCCGGCTCGCCTTCCGCCGGTCGCTTGGCGCGCTCCATCTGTGCAAGAGTTCGTTGCTTCTAAAGGAAGAACGACTGGAGTACTGCAGCAGCATCTAGTCTATGTTGCGTTGCTGCCGTGGCATTGCAAAAAGTGCCACCAGTGCTTACATCCAAGTCATCTGAGCTGTTCTGAGACCACGTTTGGTTGCAGTCTGATTCTGAACTGATTCTGAGATTCAGTTCTTCTTCTTCTTCTTTTCGTTCATTCTTTGTCTGTGCCTTCCTTCCCTTTGTCACAAAATGGCGTCTACTGTCATGGCTGCTGACTCTGCGTCCCAAGCACAGGCTGCTCCGTCCGAGTCGCTGTGGTCGTCCATTCTGCAGAGCGTGCAGACCTCGTCCGCAGCAGCCTCTCGCAACGGCGCTCTCGACGCCAGCTCAGTGCTCGTCCTCGGTAAACGGAGACGAGCCACCGCAACACACAACCACCCCAATCGTTTCCCCCCGCCCCCCCCCCGCCTCCCGTATTCAGCAACTCTGTGAATCGAGCTCGCTGGCAACTGGAAGGCGTTTGAACGTCCGGGTTGAAGGAAGGCTCACCCGTGAGTGAGTGAGTGAGTGAGTGAGTGAGCGGGAATTTGGAGATCTCATTCCCCCTTCAGTGTCTCTTTTCTGCTTCAATGGTCGACCTCACTCCTGATATGGGGAGAGAGAGTCTGCCACTTGTTTTTTTGGAGAGACGTGGTTCCCCCTTCGTAGGCACTTGGGTTCCGAACGGCTGCTTCCCTTCGACTTCCATGCATTGGATTTGTGATTCTCATTCCACCGTCCTTTTCGTTTCGCTCAGGTCCCAAGGACGCAGGCAAGTCCACTCTGCTCGCCAGGATGCGGTTTGACGCAGGCGCGACTACGACGACCACAAATGCTGCTCAGCTCGTCCGCGATGGGCTTGGCTTGGAGTACGCGTACGCCGAGGTCAAGGACGAAGACAACGAAGGTACAGCAACAACCTCGTGCATCTCTGAAGAATGCCGGGGATCGGAATAACCCACATCACGAGAAAGTGGGAGGATGCAGGTGTCTGCTAGGCAGCAAGACACGCGTTAAAAACGCATCACAACACGAGCTCAATCCCACACCACGTCGTTCTCGTTCGGGGTTTGTTTGTTTATTTATTTGTTTGAAAACAGACTTTTCAGCGCAGATTGGCGTCTGGTCACTCGATGGCGATCTCCTGCAACCAAGCACGCTGGCGTCGGCACTCAACGAGAACAATTTCGCCGGAATGCTCGCAGTGCTCGCGGTCGATCTGTCGCAGCCTTGGAGCATTCTAGAATCGCTGAAACAATACACACGCGCCTTAGAGGAGCATATTGAGACACTCGTTGGCATCGAAGACCAATTGCCAGAGCTGAAAGCAAAGTGTAAGATGAGCGCGATGGATCGAAATTGAGGGTGGGGGGGGGGACGAGACCAGTTGCTCACTCTTGGTTTATGTCTTTGTGGCTTGCTTTGGCTTCTGTTTGCTCAACCACTATTCCTATGATGCCAGTGGTCCGTGCATTCCAAACGTACTCGGAAGGCAAGGCGGTTGCGGATGGCTCCGAGGCAGTCCTTGCGCCACTGGAGCATGACGTGCTATCGCGCAACCTGGGCCTCCCAATTGTTGTCGTCGCTTGCAAGGTGAGCGTGCAATTGGTCTGGGTGATGATGCTGATGCTGATGCTACTGCTGCTTGATATTGGCAACTCTCTTACTTTTTTTTTTTTTTTTTTTTGCTTTGTTTTATTGTGTTTTCACAGTCGGATCTCTTGTCAACACTCGAGCGTGATTACAACTACAAGGACGAGCATTATGACTTTATTCAGCACCACTTGCGAAAGTTCTGCCTGCGATGTGCGTATTCATTGTCGTGGATGGCGTAGCATCAAGTTTCTTTGTTTTTCTTACTGTGTTCGACTCTTTTTTCCCACCACCACCACCACCACCACCACCCCATGTCTTGGACCTCTTGCAGATGGCGCGGCGCTCGTCTACACATCGGCGAAGGAATCCAAGAACGTCGATCTGCTCCGCAAGTACATTTGCCATCGTCAGTTTGGCATGGCTTTCAACCAGTCGGGCTCGATCGCCGAGAAGGACGCAGTGTTTGTTCCGATGGGTTGGGACAGCGACGCCAAGATTAACATTCTCCTGGACGGTGTTGTTTCGATCAACGCCAGCGAAATTTACGAGAGTGTGATTAAAAAACCACACGCCCGCAAAGTGAGTGTTGCAGCATTGGCAAGTGGTGCAACAGTTGGCTGAACGCTAACTTGTTTGGTGGTTGCTTGTTCATTCCAGGCTTTGCAAACTGGAGACGAGGCTGTTGCCAAGGATGATCAGGCCTTCCTGCAAGAGCACGCCCCAAAGCTGCTCAAGCTTCGCGAAAAGTTCACTGGCTCGACCAGTTCAACTGTCACGTCCGTTTCCGGAGAATCAAAGGTACGTTATTCCAGCTCGGTGGGCAGGTTTTTTGTTGGTGGGGCGGGGAATGATTTTCTCACTGTTTTTGTTTTTTTTGTGTTTGTTTGTTTTTGTTTTTTGTTTTTCTTGCTCTTCCTCCACTGATAGCCATCCATCCCATCAGTCGATGCTGGTGCTACCGCGGGATCCACTGCATCCCCTGGAAAGAGCGCTGCCGGTCGCTCAACACCCGCCGACGGTGCTTCTAACGAAGTCATCAAGAGCTTCTTTAGCTCATTGCTCAACCAACCCAAGAAGGCTACTGCGAAAGCATCCAGCGCCGACGCACCAGATGCCGCTGCTGTCCCGCGCAAGGATGTTGATGCTGCTCTGGATCAAATTCGGAACAAGCAACCTTAAATTGTGTAGTCGAGAACATGGAGAAGGAGTTTTCCTTTTCTTCTTACTTTTGTTGGCATCCTGCTGAGCCAGGCCTGTGTTGATTTTTTTTCTTCTTGCATTCATTGTTTCTTGCATTTGTTTGTATCTGTTGAGTGTTGAACGTGCTGTGAGAAGTACAGTGAAGCGATCTTGACCGCTTTTTTTTGCTTCCCCTGTTTTGCTCAAATTGCCCCCATTTCCCCCACTCTACCCTTCCCCCGTAACACTGTACTGTATTTTTGAGTGATCACAACCCAAACCTAACAATCCCACGACACGACGACCAGTCTTCCGTTCCAACCTTTTGTCACCGAATGTCTGATCAAGCATCCACCTCTGCTGCCGCTGCCGCTGCTCCGGCTGCTGCTCCGGCTGCCGCCCCCGTCGAAGGCGCGACCCTCGACGATGCTGTCCAAGCCGACTACGATGAAGAACTTGCCGGCGCCGAAGAGGATCCCGTAAGGCAGTCGTAGTTGTCGTTGTAGTCGTCGTTGTCCTTTTCCATCGTTTTCCCATATGGCCCATCGAGCCCTTCGCTTGACCCCGACTCCACCGCTCCACGACTCCACCACTCCACCTCAAGTCGCTCAATGCAAAACTGACTCTTGACTGGAGCACAATGACGCACCACAAGCGGCAATGGAAGCGCCAAATCATCCTCACCGCGTTTTGATATCTCCTTTTGACTAGGATCTTGAGGCCGTCAAGCAGAAGGTCGCCGAGATGGAAGAGGAGGCCAAGAAGCTCCGCGAGATGCAGGCGGATGTTGAGCGCCAGCTGGGCGTCGCTGGACTGAGTGCTGCGAGCAAGGAGGACATTGACGCACGATCCGTCTTTGTGGGCAACGTCGACTACTCGTCCACTCCCGAGGAAGTCCAGGCGCACTTTGCGTCGTGCGGAACCGTCAACCGCGTCACCATCCTCGTCGACAAGTACACTGGTCATCCCAAGGGGTAATGATTCAGAGTGCATTGGAGTTGAGTGGCGAGTTTGAATGCTCTGAAACTACATTGTGCACGCTATTACCCTTTCAGATTTGCCTACCTCGAGTTTGCCGACAAGGACGCCGTCAACAACGCCAT
Organism: Capsaspora owczarzaki ATCC 30864; assembly: GCF_000151315.2. NCBI lineage: Eukaryota > Filasterea > Ministeriida > Capsasporidae > Capsaspora > Capsaspora owczarzaki. The sequence goes on along the minus strand of NW_011887296.1, from coordinate 177,335 downwards.
GAGCCTCAACGACACTGTCTTCCGCGGTCGTCAGCTCAAGGTACGCGAGTTGTTTTCATACTGTTACGTTCCCGATGCGATGCGAATGTAACTCATGTTTGTTTGCTTGTTTGCTTGTTTGCTTGTTTGTCTGTGTGTATGTTTGTGTGTATGTGCACTCTGTGCACTCTGTGCCAACCACTACTTTGAATCGCACTGTAGGTGACCCCCAAGCGCACCAACGTGCCTTTCATGAACGCCATGGGCCGCGCTCGTGGTCGCCGTGCTCGTGGTGGTCCCTTCCCGCCGCCGCAACGCGCTTACAACCCGTATGGACCATATGCTGGCTTCCGTGGTCGCGGAGCTCCGTAAGTTTTTTTTTTTTTTTTTTGGAACCAGCAGGCTGCTTTGGTTTTTGAGACGCAGGAGGCCGTTGTGTCTAACTGTGGCGAACTGCTGTTTCCTTCTCTGCAGCCGACACCGCCGCGCATCGTACACTCCTTATTGAAGGGACTGTAATGCGACAACCAGTGCGGAAATGGACGCTTGGTTTTTTGGAACAAGATCCCGCGCGCGACTCGAGCTTCTTTTCTTTCCTCATTTCATGAATCCGCCATCATTGGCTCCGTGGTTTGGGGATGGGGATGCTGACGTACTCTGGGTAACAAGATAAAAAAACAAAAAAACAAGCCGTGAAAATATTGGTGCAAAAACAAAACAAAAAAATATGTGACAAAGAAACTGAAAATCAAAATCAAAAGCACGAAAGGAAAAAAAGCAAAAGAATCACGCACCAAAAGAAAAAGGCAAAAATCATGCACCAGGATCCAACAAGAGGTAAAAAACAAAAAAAGCCAAAAAGCATCTGGAACACACAAGAGGTCAAAACAAACAACCCAGTACCAGGACCAACCAAGCATTAACGCAAACGTTGGTAGAGCGCATATATACTGATATATCATAGCGTCAGGGTTTCGGGCTTCGACGAGGACTATGCGACAGCGACGACTTTCATCATATTTCCTTCGTGTAGGGCTGTTTGTTTGCTCTTCTCCGTGAATAGTTTTGCGCAGGCTTTAGCAGCAGCGACGCAAGTGAATCAGGCTAGGTTAAGGTAACCTTATTTTGCTAGACATCCCCGCTCCTCGAGATTGATGTCCAGGACCACATCATCCGAAAACAGCAGCTCAAATCGTAAGACTGCAAGGTGGGCTGATCCTGCAGCCGAGCCCTGTGGAGATGCTGGCGTGTCCATCATTCTGAACTATATTCTTTGTGCTATCATCTAAGACTTTTCATACATCTGCTTTCCTGGTTTGTTTTCGTGCTCCACTTCTCATTTCAATCAAACAACAAAGCGGATGAGCGACTCGGCTCAATCGAAGCAGCAGCTGCCTGTTGCAACTCCGGTGAACGACCAAGACGACTCGGATGAAGATGACGATGATTACGATCCATGTAAAAAGCAACCGACTGGAAAAGAGAGTTGCTCAGAAAAATGGCGCTCTCAGACTGAACGTTGCTGGCCGCGTTTTGTTTGTTTGGTGTGTCTGCAGCTGCTCCGGAGCGTGGTGCTGACAAGGGAGGCTCTGGCTCTGGCTCTGGCTCGGATGACTCGGATGGTGATTCAGGCGACGACGACGACGACGACGACGACGACGACGACGACGATGGGGAAGATAAAAGCAAGAACAGGAACAAGAAGGCAAAGAGCAAGAAGACGCGGGCGAACAAGGCTGCCAAGGGTGAAAAGCATCACGATGACCATGGTGATGACGATGAGGATGGCAAAGTCGGACGCCGGGTGACGCGGAGCGGCCTGGGGAACGACTCGAGCCATCTGCTGCAGAGGTCGAGCTCAGCGAGCGCCGCGCTCCCAGCCGCCAGCGCAGATATCGACGACCTGTGGTCTTCATTCAAGACAGACACGGCATTGCCAGGAAAACACGCGGCGACGGCTCAGGCGAGCTCCAAACCCGTCCAATCCGCTGCCTCCCCGTTTGGCGGTGGCATGGCGGCTCTCCTCCAGCGAACAAGCACGGCTGGTGTCTCAAGCATAGGTAGCAGTGGATCGAGTTCGTCCCCTGCGTCACCAGTAAGAAACACGAGCGAAGAGCGAGAAGGTACAAAAGGTCGAAGCGAATATTGTGCGCTCAACACGAACTTGCTCGAACAGCTCGTCAACTCAAGCATCGCGGCTCTGTTGGCCACCGGAAAGGCCTCGACGCCGAGCGCTGCAACGGGTTCAACTTCAACCACCGTGTATAATTTTGCAGGCACGGACGTTGTGTAAGATCAAGAGTCGGGATGGGCCGGTCGCACTCGTCGTTCTCTGCCCACGTCGCTCACGCTTCCTTGGATTGTGCTGGCCTTGCGTAGGGTTCAATCGAACAAACCCACAACTGCTGCTGCCGCTGCTGCTGCGCCCATTCAACGAAAGCGAACAGAAGTTGACGCTGCATTTGATGACATTTTGGGCAGCGCTTCCAAAAAGCCGCGCATGAGTGCCCTGACCAAAACGTCGCTAGATTGGAAGAACTTTAAGGATGAAGAGGACTTGGAAGAGGAGCTTCGAAACCACAACAAGGATGGGTGAGTGCATTCGCTTCAAATTCAACAACCTGTTTGGTTGGTTGGTGTCTCGGATTTTTGTTTTTGATTTGTATGATTTTCGGTGGGTGGCTCACGTGAAAATTATGACAGCTTCTTGGAACGTCAGGCATTTTTGCAACGGAGTGAATTACGAGAATGGGAGCGCGATCGCGAAATCCGCATGAAGCGACGATAACGTTCTTGTTGTTCTTCTTCTTGTTGTTGTTGTTGTTGTTGTTGTTGTTGTTGTTGCGATAGTTGCTGCTGTAGAATATTACGATTACAGAATGTACAATGCTCGACAAGGTTCACGTCAGCTCGTTTCGCGAACTGGCAGTGCTCAGTACACAGCTGCCGCCGTCACGAAACAGAATTAACGTCACATCGTTTTCCCCGTTGGCCTGTTCGAGACAGTGCTCGCGATCGCCATACGCAACGGGAGCATCGATAAAACCCCAGATATTGAGCGCAGCCCATGGGAGTTCCGGGCAGGTGGCCAGATAGGCTCTGTCAAAACCAAAGCCGGGAGAGGAAGAAGGGACTGGTTTGAGCGTGAAAGCTACGGTTGAGCGGAAACAGTAATGGCAACAGTACCTTGCTCGAGCAACTACTCGCTTAATTTGCTCACTCGACACAATGCCGGTAAACTTGCTGATGGAAACAGCCAGCGGAACGGCGTCTCCAGTGTCGGAAATTTCGACCTCGACGCCTTCAAATTGGAAGGTACTCGCAAAGTCGTCGGCGGCCCGTGGTGCTCTGCAACCAACCAGCCCACATAATAAATGAAACAACCAGAACGGAAAGTAAGAGTTTACCGTTGAGCAAGGAACAAAAACAAAGTTGGGAGAACGTACAGGCTGATTCCACACGAAATCGCGCCAAACCAAGTCTGCCAGGTGGATAGATAGGGTCCAAGAGTGGCATTGTCCTGTGCCGCCACTGACTCGATCGGAGCGACAAGTAATTGTGGTACGGTGACGGCACGCTGTTCGGTATGAGAAAGGTGGAGGGTTCGTGCGGGAGCCAGCGCGTGTTTGTTGAGAGCGTGTGCTGGAGATGGCGCAGGTTGATCGCCATTTGTATCTAGGGATGAAGGGTTCAGTTATTTCCATGCATCCAAAAAGAAACTCAAACTCGACTGCAACCATTCGACCAAAAGCAGTCGCATAGCCTTCTTCTTACAAGTCGCAGCATCCGTGCACACAAACTTGAACGACCTTGTTAAGCGCTCTGCAAAGCACCATTTTACTCGCTCGTAGTGGCTCTTGCCAGGAACAAAGCTCTCGGCGGCGAGATGTATCCGGACGGCTGGAAACCCCAAACAAACAAACAAATAAACAAACAAACAAACAAACAAACAAACAAACAAAAAAGTGAGCAACATTCACAATTTGGGTCAATAGAGAGTTTTCAAACCGCACTATGTCGCTGCTGTATCTCGTGCTTGGACAGCTGGCCTTCGAGACCACACAACTCGTAAGCCTCTTTGCTGAGCGACAATGTCAGAAATCCTAAAGTTCGGTTGTCCAGAAGAGAGATGCAAGTTGGTCAGCATCACTGCTGTACTTTTGGTCCCATCTTCACCTATGAAGACGAGGTTGATGAGGTTTGATTTTACCATCTGCAACGGCCGGAACGCAGGTAGATCCGTCCAGGCGCTCACTCACGGACATTGCAACGAAATGGCCATTGCGAACGTGCCGCTGCAGAAACTCAGTGTCCAACAATGCCAGCAGCGGGATTTCAATGACATGAAATTCCGCACTCTTGAGCGGCTGTGCGACCGACATTCGCGTCACTGAATCTGCTGCGTTGGTTTGCTTGGCATTCGCTGAAATAGCTCGATCGCGAGCCCATGGCAGCACCAGTTCAACCTAAGCGAATCCATACAAAGAAAAGAAAAAAACGGACCAACCAAACGCATTAATCCGACATTGAGCAGTAAGTGAGTGACGCTGCAATTCATTGGATGTCGCATTCAGGAGCACAGACAAGACAAGACAGGGACTGCGCGCCACGAGGAAGATGAAGATGGTGAGGACGAGCGAGGCGGGGGCGGCTGCTCCCCCCCCCCCACTTCAACAAGAGAGCGTGATGATTCAGATGCACTCACGGCGTGGTTGAGTGGATGCTCGCTGAGAATGCGATGGACGAGCGCGTCCTTGTCGAGCGGCGGTGCTTGGGCGGCAAAGCGCAACGCGCCGGGTCGAGGCAGCGCAGACAAGCCGAGCGTCGTCATACGGGTATGAAAGCAACCCAATGAATGAATCAATGAATCAAGGCAGAGGAAGGCAAGAGCAGCAGCGGGACCTGGTCGGGACGCGGGATTCAAACTTGGATTGGTTTCTGAGAATGGTGAGCTAGCAAAAACAAGGACTGAAACACTTCAAAAGACATGACAAGTCAGATTCGGGATGTCCGTGTTCCGAGCACAGTTCAGTTGCTCTGAGCAGTGGTGATGCTCAGAAGTCTGTTCTGAGCACCACAGCTCAGTCGTCTCTCTCTCTGTTTTCACTGAGCGCTGCTGTCGATTGCAATGAGTTATCGACTGTTTATCGGCAATCTCGATGCACGGCTGACAGAGTGAGTCATTGTAGCTTCATTTGAATGAGTGGAGTGGAGTGAGTGAGTGGAGTGAGTGGAGTGAGTGGAGTGAGTGAGTGACAACGATCCTCATACGACACACACCATTGAACCTGTTGCTGCTCCTTGGGATCTCAGGTACCATCTGCTCCAGATGCTCCAGCGCTACGAGGGCTTCACCAAGCTGCACTTCCTATGGCACGCGGCGGGACCAAAGCGCGGCGAGCCTCGCGACTACTGCTTCGTCGAGTTTGCCACTGCTGAGGTACTTTGGGGCTGCTCTGCTGCACGCGGACTGAAACGACTTTGGCTGGTGTGAAACTCGCAGACTGCTTGTGTTTGCTAACGGTGGGTTGGGTTTGCTGGATATGGGGTTGGCGGGGGGGGGTTGTGCTTGGCATCGTAGACGGCGAATCGTGCGGTCGAGCAACTCAATGGAAAGCTTGCACTGGGTCGCGCGCTGCGTGTTTCAATTGCCAAGGAGAAGGTTTGTGATTGTGCTATTCACTGTGAAGGGGTTTTGCCGATTGGAAATGGACCGATCGGCACAACTTGTTGCTTTTTGCTCGACATCTTCTTACCGTCCGTTCTTGCTCAACGACTCATGGCAGGCTGAAGATGATGGATGGAATCGCAAGCGACCAACTGAAGAGCACGGGTTGGAAGTCCCGCAAACGCTATCTCTAGACAATATCGCAAAGTAAGTTGACTTTGTTCCAAGAATTGGCTGGGAAATGCATCTAACATCCATCGCCTCCTTCTCGCTTCCCCCCCCCCCGCTCCGCGCGCGTCTCGACAGTATCACCGCTCGCATACTCGCAGTCGAGCAAAAGCTTCGTTTGATGGAGCGCGAATCCGAGCTTGCTGTGGACGACCTAGCTCCAGCATACTTTGCCCCGCCACCAGTCCCTGTCGAAGCATCTTCGTCCTCAAGGCACCATGGCGACAGGCATCATGGAGACAGGCACCATGAAAGGCGAGATCACAACGACCGTGATCGGCGGCGATGACAGCACAGACTGCGATTTTAGTTGCAAGTTCCTTGTTCCGCAATAAACACCCATCCTGGCAAATGTCTAACATCATGAACGATGCAGCAGATTCAAGTCGCGATGCGTGACCTCCAACGCGAGCCACATGCATCTCAGCACAACACATAAAGTTGGTTTTGCGAGAGACAATGACAAAGCTGCTCAAAAAACGAAAGCAATTATTGTACAAACAACTGGACACAATCGTGCATGCGTAAATCGGAGGAAGGAAAGAACAGAGACTCACTCAATAATGCCAAAAACGAAATCAGACGGGGGAGGGAGGAGAAAAAAAAAACGATATCTCTATTGTGTCGACCACTCAGCGTCGCTCCAGCGTCACCCAGACACCGTCTCGAGGCCGCAAAATGATCTCGCCAAGGGGGGCAAGCTGGTCTCGTGTTTGAGTTGACACAATCCGGAATCGCTTCAGGATGGACGCCATGACGACACGCTCCTCAAACTCGGCAAACCGTTGTCCTGTTGGTGGTGAAGTGGCAATCAGCAACATTGTCACGAAATTGGGCAAAACGTTTTGTTTCTCAGCCAATGCAACTCACCAATGCAGTTCCTGGGACCGGCGGAGAACGGAATATAGGCGTACGGGTGTCGGTTGGCTGAGTTCTCGGGCAAAAACCGGTCCGGATTAAATGCTTCCGGGTCGGGCCAATGCTTTGGATCGCGATGGACAGCATACGGGATGAGACCAACGGTGAGCCCTGCTGGGATCTTGTAGCCGCAGACGTCAATGTCCTGGTCGAGAACGCGACTGATGGCCGGCACAGATGGGAACAGTCGAAGTGCTTCCTTCAGCGTCATCTCGAGATACGGCAACTCGTGGGCCTTCAGCTGCTCAAACGAGGGCGACGGCTCGCTGCCCAGCACACGATCAAGCTCTTCGTGGATTCTTGCTTGAACATCGGGATGGCTGCCAATCAAATGCAACGACCATGCCAAGGCTGCAGCGGTGGTATCGTGGCCTTCGAACATGACTGTGGAGACAAGCCAAAAAAAAGACGTGAGGGGGTTGTTGAGTTCACACAGCTCCTCGAGAAGAAACTAGAACAAAAAAGTTCACTTACATGTATCAACTTCCTCGCGAATGTCCATGTTGGAAAGGTGGTTGCCATCCTCGTCGCGCGCAGAAATCAACAAATCCAAAAACGCGAGACGGCGCTTCTTGGACGAGTCGGCCTGCTCGTCTGTCACGTCGGGGTTGTCGTTGAGGAAGACGCGTCGCTCTGCAATGACCGAGTCGGTAAAGTTGTGGAGCTCTGCCAGAACGCGTGTGTGATCGCGCCCATCAGGGAGCCAGCTGTAGATGAAATCCGGCCAGTTCCAGGGAAACTTTTGGCGATGGTGGATGAGTTCGGAAATGCGGAAGACAGCCTGGACGTAGGTGCTTTCGCTCTGTTTCAGCGCGTGCAGCTTTTTGCCCATGGCCGTTTCGCAAATGCTGTCCAGTGCGCACAGCGAGACCAGCGGGAAGACATCGATCGGCTTTTTCGTGTCTGCGCTGGCATCCAAAACGCCAATAAGGACCTCAGCTTGCTCGCGGAACACCTCGACCATTCCGCGCAAAATGTCAAAGTGGAAGGCCGGCGTCAGCATGCGTCTACGAGTGCGCCACTTGTCGCCGCCTGAGGTCAGCAAGCCGCGACCCAGCCAGGGTGTCAAAAACCAGTAAATGAAGGATTTCTCGATATGATGCGAGCCACGAAGCACGGCCTGCGAGGCAACGATAATCATTTACATGTAGCAGAAGGATTGAGTTGAAAGTCGAATTTTGTGAGATGCTTTCATTGGCGAATGTTTGGGGAAGATCACGAGTTGTTTTGGCAATGGATCGGCATTCACCGGAATTGTCGGTTAATTGGTCGACACCAGAACAACTCAGAATGATCGGCTCCAGTCACACCCCCTCTCAAAGACGTACGAGACCCGGTCTAACCCCCTTCACCCCCTTCTCCCTTTCGCCCTCTTCACTATTCTCGACTGTCTATTGCCCAACTTGAGCTTGTACCCATCCATGGCACCTGCTCTAATTCGCATCAGTGTTTTACGCGGCGTGTTTGGCCGTAATCACATTTCACGCGCGTTCTCTTTGTCTTCTTCTGTCCATCCCAGCAACCGTCAGCATTTCCCCTCCCCCCTGCACCCACTCCACCAAGTCAGATTAGTATGCAAACGCAACAGAGCAGAATAACGCAGAAGGCATAAAGCGCGAGAGGGACAGCTGTGTTCTGCCACTAAAATCGTGGTAGGCGTGGCAAGCCGCTTCCGTTGGCAGTCAGTAAATGATCCACCGAGCCGATTCAAAATAAGCGACTTCAAGGAAGAAGAAGAACAAGAAGAAGAAGAGCGAACAAACCCGACGTGGCATGGCGGGGGCAACACAGTGATGGTGGTGGGGAGGTGAGAAGAGGGCAGGCGGGTTCAGGTCTTCGTGTCGCGACCAGAGCCATCGCCCCACCCCTCCTGCCTCGTCATGGAACTCACTCAGTCTCTCCTTCCCTCAACATGCTTACTCTTCGTCGTGCAACTCACCTCGACAGACTCTGGGGCGGTGAGGACGGCGATCGGGATGGGCCCCAGCCAGATGGTAAACACGCTGCCAAACTGCTGAACGAGACCCACAAACTGGACAAAGAAGCGCGCGTCGTCCAGCTCAAACCAGGGCACAGAGCCAATCAGCGGCAGCGCGGGCATGGCTGGCAGCAGCGACACGAGCCGGCGTGTGCGGCTGAGCTGCGTGTACGCAACCAGCCCGCCGAGCAGCGCCGTGAGCACCAGCAGGACGATTGTTGTCGTCGAGCAGGCACCCGCTCCCGGACTGCCTCCGCCGAGCTGCAGCAGGCCCTCCAGCAATGCAAGCAGCATGTCAGTAGAAAATCAAAGTAGAAAATGAAAAAAAAAACCAAAAACGAGTGTGAAAGGGACGACTGTAAATGCAAAGCGAGAATACAATCAAAGTCAACAACAACAAAGGAAGACGACTGACAAGGAAAAAGAATCTCAAAACAAAAAACAAGACAAAATACTAAGAAACCCTAAGAAAACCTAAGAAAAACGCTGGATCAACAAGTGCAATCTGAGTGTCAAGCGTTGATTCAGTTGGTCGACAATTGCAACATCCAACAACAACGTGCAGCAGTCCACTGACACTTGCACTTGCGACCCTCCTCACCACTCCACATTCTCAATTCACCAATGAAGGACTCGAAATGCGTGTTTGGTAACGCAAAACGGCGAATCAAAGTGTCGTTGCATTGAGCTGTTCACTCGAAACATTCACTCGTCTGTCTTGTCTGTCTTGTCTGTCTTGTCTGTCTCTGGTCTGGTTTTATTAGTGGGCAACATTTCGTACGATGTCACCGAGCAGGAAGTCATCGATCTGTGCAGCCAAGTCGGTCCCGTCATCTCATTCAGGCAAAGCAAAACGCTGCAACGAACAAACGAACGAACTGTTGCTGCTCATCCGCCCGCTCCTGCTCTCCCCCCGCCCCGCTCCTCGTCGTCGTTCACGCAAGCAACATGGTGCAACCACCTCATTGAGCTGCTGCTCGAACTGGCCTCGAGTCGCGTTTTGGTCGAACGATGGGGGAGTGAGCGAGAGAGAGAGAGAGAGAGAGAGAGAGATCTCGCCTTCTCCCCCTTTCACTATGCCGTCGTCCCAGACACAAAAGCAACTCACCCTTGTTCGCGCATTCGTCATTGCTGGAAAACTCTCTGCAGATTGGTGTTTGACCGCGACACCGGCAAGCCCAAAGGCTTTGGCTTTTGCGAGTACACGGACGCCGAAACCGCCCAAAGCGCCATTCGCAACCTGAACGACCTCGAGCTCAAGGGCCGTCGCATCCGTGTTGACTTTGCGGAAAGTGATGCTGTTATCAAGTTTGGCGGAAACACCGATCGCGGTGATCGCGGCGGCGGCGACCGTGCCGAGCGTGGCGAGCGGCCAGGTCCCGGAATGCATGTGTCAAAGTTTCAGCAAGACAGTGCGCGTGAGTCGCTTTGGTTGCGGGGTGCTTTGTTGATGTGTACTGGAGAGTCCTGCTCCGTGGTTGTACGGGTCAGAGAGCAGTTGCTGTGGTACCAATGCCTCATCGATGTGAATTTTGGTTTGGGTTGTTTTTGTTTGCTTTTTTTTTTTTTTCGCCGGTCAAGCAGCCATGGACGTTGCTTCGCGTGCTGCTCCCCAACACAACCCGTACCAGGCGGCTGTATGTGTGCTTCATTGTGGCTCGGATGTTTCTTTGGAACTTCTTTGTCATCCTCCAACTCATCGGTACATTCTCAACCTCGTTTACCCCCGTTGAACGTGCGTGCTCAGGGACCAGTTTATGGACAAGCTCCTCCCGCCGGTGGCCCGCCGGCTGCAGAAAGCATCAACACAACCTTGGCCAGTATGCCACCCGCTCAGATCTTTGAATTTCTTAAGCAAATGAAGGTAAAAGGCGCAAGGGGGGGTGATTTCGGCGACTGTTTGAGCCATTGTCACTCATTACCATGGCGCTTCTCCTCGAATTTGCTTGCTTTGTCATTATTTCTGGTCCTTTGTTTCCTTCTCTTCAGCAATTTATCACTGGGTCTCCCGAGCAAGCCCGGCAAACACTCATGTTCAACCCCCAACTGGCGTATGCGCTTCTTCAGGCACAGCTTCAACTGGGATTGGTTGATCCTGAAGTGGCAAAGGTATGGCGACAAATCTCGCTGGCCGCGCCTGTCGTGGACCATCTGGGAGACTGACCCTTCCATTTTGACTGGATTTGTGAAGAAAATGATTGCATCCATTCCTCAAACCTCAAAGAGCATGCAGCCTCCATCTCATTCGCATGGCGGTCCGTCGTTTGTGCCGGGCCCGCAAGCACCCCCACAAATGCACATGGGCGGCCCACCGCCAAATCAGCCACCGCCGCCATCTTTCGGCCCGCAAGGGATGCACCACCAAGCCCCGCCATCCCAGGGCATGGGTATGATGCCAGGTCAGCATATGGGTCACATGGGAGGCATGGGAGGTGCACCATCGTCCCAGCAGAATATGCCACCAATGAACATGGGCCAGATGCCCGCGCCAAGCGGCATGATGCACCAATCTGCACCACTGATGGCTGGTCCACCGCCACCACCCATGGGCGGAGGCGCTCCCATGACGCAAGAACACCAGGTACGAACGCGCGTGGATCACGTTTGGGTGTCGTTGTTTTGTGATTCTGTTTCTCACTGCCCTTTGCCGGGTTTTTTATTTTTATTTGGTGATTTTTTTAACGTTTGTCGCAAGCAGTTGTTGATGCAGCTCATGGCACTCACTCCACAGCAAATCGATATGCTACCGCCGGATCAACGCGCGGCTGTACACGCCTTGCGAAGCCAAGTGGGAGCACAATAAGCCAACGATGTTGTTTGAGTTTTTAGTTTTTCTTGTAATTTTTAAAACAAAAGTACTGAAACATTACAAAACTTCAAAGAGAGAAAACTGTACAAGACAAGCTATTGCTCCTTGCCAGCGACATCGGCGGGCGGACTGACGACTGACGGGACGATTGGAGCTGGGGGAGGCGCGTGTTGGGCTCGTGTGCGCTCAAACAGGAATGTCACATAGTAGTTGGCACCGTTCCAAAGCGCAGCAAGCAAAAGTCCTACAACGTGGAATCGCAGAAGAAGAGTCATTAGAACGCAAGCTCCCCCCCCCCAAAAAAAAAAATCATCCTAATAATAAAGCTAAAGAATCGTCCGACGTGGAACGTACCGAGCAAGAAAATGGTGTGCATGACAAAGGACTGGAAGAACAGGATGGTTGGTAGAATTGTCAGGACTGTGAACAAGAGTTGAATTCCTGCACAAATCGTTTGATTGAAATGAGAGGTTGTGAGCAACAAAACTTCTTGAACTCGTTGCTCAACAAAATGGCCACCCTACCCATGTACACGGTCGGCCAAAAGCGTCGATCAAACTTGTTCATAATGCGATAAGAAATGTGGCCGCGCGAACTGCTGAGCCAACGATAGCTCGTCTTGAGGCGAACATTGGCAGCAATCTTTGCGTGGTCAACATACTCGGTCTTGAGAAAGTAGGAGAGCTGCCAGATGGCGTAAATCACGAGAGGAGAGGAGAGCCACGACCAGACGCTGGGAATGCTGCAGTCGTCTTGGGAGCACACGGAAGCTTGGCCCTCGAGCGGCGTGTACCAGCGAATGGAATAAGTGACTGTGCGTGCGGAGCCACCAACGCAACGAAACGAAAGACATGTAGATGTGATGAGGCTGAACCAAGCTTCAACTGTGCGATACAAAGCTCTCCGAGACGTCGTACCGATAGCAGGGAACAAATGAATGGCTGAGCTTGTCATTTTGTCGAGATCGTGAAACACGAACGAGTTGTGCTTTGAAAACCAAAAAAGAATCTGAATCAGCGCGCGCTCTCGAGCAATACTCGCCACACATATTCCCTTTACTTACCCAAGTGATAACGCTCCAAGCTAGCGGGCCGTTCATGCTGCTAAAAACCAGCTCGAAGAGTTGGCCGCTCGTTGGATAAAAGAATAGGTAGAAGAGTAGCAGGCATTGCGCAAAATAGCAGTAATCGAGCAGAAAGTAATGCCATTGCTCACGGTGATACAAGACATAGCGCGTTCCGACGAGCTGAGGTGGCAAAAAAACAAAAGGCAGCGTTGGGTAAGTCACACACACGCACGCACACACCACACACCACACACACACACACACACACACACACACACACACACACACACACACACACACACACACACACACACACACACACACACACACTTGTGAACGCTTACAGGAATAATGCAGACGGCATACCAAAGCCAAATCCACTGTGGATACCGCAAGAGCAGGAATTCAGTCACCAGAAAGGACGCGACAAAGCCGGTAAAGCAAATCTTGTCGATCAGTCGCAAAAATGGTGGTTTGGAGACGCGCTCTTCCCACGCCTGACCCCGGACGAAAACAGGCAACGGAAACAATGAGCAGAAACAAACACAACGCAACAAGCACCGACCCAAGACTCTCGTGAGCAGAGTGCCGATTCAGCCACGATAGCGAAAACCTGCGTTACCTGGCGCCTGCGATCAAAGTCCGCCTTCACCTTGGCTTGATGATGCGCAAGCTCGAGCTGTCGCTCACGAATGCGGTCTCGGTGCTTGGAGATCAGGTGCTGCAGCCGCTCCTTCTCGTGGGCCACCAAATGGCGCACAGCCGATCGGACGTCGCCTCCCTTGTCGCGAATCTCGCTAAACTTGTCAATGAGCCGATCACCGATCGAAGACGTCGACATTGACTTTTGAAGTCGGCGTGCTTGCTCAGACTCTCGATCGAGGTGCGCCGCTGACGGGCGTCGAGATCGTGGCATCTGAGACTGGTTGAAAGCGTCCACCGTCGATTCTCCTTGCTGTACGCGACGCACAAATTGGTCAAACTGCTCCGACGAAGACGAAGCGCTCGGAGTGAATCCAGCATCCATATCGCTTAAATCCCGGGCGTCTGAGCCGACTGGTGACATGACCCACTCGGAATCAGAGTCGGCGCCAGAAGGCACTGAGCGTTTGGACGCCCGCTTTTCTTGTTGCCGCCGAATCGACGATGCGTCACGGTCAGTTTGCTCGTTGTCATGCTGCTGGTAGAATTGCAAGTTATCAGGATTGTCTGAGTGACTTGAGGAGTCTCGAACTGCGTCTGCACCATCAGGGTCTTCATCATCGCTGTCCAGTCCGGAGGCAATGCGATCGAGCGTCTGCATGACGTACGACTCGACTCGGTCGTTCATGTCATTCACCGACCCTTGGAGCTGGATTCCTGGCGCCAGCAGGTCGTCCGCTGCGTCGAGCAGTGCAGCATGGTCGTCGTGCAACAAATGGTCGCACGAAGCGTGGTCCTGCTCGCTCTCTGCGGCCGCGTATCCATCATGCAACTGGTGCGTTGTTTGGTGCGCTTCTCGCTCCGCTTGTTCCTGTTCCTCTTGTCCAGGCCGCAGCAGAGCAGAGCGGGGACGTTCCATCGTCTGCACCGCATTCTCAGAAGTTGATGACGTCTGAGCTTTGCCACCATCTTGAACGCCGTTCGCCGCCGCGCCCGATGGATTGGTGTTTGTCGCTGCGGCAGTGGTAGTTTCAGTTGTTGCAGGGCTTGTCGCTGTAGTGGCATTGATGCTAGGGCTCAGCGGAGCCTCGTTCGCAGGCATCGTGTCCGTCTCGAATAAGTTAGTATTGGTTGAACTCAGTGCGAAGTCTCAAACCGTACGTCGAGACTGATCGCTTCCAATACAATAACAAGGAATACGCTATCTGTGACCTTCGTCGTGGTAATTCAGTACAATAGAAGCCGTTCCACTAACTTGAACTGCGTCTGCATTCAGTTCACTTTTTTTTTCTTTTCTTCTTTTTTTCTTCTGCTTTGTTGCACAATGCTGGGCAACTGTGTATGGCGTACTCCCACTCACCTCTCTCTCGCTCTCTCTTCGCCCTGCCACATCCTCCCCCACCCAGCGCCGACCGTCACCCAATCTCATCTCCCTATATCGCAACGCATGTGCATTGACCATCCACTCCACCCCCGTTTCTCCCGCCGTCTCGAGCCATTCACTGCGTTTGCCAGCCACTGCCACTTCGTCTCCACCTCTCGTTCCTCTTTCAGTCCGCCCTCACTCTCCCGCTCGCTCTGTCTCTCATCCTCTGTTGTGTTACTGGATTGACTCTTCCTCCTCCTCCCCCTCCCCCTCCCCTCGTCCCAAGCACTTGACTCTGTTCCCCTTCCCTTCCCTTCCCTTCGCCTCCAATGCTTCAGCTTTCGCCTCGTGGATTTTTTTTTCCAATTCTTTTTCCTTGCTTGCTGTCCTTCACCCGTTTGTCCCGTTTGCTGCTTGGCGACGTGCACGAGTTCAATCGTCGCATGCGTCGTGTTTGCATCTCCACCTCTGCACCCTGCTCGCCACCAGAGTGCCACTGGGTGTGAATGGGATTTCCCGCTCAGATGACGCGCTCAGTTCCCAGTTCCTTTGACTGTTTGTCTCTCTCTCTCTCTCTCTCTCTCTCTCTTCCCCCCCCCCTCGCTCGCTCTCCCTCTTCCTTGGCGATGCAATATCCATCAGCGCTCCACCTCAGTCCACGCCAATGATTGCGATCGTCCAACGAGCTCGCTCGATCGCCTTGTTCATTCTTGCTGTGTTTGTTTCAGATCTCGAATTTTTTTTTTCTCTGGACGTTTTTGCGTTGATCCCTTTTCGACTCTTCCACTCCTCCACTCTGTTCCCGCGATCATTCTACGCTCATTTCCATGTCAAGCTCGTCCAATATGTGCTCGGCAAGGGGGTTTGAGTGCTGGCTTTTTGCCTGTCTGTCCTTTTGACGGCGCAGTCTGTTTCACTTTTGACGCGCCAATTCTTCAACGCCGGTTTCATGCTACTTTGTTTTTTTCTTTTTCTCTTTTTTTCGTTCCACAAAACTCACTTTCATGACTCGTTTGAACTTCCCCCGTTGTCTGTGATTTGTACCCGCAGAGCAAAGCTGAAAAGCTTGTCATTGATGGGTTACTTGCGACGTGTCCCGTCTCGAGCGCGCCACTCGCAACCTATGTTGCTTTGCTTGCACGACGCATCAATATTCCGGAAGAGCTGTTGGTCCCATTGGATCCCGCAGTCGCAGCATTGA
This sequence comes from Capsaspora owczarzaki ATCC 30864, assembly GCF_000151315.2. Classification (NCBI taxonomy): domain Eukaryota; class Filasterea; order Ministeriida; family Capsasporidae; genus Capsaspora; species Capsaspora owczarzaki. The sequence continues at coordinate 161,480 of NW_011887296.1, read as the reverse complement.
AAGATGACAACGAAGCACTGGTTGAAGCTTTGGAGGCGATTCCGCGCTGGAATCTCCCAAAGGTACAAACAAAACATCTCTCGCTTTGTGCGTGTCCTGTGCAAAAAAAACTGCCGAGTCGTGATCAAACCAACTTTTTTTTTTCTGTGGCGTTGCTCGCACAGGCTAATTTAGCGGCATGGGCACCAGTACTCGACATGATGGATCATAAACTCCAAGAAATACTCAATACTCAGTCAGTCCCGTCGCTGGAGAGCTTGCAAAAGCCGTTAAAGTCGAGTGCCAATAGCAGTGCCAGCTCGGGTTCCGCGCCAGAAGCCAGCACCGATGTGACTGCCTCCAGTGCCGTCCTTCTCGAGAATTTGCGACTGCACTACTTGATCAACATTCCCAAGCAGGTTCCCCTCACGTGCGAAATTGCCTTGCCTTCGACGCGGCGGCTTGTCTTGGCCATTCTAAGGTTTACCCGATTGCTCATCCAAAACTCCACCAACCGACGAAAGTACAATTCCATGGAGGTAACTGTGTGGGCGCATGCATCATGTTTGTCGCGTATGCCCTTGACGCCAAAATGCTCACTATTCGCTTGGTTCATCTCATGCTCGCAGCACATTGCCATGCTTCTTGGCACGATGGATTCAGACATTCATATCGCTGCGTTGGAGCTGCTTCATGCCCTTTGCAAACACCGCCGCTTGCAGCTTCAGTCACCTTCGGTGATATCTCTCATTCGACCTCTCACTGATCGTCTGGAGCAATTGGCAGCGGCGTGGGGTGGGAGTCGACAAGGCTTGAGTGTCTTGAATTGCTATCGCGACGAGTCTGAACAGGTAAGGCTTTGTGGAACGCAGAGATTGAGCTCTCTGTCTGGTTTTTTTTTGCGATTGTATGCTGTGCGTGGGCTTGATCTGCCGAAATCGACATCTGACCCGCTTTTCTCTTTTTCTGCTGTGATTGCAGACGATTGTCCTCGGCCGCTCGATTGTGTATAACTACTGCATGGCCCCAGCCCCGGACGATGCTCCGTCCGAAACTAGCTCTGCCATGGACACATCTGATCCTTCCGGCTCATCGGCACCTGGAATGGAAGACGTGAATGACGCGACAAGCCAACCGACGACCGAGCCTGCACACGCCGCTGGCTCGTCGCCGGCCAAAGTCACCGTTCAAATTGCCATTCCCGATGTGAGAACCTATCTTCCTGAAGAGGCAGCGCACGTCGACCCTTCGCGAATTGGCACCCTTGCTCCCCAAGTGTTGAGCGCCATCTTGAAAACCTACAACGTCCCGCCGCAGTATCAGTTTGGCCTCCTAGTCTGCATTAGGAGAGCTCTGGTCTTTCCGTTTCTTCAGCAGCGTATAGAGCAAATGAATGTTCGTCTCGCAGCGTTCTGTGTGATTGGTAAGCGACTGCGCCCTCCTGTCCCGTTTGTTGCTTGACACTTTTGGCTGAATGCTTATTCGACTTTCTTGTATGCCTGCCAGCAATGACGCGAGAAAACAAACTTGTTACCAGCTTACTGAACGACGACCCAGACCTTCTGGACGAGTTGGTTGACGCACTACAGCAATCTTCGTCCCTTCCGATGGTAGGGCTGTTGCTTTTTGTGCTTGCTAGCGATGGTTGTCTAGCGATGGTTGTCTAGCAATGGTTGTACTTTTGCCTTTTCTCCTCGCTCACCATCATGATGCACTATTTCTGGATTGCAACCTGCTTGTAGTACGCTCGCACTTTGATTGTGCGCATGCTGACTGGTATTAGCACGCTGGTCAATTCGCATCGCTTTGAAGGCATTCTGCGCGAGTTGGGAGTTGCTCAGTTTCATGGCATTCTGCCTTCCGCCTTGCGGCAGTGCGCGGCCAGTCTTGCAGGTAAGTTGCGTTGGTTGGGCATGCTATCAAACAACGTGACTTTGTTTTGTTTGTGTTTTCTCATTCCTGTGTCGGGGCTTGGGTTTTTTTTTCCCCCCCCCCTTTTTTTTTTGTCTTCTACTTTGTTCAGCTGCGGAAGAAATCACCCGACTGGAAGAACAATACGCACTCACATTGCTCAAATTTTTCGTGCTGTCGAGTATTCCTCGATCAGGCAACAAATCTTTGGTTGCATCGGGCGTGGTGGCGACCATCATGCCGTTGCTCAACTTGCGTGGTATCCGCACCGTCAATGTAACCATCCACCCGTCTACATTGAATTTTGAGATGCTCAATCTGCAGTTCGGAAATCTCGAGTCTCTCACAATTTTTTTGAAAATGTTTTATTTATTATTTTTTTCTGCGGCGCGCTTTCTTGTTCCTCGATTTGTAGGTCTTAACCCTGATTAATGCGCTACTGGAAATGCTGTTCAAGCGAGCCGAATCTGTGAACGATTCGCATTTCATTTCTTTGGGTGGCGTCACTGCGATTCTTGACCGGCTGAAAGTTCGTGAAGCTGTTCATGCTTATCTGGTTGCTTGTGATGGCCCGCATCTCACATTATTGTTTTGCAACTTGTGTAGTTGGAACTCGATGACATCATGGCAACGTATGGTAGCGTTCCACCAGGTGCGTGCCATGGAAAGAAAAAAATCGTTCTTGTCTCGCTTGTCGCAATTCTGACCCCCCCTCCCCTGTGTTGCCTGTTTTGGAACTTTGCAGAATCCCGCAAGCCGCTCAGCTGCGAGCTATCCCACTACCTGAGCAGTTGTTTCACCTTTTGCCGCCTGGCCACGCGTATTCCAACTCTGGTTGATCACATGCGCAGTGCCTTTGACGGCAGCCTGCCACAGTGCCTGCGCATTGTGATTGAACACCGGCATGTTTTTTCAAGCAGTACCGTTGCCGATGGTAAGAAGACCAAGCATGGTCGTGTCAGATATTTTTTGGTGTTGTTGTTGTTGTTGCTGTTTTGCTTATCGCTCACTCCCCGCTTCTTCCTCCAACCCAAAACCAGCCATCAACTTGGTGGCAGACTTTGTGCACCATGAACCCACATTGCTCTCCGCTGTGCAGGAATCCGGTCTTGCTTCCCTCGTGCTAGATGCCGTTTTGCGCACAGTACCGCTGCACGTCGAACAACTGAAGATTCTTCCTCACGCTGTCAGTGCGCTCAGCTTGAATTCGGCAGGCTTGAAGATGGTGACGGATATCCCCGACGCCTTCCTCGATGTCTTGTCGATTTTCACGCGACCCATTTTCACTTCTTTGCTATCCTCCGGCATGACGGTCGCCAAGCTTGGCACTGGGTTTGAAGAACTGATTCGCCACCAGCCGACTTTGCGACCGGTCGTCTTGCAGGCGTCCGTCACGATTCTCCGGCGGCTTGTTCTGCTGGCCAATCCCGCCACAGCTGCCGCGGCTGTTGCAGAGTATGCAGAGCTTCCTCGGCTCGACCCCATTGACTTGGAGGAGCTTTCGTTCTGCGAACGTAGTAGCAGTCGAGGCAGTGGCGATGCGGCACCCATGGATGTGTCTTCGTCGTCGTCCTCGTCGTCGTCGTCGGCCTCCACTGTCGCTGCTGCACCGTCGGTTGTTTATCCAATTGGCAGCGATCGACGCCTTCAAATGCTGTATGGCTTGACTGGCGTTGAGGAAGACGAAGAGCTCGAGGCCATTCTTGAACTCCATGAAAATCAAGGGGACCAGTTTGCGCTCACTGGCTGCTCGGCACCTTTTGAACCCATCCGGGAGGTGCGCCCGACCGATACGGTTGTTCCCGTGGTTGACATGATTTGCAACTTTTGCCGAGTAAGTTGGCCCCTGGTTTGTTGCATGAAATGGGAGGAAAACTGTTCGATGAGGACTCACTATCGGTTGTGGGTGTTTGTGTGTGCTGTGGTGTCCTCTCCTCTGTCTAGTTCCTCGAAACATTCATTTCAGCTGAGGATGCGTGCAAGGAGTTTGCCAACTTGGGTGGTGTTGACTTGATGGTGGACTTGTTGACAGCCCCTGCGCTGCCTGCAGACTTTTGGCGGTCTTCTTCTTGCGCATTCATCTCTGCAGTGCTTCGCCAAGTCTCGCAGTTGTGCGACAAGGAGATGACAACGATTGCCATCAACCGACTGCACCGCTCGGTGGTGGAATTGCAATCCTTGACTGGGCTGTACCATTTGCAAGGGCTTCCTGTCTTGGTTGGTCGCATGAATGAATCGCATGCCGATGCTGCGGTTGATTCTGCTTTGCATTCCGCTTCGGAAGCCGACGCCACCTTGCCAGCACGCCCTCCTCCGGATTCGTCGGACGCGTTCTTTGCGCTCAAACAGTCTGATGAGCGCCTCGTTCGCGCATTCAACCACCTTAACAACTTGGTTGTGCTGTTTCGCACTTCACGAGACCATCGTAGGCTCTCCGCCTCGGCCATCAACCAAGCCACGCAGCAGTGGATGACTGAGACGGGGTCCGCGACGGTTCGAGGCTTGTGCCAAGTGTTTGTGAATGTCTTGAGCCATTTGAGCACGGTATCCACTCGGAAGCACCTGATGCGCTCGAGCCTCTTCCGAGCGCTGGCGACCAGCGAACTACTCGAAGAGCTTCCCAGGCTGACGCGGCAACAACGGCAACCTGCCGCAGGCCAGAGCGCGCCTCGCTCGCAAGCCACGGTGATTGACATGAGCCTGGACTGGTACATTGCTGGCAGATTGACAGTCAATTCAAGCGTTGGTGTCGACATGGATCTTGCCGCGGTGGATGTGGCCATTCGTTTGCGTCATTTCTTGCGCTTTCTCTTGTCGCTGGTCGGTGCTGCCAAGCAAGATCCGGCTCGAGCGAACGTGGGCGGTCTGCTGAGCACGGTCGTGGACGGGCTGCTTGAACCATTTTCGCGCTTTGCTGATGGGCAGGTTTCTGGTCAAGCTTCACCCATGCAATCCGTTCCCCTTCTCGCTGTCATGTTCAAGGAAATTCATTCTTTGCTGCTCGACGACCGCATGCAGCTCGCGGGCTCTGGGTTTTTACGTGGTCTCATGGACAACTTTGGCCGCTCGCGTGTCCTATTTGTCGCTTTGGAGGCCTTTGTGCAGTGCCTGCATCAAGTCGCTCGGAATGAGGCAGCCTTGCTGCTGCATCCCTCCTTGCCTGCTGCAGAGGCGCGGCGGCGATTGGAGCCCAGCCCATCGGCAGTGTTGGGTGTTGTCTGCGGCCTCCAACTGCTCGAATTTGCCTTCCGTCCGGAGAGTGTCAGTCTCCTCTCCGAGGCGGATGCCCCTCGTGCAGAGCAGCTGATTTTCTTCTTGGCAGAGTCCATTGCAAAGTTGTTGCTCAACCTTTTCGGGCAGTCTGAAACGGCGAGCGCAGTGCTTGCCATGTTTGATCCCATCAACTGCTCCACGATTTGGCTGCTTGCTGGGTTTGTCACCTCACAAAAATTCCGCAGCTCCATCAAACCGGCTGCTCCTGCGCCCTCTGCGGACTCGCCGGACTCGATCTTGCGCGATCATGTCCCTGGAGCGTTGCGTACTGCGTTGATTAATGCGTACTCTGCCGCAAATCCCGTCACAGATCCGGCACTTGTGAGCATGATGGTGGACATGGGCTTTCCCGAGAGACATGCCGTCCGTGCTCTTCGAGCGGCCAACAACGACATTGCCCTTGCAACCGAATGGGCTCTGGAACACGACTACATCCCGGATCGTGACACGACGGCACCCAGTAGTGCTGCTGCTGCTGCTGCCCCGGCTCCTGCTGCCGAAGTTCCAGCAGTCGCTGCCGAAGTTCCAGCAGTCGCTGCTGCCACCTCTAGTGAAAATGACGAAGCTGCCCTCGCCCTGGCCATCGCAATGTCACTTCAAGCGCAGCCAGACCCGTCTGCTTCGGCAACAGAGGCCGTCCCTATGGAGACCGATACCCTCCCGGCTTCGTCGAGCGCTGCAGGCGACATCCCGCCCACTGAAAGCGCCACTCCCATGGACTTTGCCTCCGATTCTATCGCGTCTGTTTCCACGACTACCAACGTCGACACTTTTGAGCCGCTCTCGTTCGGAGTCAACATCTTGGCTCTGACGGAACAGCTGCCGTCGCTTGTGCTCAACTCGCTGGCGTGGATTCGGCATGCCGAAATTGTCATTCTCATGTGCAACACGCTGCTTGGCGTGACGCATACACTGTCAGAGCTCCTCGTCATTCCTACACCACACGAGCTTGCCGACAAGTGCCCGCGCCTGCAGACTGCTCTGGTGAACGGGCCGCTCACACTCCGTGTCGGCCAGTTGCTGATCGACCAGCTCGAGCAAACCAAGCTCGCCGAGCTCGACTCTGAAGACCCACTCGTACACAACCGACTGTTTAATCAGTTGTACCTGCTGACGTTGTTGTTGCATTCTGAGCCTGCGTTAGCCCCCAAGCTAACCAGCGCGCTTGCGCGCGTGTGCATCGACGTCTTGTTGCACATCTCTAATGTCAAGTCCCTACCAACCACGCCTGGAGCCGAAACTACCCTTCCGACCGAGACAGCAGCTCCGCATGAACATTTGGTTGTGCGGCAGCGCCTGTGGCAAGCGCCCCTGCTCCTTTTGCTGGATGCCATGTACCAGATCATGAAGGTGCACACCCGAGTGGCCCAAGCAGAAACTGAACTTGGTCTGTCTGCGCCGTCTAGCAAGCCCTCGGCAGCGTCATCATCCTCATCTGCAGACGTCTCGTCCACGAAAAAGCCCAACCCGGCTCCGGCTTCCTCCTCGTCTGCCTCCTCCTCGTCGACTCGCCCGCGAAATTCGCCCTTTTCCATCTTTTCCCCGTCGACATTCCCGATGCACTCGCTCAAGAATGAGGTACAAGGTCAAAAAGAGCGATCGACTGCGGCTCTTCTTGAACCTTTTGGTGGCACGGCGCCCTTCTCTTTTGCCTTTTGCTTTGCGTTGCCCCAGCTCTTTGCGCAGACTGACGTGGACGACATGCTGCTGGCCTGCTCTCGATTGCTCGACTCTGAGCGCAGCATTTCGGGCTTGACCCCACCGACCGTTTCTCAAGCAGCCTGTCAACTCCTCGTTCTCTTGACGCAAGACCATCGCAACGCAATCTTCTTGTTTGAACACGCGCGCGTCCTCTCGTTGCTTTTTGCGCTGCCAAAGCCCTCGCGATTCCAGGGAATTGATCTGCTGATTACCATGCTGATTCGACATGTCTTTGAAGACCAGCACACGCTAGCGTTCTCGCTGAAACAAAACCTCATCGTGCGCAGTCACGAGTTCTTCACCAACCGCTCGTCTCGCTCTGGAGTCTGGGCTGGATCGTCGTTGTTCTACAAACTCGTCGGCGCCGCGATGCGGTCTGAGGAAGCCACGATCGAAGCGCTGTGTGACTTGCTTCGTCTGCCCACCAAACCCAGCGAAGCCAAGCATGTCTCGCTTGCCAGACTGACCGTTTTGCAGACCGACTCTGGATCCGATAGTGCTGCTGCTTCAGACAAGCCGTCGTCCAGTGCTTCCGAGGAACCCACCACCGTGTCGAGCCGGTATCCCCCTCGGTTTGCAAACGAGACGGTCGTTCAAGGGGTTGTAGGCTGGTTGCTCGAGCGCTTGGTCGTCGAGGCGCTGGCCAATCCCCTTTTGCAGCTCAACCTCCCTCCAGCTGTGGCCGAGGAGACGTTCCATGGCGTCGCCACTCCAGCCACGCCAGCTACTCCAGCGCAACCCTCGACTGCTCGGCACGTGTCCCCTGGCACTGCCGTTCCCGCCGTTCCCGCCGTTGTGCCCGCATCGCTGGCGCCTGCGTCGTTGGCGTCGCAAGCTCCAGCAGGAGCTGCACCCCCTAAAGGTGCTGCGGCTTCGCAAGAGCACGAGTTGTCTGTGCCGTTCATTTTGCAGCTGCTTGGCGAGCTCGTGGTCGCCTTCCCTGCCTGCTTGCGCATGTTTATCAACTACCGAGTCGCAGGGTTTGCGCCTCGCGGGAAGCGCGTTTCTCTCGTCCAATTTATCCTGCAATACTTGGTGCCTCATCATGCAGTGTCAACAGCCGAGTCCGCGCCGGCTGTGGCCGCGAACAGGTTTGTGTGCGAGATTGCAATGCGCTCGTGCTACTTGATTGCCTCGCTTGTGGCTGCTGCCCGCAATTTGCCACCAAGCCCCGAAGCTATCGTTCAGGGCTCTGCACGCCCTTCGCCGCCGGTTCCTGGTGATGAGATTGTCGCGCGCATCTTCTTGCGTCTTCGCTCAACCATCGTGGCTGCGACTGTGCAGCCGTTGGATCGCCGTGCGCGCTCGTTGCCCTTCCTCACCTTCCTTCTGGCAGACCTGATGAGCAACTTGCCTTCGGCGCCCAGCTTTTCTTTCGAATGGAGGCCTCCGACCACGCAAGAGTGGCGCGATCGTGTCGCAGGCATCGCAGTCCGCCTTCACGCTGTTCCGACGTTGGCCCTTGCATTGAAGGCCCTGTCGCCCTCTACCATGCCTCAAGGCGCAGTCGACGGCTTGCTAATCACATTGCAGTCGGCCACACGACAAGCTGCGCTCAAGTTGCTGGATGACAAGCTGTTTGCAGAGCGAGTTCCCCTCACCCCGGCGCCAACCGCCCAAACTGCCTCTACATCGCTCAGCCGCAGCAGCAGAGACGCCGCCGTCTCTTCCGCCAACCCACCGCCGGCCACGGCTACGGCTCCGCTCGACGCTGGGCTTGTGCAGCTCTCTGACGCCCTGGCGATGCCCCCGCCGCCTCGTCCACTCGCTGGTCGCCGATCTGGAGCGGCCTCTCCGCGAACAAGCGCTCGACCCGTTTCTACGGGAACTGTGCCCATGGATGTTGCGGCAACGTCGGTCCAGCAACAACCTGCAACGCAGCAAGCACAGCAACCTGCAACGCAACAAGCGCAGCAACCAACGTCTGCTGTGCCACCCGCTCAATCTGCCGCACACTCGTCGTCCTTGGACTCTGCGCTTTCCTCTGCGGCAGGCACTCCGGCAATTGCTGCTCACTTGTCGAGCGAACCGCCGCTTCCAATGGCAAGCATGGGTGATCTGGAAACCCCTCGTCTTGCTCGTCATGGCTTCCCTCACACGGACATGAATGCTCCCGCCACCCCAATGGACCAACGGCAGGACGGCAATTTGGCCATCTCGCCCGAGGGCGATACGAGAGACCAGCCAGACCAGCCGCCTTCGTTGCTCCACACGGTTTCCAACCGGTCATCGCGCGAGGCCCGAACTCGAGCAGCGGCACGCCGACTTCTTGCCGAGCGTCAACTGGTGGTCGAAGGTGAAGAAGACGACGAAGAAGACCAAGACATGGAGGGCCATGATTTCAGCTTGCGAAATCTCGAAGACACCTTCCTCAACCTTCAAAACAATGGCGGCGGCCATTTTGTTCTCCAAGTTGGTGGCGAAGATGATGACGAAGGCCAGCTTGAACAGGACAATGCTGAACTTTTGCAAGATGCTGGGCGGCACTTTGTTTTGCAAGTTGGCAATGGAGGTGTCGACAATGTCGAAGCCGCCGATCTTGCACAACGCATCCGCAACGCTGTGGACCTTGACGCAGACATTGACCCCGAACTGGATGATGATATTCTGCACATCCCCATGGGTGACGATGACGAAGACGAGGACGAGGACGATGAGGAGGACAACGAGCTGGACGAAGAAGAAGAGCACCGTAATCTCGCCGCAGCCGACTCTGAAGCCGACGATGACGACGACGACAGTGATGAGGATGAGGATGCCGAGTCTGGCTCTGATCGTGAAGGTGACAGCGCGCCGCTCCGAGGCCGTCAATTGTTCGATGCCGAACTTGCCTCCGAGTCCGAATCTGAGTCTGGCGAAGAGGACGAAGATCTCGAGGACGACGACCAGTACGAGGATGTTTCTGGCAGCGACAATGATGATGACGACGATGACAACGATGAAAACGGCGGTGATGAAGACGATCAAGGCGATGACGATGACGAAGCAGCAGCTGGACTTCATGCTTCGAGAGGTCCAGCTTTGGCGCGTCTCTTGCGCAGCATCAATGCTGGTGAATCATCATCATCCCGACGTGCACGTGCACCTCGCCATCGCGCACGACATACCGGAACTGCCCGCGCGCACGAGGGCCCCGAATCGGCGTCACGAGACTCGAGTGCTGCAATGGAGAATGGCTTTGATGCTTTGAGCGAACGTGGCCCAGATGCTGAAGCAGCCGCAGCTTTATCCGAGCGAGCTCCCGCTACTCGATCATCTCGTCGATCAGCAGCAGCAGCAGCAGCAGCAGCAGCACCCCAGCGTACGTCCCGTGCTTCCTCTCGAGGTCGCGGTGGCGCTGCCCCCGCCCACCATGTCGCCCGTCATCCGACATCCGCTGACTCATCCTCTTCTGCACCTTCAATGGCCGACGAGCTTGCCAGTCGTGCTTCTGGCGATGCAATGGCTGAAAGCGATGACGACGACGAATGGGAGGACGATGATGATGATGATGAGCCGTCTCTCCAAATTCACAATCCTGTGCATCATGATGATGGTCATGGTCACCATCATCATGACCATGATGACGATGACGATGATGACGATGACGATGAGGACGATGATGACGATGGCGATGGCGACGACGAAGAGAATGCAGACAGCTCGGGCGATGACTCTGGTGCTCGTTCTCCGTCCGAAATGTTTGCTCAAGACAGCGCTGGACATCTTGCTGAGGAAAACATGAACGGCAATGACGATGAAGATGACCAGGACGACGCCGAGCATGGCGATGGAGAAATATTCCTTGATACCAACCAAGGGGTCGGACTCGCCATGTCGCGGCACGAGCTGATTGAGAATGTTCGCAACGAGCTGGTTCGACACTCCCAGCACCCCGCTGGTGACGACCAGCAACTCATCCAACCGCTCGTTAGTCTGATTCAGGCCTTGGCTCGCGCCCATCAAAGTGGCATCTCCGCTGAAGATATCGAAGCCGAGACTGAGATGCACGGCGCCAGTATGCCCTTGTCTGCGCCTCACGCGACTCATTTCCCGGAAAACCACAACATGCGAGCGATGGAAGCCTCTCTCATTGATGGCCACTCTTCTGCGCCTCCTACAAGCGCTGGACCTCCGTCTGGCCCTTCGCCGTTTGGCGGTCACAACCCTACATTTGTGGGCATTCAGCCGTGGGAGCTGCGTTCTTCCATTCGGTCTCCTCGTAACGGTGAAGCAGGACATCCACTGCTGCGCTCCGAGCTGCTGTCGATTGCGCCTGGCGAAACGCTGCTGGCCGAGAAGACTGTTTCTGCAAAGCAGCAAAAGGGCAAAGGCAAGGCGTCCGAAACTAGCCTTCGTGAGGATGCAGCCGCGCCCTCTGCTCCGTCTGGGTCTGACAAAGCCAGTGTTGTTGAACCACCGCTTCGTGCCAAGACCAGCCGTCAGTCGACGCGCAACTTTATCGAGCTGCCACTCGACCAGCTGGCCGAGTCTGTGCAAAACGAGTCGCATCGCCACCGTCTCTTCCAGCGCGTTATCGTCACTACGCACACTGGTATGTTCGCCTTTGCGGCTCTGCAGCTCGAAACCCTGTCTCCGCCGTCCGGAGAGGCGCCCAAGAACAATACGGCTGCCAGCGACAACCCCCTGCACGAGAGCAGCTACGGCCTTCGTGGTGCTTTCAGCTCGCTCGCCATGTGGAATCTCGAGTTTGTCATGCTCCAACGACATGCATCGTACGACGACCTGATGAGCATCATGATTGCTCGGCTGCAACGCGCGCTCTTCAAGCTGCCAGTCGTGACGCCCTCGCAAGTGCAAGCCAAAACCGCAGCGCTGGTCAGCTCGCGTGCGCTTCCTCGAGGCCATCTGGGTCGCGGTGTTCGCGACCGACGCGATTATGATCGGTCAACCACGCCCACATATCCAAACCCAGACATGGTCGGCGAAAACGCTGTTGTTGCGGCCGCGTCATCCAGCAGCTCTGCGCCCGGGCCCTCGACTTCTTCTGCCAGCACTTCTCTCTCGCAGTTTGAGCGAGACATGGGCTTCTCCCTGCCTGACAGTGAAGGACTGTCGGAAGCTCATGGTGTGTCTTCTGCTGCTACTGGCGGTGCTGCTAGTGCCGGTGCTGCTAGTGCCGGTGCTGCTAGTGCCGGTGCTGCTAGTGCCGGTGCTGCGAGTGCCGGTGCTGTTGGTGCTCCTGCCGCTACCGGACGTCCCGCGCCCGTGGCTCGCGCTGCTTCGCACGCCGAAGCCGGAGCTGTTTCGCCGAGCCATTCCGCTGCAAGCGACAACCGTGGCATCGACCCGGCCTTCCTTGCTGCTCTGCCGCCGGCTCAACGGGAGCAAGTGCTTGCTCAAGAGCGAAGTGTGGCGCCGTACTTTATGGCGCGAGCTCCTTCGGGCTCTTTGCAAGTCGCCTCGCCCCGGTTGAGCGAACGCCCTCTCGCCGCCCCATCCGGATCAAGTGCGGCTGAAATGCCGGGCATTGACCCAACATTCCTGGCGGCCTTGGCACCTGCTGCTCGTGAGCGAGTTTTGGAGCAGGAGCGCATCATGGCTTCCCCAGCCCGCTCGGCTGCCGGCCGTGCCACTATCTCCTCCCCTGCGCCTATTGCTCCAACGCTTGCTGCTTCCGCGACGGCTGCTGCTTCGACGACGGCTGCTCCTTCGGCTGCCCCTGCCTCTTCTACCACTCCTGCCACCCGTGACGCGGTCGTTCCGACGACGACTGCCGAGGCAAACAACGTGGCGCACGCGCCTCCAACTCGTCGAGCTGCAAGCAGTCATGACGCAAAATGCTGGAGCTTTACCACACATTGTGATCACCACACGGGCACTGCCCTTCGGCACTTCCTCGATGCCGAAACGCTCATTGTCATCATTCAGAAACTCGTGCAAGGATCGCAGCTGTCCGAAAATGGCAACGCCCAGTTGGATGCCATCCTCGCCAACTTGATTACCAACGTTACCGCGCGCTTTTGGCTGTTCAGCGCTCTGTTGTGCGTTTTGCGCGAAGCATGCGCGAGCGCCGAGCTTCCGTCTGCGCACTCTGCCGCCGCTTCATCCGTGCTCGATGCAAGTATGGACTCTGGCATGGCAATTGCCGTTGTCAAGCGCGTGTTGGATGCCCTTCTCGCCTTGTCGGATCGCATTGTGGGCTTGTGCTACGCCCACACGTTGGATATTTCGCACGCCAAGGTCTTTGGTACTGCCTACCTGGAAGGGCTCCCGCGAAACGTCCAGGAGTTTGTCGTAGAGCGTTCTGGTGGGCTTGGTGAAGCACTGCGCGCCTGCAACTCGCCTCTAGCCGACGAGCTGGGTGCCGATAAGGTGCAGCCCCTGTCCTTCCTCATTTCACTGCTGCGCTGCAATGTGGTTCAACGCAGTCCGTCCACTGTTGAGCGGCTACTGACGTTGATCATCCAATTTGTTCCCTCGCGGCACGAGCTCCATCACCACCGAAAGCGCCTGCTCGGGGAGCATGCAGCTGAACTTGCAGCTCGCGAGAGTGGCCGTGCGGCTTCGTCGTCCTCTGCTTCAACTGTAGCTCAGTCTTCAGTGCCTGCTTCGAGCTCTAGTGCCATGGACACTGCTCCAGCGCCCAAAAGCACAGAGTCGGTTGAGCTGGCTGCAAGCAAAACACCTGCCGCCGCTACCTCCACCACCACCTCTTCCACCACCACCACCACGGTACCGAGTTCCATCTTCCCAACAGCGGCCGATTTTCGAGCAACGCGCGGGACACTTGGCGAAATTCCCGTCCTCCCAACGGCGACTCTCCAAGAGCTTGTCCGCTTGGCATGCAGCGCTTTGCCTTGGACAAAGATGGCACTGACTGTGCTGCGGCGCATCGCCTATGCCAACCCATGGAACGAGCAGGCAGTGATGCCAGAGTTGGATGCGCTCTGCCAACAGCATTCTGCGAGTGTTATTGCGGAGCTTGCAACACTGTCACGCCAGCTGCATGCTTTGATTGCTGACTCGAGCGAATCCGCCAATCGCACGCGTGCTCAAAAGGTCCAACTGGCATTCGAGCCCTTCTCATCCCGCACCTCCTCCCAGGCTACCTTCACGCATATTATTGTCACCATTTTGAGCATTCGTTCGCGAGAAAAGGCCGATGCCGAGAAAGAGCGCTCCAAGCAACGTTCTGCTGTGCGTCGAGCTTCGGCCGCTGTTTCCGACGTGACCGGTGGCGGTGGTACTGTGGCTTTGGGCAATCGAAGCGCCGATTCTCCTGCTGCTTCTAGCTCGCGCACGCACTTGCCTTCCGCCGCAATGAACACTTCCAGCACTTCCAGCGCCACAACTACTGCTCGCGCTGGCGCAAGCTCCTCCTTGCTGGGCGAAACAGAGCCTGCAGCCGCTGCCTTGCACAAGCCCCTCTACGCGCTCAACACATCCCTGGGACTGACTCCTCTGTGGGAGAAGCTGAGTGAGAGTCTTGGCTATCTTGCTCAGCTTGACGCGTCTGACTCTGTGGGCATTCTGCTCCCGCTTGTCGAGATTTTCTTTATGATTCATCGTGATGTGGAGGCATTTGCAAAGCCGTCTACCAAAGGTGGTGAAGGCGCGCCTGCAGCGTCTGCCGCAACCCCTGTGGTATCGAGAAACATTCCAGCTGCCTCGCCGTTGACGTCCACGATTGGCCCTGGTGGTCCGTTCGCGTCTGGGGCACGGTCGCCGCACATCACGGCCCAGACTGCGGGCTCTCCGCTGGCGCCGTCTGCATCGCTGCTGGCGCGAGGAGACTCGGTCACGTCGACGCACGCCAATCTCGATCCGGACTCGGCTCGCTTTATTGCGTTTGTCGAAACGCATCGCAAGATTATCAACGATCTGATGCACCGCATGCCGTGGGCGCTGACGCGAGGTCCGTTCGACGTGCTTGTCCATCTGCCTCGCGTGCTTGACTTTGACAACAAGCGCATCTTCTTCCGTCACAAGCTGACTCAGCTCGAGAAGGGCAAGCACTACGCGCCCATCCGTCTGCAGGTGCGTCGCGAACGCATCTTTGAAGACTCGCTCGAGCGCCTTTCGCGCAAGAGCGACACCGAAATGCATGGTCGGTTGACGGTGCAATTTGCAAACGAAGAAGGCGTCGATGCTGGCGGCGTGACGCGTGAGTGGTTTTTGATTCTCTCGCGAGAGTTGTTCAATGCCAACTATGCCCTATTCAAGTCGTCGCCCGAAGGCAGCGCCACCTACCAGCCGTTTGCCAAATCCTCGGTCAATCCAAACCACCTGGCTCTCTTCCGGTTTGCAGGTCGTGTGATTGCCAAAGCCATCATTGACAACCGCATGCTCGAGTGCTACTTTACACGATCCTTCTACAAGCACATTCTGGGCCGACCTGTCACATACCATGATATTGAAGCGACCGATCCCGACTACTTCAAGTCGCTCAAGTGGATTCTGGAGAATGACATTACGGACGTGATTGACGAGACGTTTGCAGTCGAGGTCGAAGACTTTGGCGACAAGAAGATGGTCGATCTCAAACCGAACGGGCAATCCATCCCCGTGACGGAGGAGAACAAGGCGGAATACGTCCAATTGGTGACAGAGAATCGGCTCACATCGTCCATCCGCAGTCAAATCGACGCCTTCCTCACTGGCTTTTACGGCCTCCTTCCCAAGGAGCTCATTGCCATCTTCAACGAGCAGGAGCTTGAGCTGCTCATTTCTGGTCTGCCCGAAATTGACGTCGAAGATCTCAAAGCCAACACAGACTACACGCGAGGCGGCTACACGGACACTGCGCCTCAAATCCAGTGGCTCTGGCGTGCACTCCGCTCGTTCGACCACGAAGAGAAGGCCAAGTTCCTGCAGTTTGTCACAGGCACCTCCAAGGTGCCGCTCGATGGGTTTAAGGCTCTCGAGGGCATGAATGGTCGTCAGCGTTTCTCGGTTCACAAGGCCTTTGGTGACGCCTATCGCCTTCCATCCGCGCATACCTGGTGAGTCTGAGCGAGGTTTTGATTTATGGCGCTGTCACACTCTGTTCGATGAGTCGTTGTTTGCTAACTCTGCGCGTTTTGTATGTTTGTTTCTCTGTTTGTTTGTTTGTTTGCTTCTGCTCCCCACGAGTAGCTTCAACCAGCTTGACTTGCCCGAGTACGAGTCGTATGAAGTTCTCAAGGAGCGCCTGCTGACGGCGGTGACGGAGTGTTCCACCGGGTTTGGCTTTGCTTAGACATGTTTGTTCGTTTGTCTTGTCTTGTCTTGTCTTGCATTTTTATTTTTCCCACCCCCCCCTGTTGCGTTGCTAGTTGTATTGTATGTTTCTTTGTTGTTTGTTCTTCCAATGTTTATTCATGTTGATTACTGTTCTGTACCGTGCAATGTTGAGACGATTGATTCTCGTTCTTGGCTTTGCTTTTTTTTTTTTCTTTTTTTTTTCTTTTTTCATTTGTTCACGACTTGTCGCCGAGCATGATCCACTCTTCTTGCGCGCGAACGACTCATGCTGTTTGACGTGCTTTTGTTTGATTTTGCGCTCCAACTTTGTTCCCCATTCACGTCGCTCTTGTATTTTGTGATTTTATTTCATTCTTTATTTTTTATTTTTGATTTTTGACACTTTTTTTTTTTTTTTTTTTTGTGCCTTTCTTTTCTGCTGTCAGTCACATATCGACGCCGCTTTCTCCACGTTTTGCCAA
Source organism: Capsaspora owczarzaki ATCC 30864 (assembly GCF_000151315.2). Lineage (NCBI taxonomy): Eukaryota > Filasterea > Ministeriida > Capsasporidae > Capsaspora > Capsaspora owczarzaki. The sequence goes on along the minus strand of NW_011887296.1, from coordinate 144,969 downwards.
TCATCATCGCCATCCGCCCGCACCCATGACTATCTCAGCGACATCCGAGCCGTTTGGCACTGTGAATGGCGGCCAGCCTGTTCAGCTTGTGACGCTGCACGACAAGGACACTGGCGTTACCGTCAAGTTGACCAACTACGGCGCCACAATCGTCTCGTTCTCCACGCCCGACTCGTAAGCACAACACCAACAAAACCCACACGCACACACGCACACACACACACACATCAAACCCAACACTGCCCTCGACATCAGACTCGTGCAGTTGAGCGCGCGATGCATGCAAAACCGGTCCGGTCGCTGGTTGAAACTCGAACTGTGGATGAAATCGCTCTGCTTGTTTTTTTTTTTTTTTTGGTTTTTTTTTTTGTTTTTTTTTTTTTTTGTTTTGTTTTTTTTTTTTTTTTTTTGTTTTTTGTTTTTTTTTCTGGTTTTAACACTGTGGATGTGTGAGGCTGACACGTTTTTTTGGCTTTGTGAGAGAGAGAGAGAGAGAGAGAGAGAGAGAGATGAGAAGGGGGAGAGAGTGAGAAGCAAGCTCACTGTTTGTGGAGGGAAATGTCGAGAATTTTGTAGAGTTGCTGCTTTGCGTTATTGACGACAAACAAAAAGATGAAACGAAGCGAAGTGAAGCGAACAAAAAAAAAAAAAAAAAAAAAAAAAAGCGGTGGAAATGAAAAATCAAACAAGAATAACAAAAAGGTGACAAACTGTGGGCAACGTTGTGTTTTTGATTTCTAGTTTGTTGGATGTTTTGCTGAAGCTCGAACGTGAGCAGACAAGCAAAAGCATGGAAAAGTGAGTTGAATCGGTGAATGATAGCAGGATTAAAGAAAGGGAGAATCGAACAAACAAAAAAAAAAAAAAAAAAAAAAAAAAAAACAAGCAGCGAAAAAAAAAAAACGTAAAAAAAAACGCCATCCAAAAACTCAATGGAACAAAAACAAGCAGCAACACATCCAAACAGAACCGTAATAATAATAGTAATAGGAATAGGAATATGAACAGAGCAAATAGGAATAACCAGTTTGTGGGGAAAAAAAAAAGCAGCGAAAGAGAGAGACAATGAGAGAGAGAGACAATGAGAGAGACAATGAGAGCGACCACAAAACCATCATGATGCACGATTGTCCACTCTGGTGGATGAAACGCACTTTGTCACTCTCTGCTTGGTGGGGAGTGGGCACATGGGGGAAGTGGGATGGATGTGGCGACCGAGCAGACCTGTGCGCTGCTGCTGCTTGTGTTGCTTTGGTTTTGCGCTTGTGATCGTGTTGTGCGGTTTGGGTTGCGGTTTTGGGGGTATTGTTTGTTTGTTTGTTTGGATGGCAACAACAACAACATCAATAACAACAACGAAATGTCCGTAAAAACCAAAAACAGCCCGCAAGCGCGTGAGTGAGGGTGGGTTGGTTACTCGGTCAGAAGGGCAATCAGTCTTAAGTGCAGAGAAAACAGGGTCAGCTTGTCTCGTGCTCATCTCGAAAAGTCAAGGCAGCAATCGATCACCCTCAATCTCAATTGTGTGCATGTGGTTTGTTCTGCTTGTTTTGTTGTTTTGTTGTTTTCCTTTTCGGCGACAGGCTGGGTCTGCTGGGCGACGTCGTCCTCGGATATGACAAGCCGATCGGATATGAATCCGACACTTGCTACTTTGGCCCTGTTGTCGGTCGCGTCGCCAACCGCATCAACCAAGGCAAGTTCACCATCGATGGCGCTGTGCGCCAGGTCACTGTGAACCGTCCCCCGCACCATCTCCACGGTGGCGCAAAGGGATTCTCCAAGAAGGTCTGGGAGGTCGTCAAGGTCGATCCCAAGGGAGCTGTCTGCTTTGGCCTCACGAGCGCTGACGGCGATGAAGGCTACCCAGGCACCCTCCTCGTTGACGTGACGTACATTTTGGGCAAGCCAGCGGCAGGCGAGTTTGCCAACTCTGGTTTCAAGCCGCTCAACACGCTGAGCATCGTGTACCACGCGTCCTCCATCGACTCGGCCACCCCCATCAACCTCACCAATCACTCGTACTTTAACCTGTCGGCCGGCGCGCAACACAACATTCACGGCCACCACCTCCACGTCAACGCCGACAGCATTACCGCCGTCACTAGCGAGCTCATTCCGACCGGCGAAATCAAGCCTGTCAAGGACACGCCGTTTGATTTGACGGAGGTAGGAATTGTTTGCGTGTCAAACGACGCGACAGGGCGGGCAGGAAGGGGGGGTTGTGTTCGGGTTTGGTATTCTGGCTCTAGAGCGTTGGTTCAAGGATGGGGGAGGCGTTGTTGTTTTGTTTGTTTGTTGTTTTTGTTTGGGTTTTGTTTTTTTTGCTTTTCTTGGTCGCTCACTTCGGTTTTGGGGCAAATTGACAGGGTCCTCTCGGTGTCAACTTGGGCGAGCGCTTCAAAGCAACAGAAATGAACGGCTTTGACCACAACTTTGTCCTGAATGGCTTTGACAAGGCCAACAACAACAAGTTTGGCGCTCCTCTGCGCACTGCTGCTCGTCTGTCCGATCCCGGCAGTGGTCGCGCACTCGAAGTGAAAACCACTAGTCCTGGTATCCAAGTATACACTGGCAACTTCCTCTCCAGTGTGCCTGGCCGTAATGGTGCAGTGTACGGCAAGCATGGCGCGGTTGCCCTCGAGACGCAACACTTCCCGGACTCGGTCAACCACGCCAACTTCCCTTCCACCGTTTGCAATGCGTTTGAGAACTGGGACAACGTGACATCATTAACTGTTGGCGTTTTGAACAAGTAATAACGGGCTGCCGTTATGGAATTTGGTTTTGTGTTTTTGGTGCGGAGGGAGATGCTTGTGTAATTTTGTTGTCGGTGGTCGGCCAATTTGCAGCACGAATCCTTTTGTCTCTGTTTGCTGTACCACCTGTCTCTCGTTTGAAGCGACGACGTTTAGCAAAGTGCTCGTGCTCCTTTTGTTTTGGAATGGCTGTTGTTATTGAGAGTTTTGTTGTTGTTGTTGTTTTCGGTGGAGTTGTTGTTGTTTTCGTTGGAGTTGGAGTTGTTGCTTGTTTGTTTCTGTAAATCATTTGTCAAAGCCTCGAACAAAAAAAAATCGGAAAACAAATGGAGACTCGTTGTTCCAACACTGCCCCAATATCGCGAATCTATCTCTCTTGTTTCGAAAAATCACAGAGAACAATTCCCTCAACAACCAATTCCGCGACGCTTTCACAATCATCCGCCGCACAAACATACACACAATCAAACTATATGCAGAGCAATTACAACTGGCCCTTCTGAGCAAGTAAACGAGGATGGCTCCAAGAGGTTTGTCGGCGAACATGACTGGTAGCAAACACAAAGAAAGACGTTCAAACCGCGTCAGCAGAGCACCCGAGAGAAGCAGTACCCAAACACAAACACAAAAACAAGAGTCGACTTACTCGACATAGTACGTGCCCTCCTCTGAGGTGACAGCCTCCCAGCCAAAAGGCAATTCTGTTTGGAGATTAAGATCATTACGGGGGCACAATTCTAAGTCAGTGCCAGTCAAAAGTGCGGACGCAGCGAATCGCGCAAAATGAGGACTATGAGCAATCTAATCGCACCATTGTCTGAGCAATCTTTGGCGAGCTTGCCGTCCCGCGGCAGTCGAGGGTCAAGCCAAGTAGTGCTCATATCGTTATGACTGCAATGGCACAAAAATTTTCAAAGAACAGACAGCGGAAAAATCAGTGGCAGTCACACAATGAGAAACGCCCAACAAACAACAAAACCAACCATGCGCCGTCACTCACTTGACAAAGTACGTTCGGTCGTCGTCGGTGTGTCGCATTTCCCAGCCGAACGGCAAGGGCTTTTGAGTTGCAACGCTTTCAGAGGCCGCTGCAGTGCCGTTGGCGCGCACAAGCTTGGCCGCGCGTTGCGTGCTTCGACCGCGTCGCAGATTCTTGCCCTGCGGAAGAGTGTCAACAATGCTCGGCGCACCAGTCTCCATAGGCTTGACACCAACCTCATCAGTCAGCAGCTCGATTGAGCGGGTGCGGTTTGCGAGGCGATTCTTCTCGGCGCGGGGCTGCGCAGTCAAGTCTGCTGAGGGCTTGATCGTTCCATACATGACGCCGTTCTGTTCGCCGTGCTCCAGGAACTTGCCGTCATTCATCATCGCCAAGAAGGTTTCCTTTGAAATGAAATGATACGACTTGCCGTCCACCTCTCCCTCGCGTCTGGCACGAGTCGTGTCTGAATGGGGAAATGTGTCGAAGAGAGATTTCAAAGTGAAGACGAGTCAGCAATCAACGGGCTCTCTGGAAATTGGGTAACAGGAGGGGGGGCGAACGGGGAGAAGCTCACAAGGAATCGAAGAGTGGTAGAGCTTATCTCGGATGAACTTTTTGAACTGCTCGTCTGGTGAGTGATCTGGGAACTTGGTGTTGAGCATTTCCGAGATGCGTCGTGAACCTGACATCCAATTCCCACAAACGTGAACCAGTGATCAGCACATACCAAACCAATTTGAAACGCAAAAAAAAAAAAAAAAATCGAATCAACCAAAAACGGCAGCCAGAGCCGTTCAGACACCTGTAGGGTGTCCCCGTTTGGAGCAAATTTTGAAAGCCAAGCCAAGGCAAACCACTCACCTTGAACTGCAGATCCGTAACGAAGCGACAGAGTGAGGGTTGTCGAACTCTGCTTGATCAGGCTGATGGCCTCGTCGTGGGTGGCTCCGACCACAATTTGGTTGTTGATTGACTGGACTTCGTCTCCGATGAGCACTTGTCCGCTTGCATCTGCGACTGCGCCCGGGACCAGCTTGGAGATGGACAGCGTGAGATCGTGCTCGCTGCCGCCAAACAGCCCAAAGCCAAACACATCGCCCTCGCGCCGGTTGAGCTTGACCGTCCGCCCGACATCCCGCGGCACCCGTGCGGCCAGTGCAGCCTGTTGCGCCTGCTGCTGCTGCGTCGTAGACAGCGAACCATTGCCATTGCTTGGGCGACCGTTGCCACTTGTCACGGCCGAGCTGCTTCCATTGCGACTGTGCCCAGCGGAGGCCGGGGGTCTGAGCCCACCAGCACCAGCACCAGCACCAGCACCAGCACCAGCACCAGCGCCGCCAACCGACGACTGCGGAGCCGAGACGTCCTGGACAGAGCCGTGATGGGACGGCGCCGGCGACGTGTGCCTCGAGCCCCAGCGCGAACCGCCATTGCTGCTGCTGCCGCCGCCGCCGCCGCCGCCAGTAGTCCCATTGCTGCTGTGGTTGCTGTGATGGCCGCCGAGCTGCAGGAGGCCCGCCAGACCGCGGCGCTTGGACGAAGGCGACTCGCTCGGCGCAGATGATCCGCCGCCAGCCGCCGAAGCCGCCGAGCCAGCGCCAGCGCCAGAGCCAGAGCCAGCGTGCCGGCTGCTGCGTCGGCTCCATACGGCCTTCATGAAGGAGCCGCTGATCTGGAGCCGTGACTTGTGACCCGCCGGCGGGCGACCTGTCGTCGTGCTCATTCGTTATTCAAAAAAAAAAAAAAAAAAAAAAAGATTGACGATTGTGATTTTGATGGCTTTTTTTTTTTTTTTTTTTTTTTTTCGCTTCTTGTTTCATTTCAGTCATTTGAAGTCATTCTGGCAAAGTGCACACAAAAAACAATGGGTTTGGCAATTAAGAAAAGAACCAACAGCAAGACACATCAACAAAAACAACACACACACAAAAAAAAAGGCTGCTGTTGGACGAAACAGAAGGAAGGATGGAAAAAACACAAAGAACAACAACAATGCAAGAACGCACAAACCACTGCGCGGCTTCTTCTGCAAAATACAATGAATTACACACAGGAAGTCGCTGGGTTGGCATGGATAGCCTTTACATCATCGGCGGCGGCGGCGGCGGTGGTGGTGGCGGCGGCGGCGGGGCACCACCTGCGTCGTCGCTAGCAGGTGCCGGAGGTGCAGGCGGCGGGGGAGCGCCACCGTCGGGAGCAGCAGCTGCTGCAGCGGGATCAGCCGGAGCAGCGGCCGCGGCGGGCTCCTCGACCTTCTTGACCTTCTTGGGACGGAAGAAAATGCGAGCACCACTGAGGCTAAAGTTGAGCAAATCAAACTCGTGGTCGAACGTCTCGAGACGCTTGAGGGTGAGCGTCATGGTTTGCTGCAGCTTCTCGTCGTCCTTGCCCTTCTTGCGCGAATCGGCAAGCTGCTGCTTCTCCAGGCGATACTTGTCCGCAACCGAGTCAAACCAGTGCAGCGAGTCAAATGTGTTGTACTGGTCGAGAAGCTTCAAGATGTATGCAATGCCTGCAAAGGTTGGAATCGAGCACAGAAAAGGCGGGGAAGGGTGAGACACAAAAAAACAACAACAAGAACAACAACAAAACTCGACCGACGAGCCCACAAAAAAAAAAACAGATGAACAACGTACCCATGGCAAAGCCATCGTCAGTGAAGAAGGCGCCAGTCTTGTTCTTCTTGTTGAGACGCTCCTTGCCCGACAGCATGTGCTCAACATAGTTGACAGTCAGAGGAGGAATAATGATGAAAAAGTTGCGCAAGTGCATGTTCTTCGAGTCGCGGAACTCGGCCGAAAACACATCAACGAGCATCTAAACGTATGACAACAGGAGCAGGGTTCAAAATGAATCGTGAGTGCGTGCCCCTCCCAAAACCAAAGTACAAGTGCACAGAGAGCCACAGAGCTCGGACCTCAAAGTACTCGGATCCCTCGGCAAAGTTTTTGGTGAGATTGCTAATCGTGGCATCCAAATTGCTGTGAAACGCGGACAACAAAAACACGGAGGTTTTTCCAAAGTGAGCGAAAGCGAAGAAACGTGGAAATGGCCCCCGGGAAGGGGGGGGAAGGAGAAACAACGAAAATTGAGCTGCAAATCTCACCGAGCAGCGTCTTGAGCTTCACGAGACAAGTTGGCAGCCTTGGTGTGCTCCTCAAAGTTGACAATGTCATCGAGATCGGGGACAAAGCGAATGGCGTTGCTGGTGTAGTGCAGACCACCCGAGCGAATCATGCGAATGTAGCCCATCGCGTTGCCTGTACAAATATGACCAGGTGAGTCAGAAAGAGGTTTTGCAGACGAGCTGGAAATGAACACGGCGGTCTCTCTCTCCGTCCCCCCCCCTTTTCATCGTCCCAAAAGAGCTGAATTTGCTTACCGATCTGGGTGATCAAAATACGGAACTGGTCCAGGTAGGTCTGGCCGTCTGGAGTCAAGCCAAGCTTGCGAATGCCCTTGTTGAACTTTTCGGCACGCTCGTAAGGGTACTACAAGACAAAGAGTGATGAGGAACACAGCGGTCGAGGCAAAGAGGAGACCAATCCAATCACGTGAGAGACTCAAGTCGCGAAAACATTACACGGAACAATCGCATCTGAGCGGCAGTACCTTGTTGTCGAGCTGGTCGCGGCTTTCCTTGTAGAAACGAATGTCCTTGATCAGCCTCGACTTGATGTGATCGTCGTACAAGAACTGCGAGAACACAAAGAACTTTTTCCGCAAGAACTGGAAGGTAAAGTTGACCTATTGGTGGAAGACGACCCAAGCACAAGAACAATGAGCAACGAGATGACAAGACACGCACACACAAACGCACACCATTGTGACAACTACAAATGCAAATGCAAATCCTACCGTAGTGTTCATGATGCCGGTTCCGTGGGTGCGGATGGAGTTTGCAATGTGACGAATGTTGATCGTGTTCAAGAACTTGTTGTTCGAGAGTCGCTCAATGAAAATCTGGTTGTTGAGGTTGTAGCTGTAACGCGCCACGAAAATGTGGATGTTGCGCATAATCTCGAGGACATCGAGACCCTGCTCAAGCGTCTGCGAAGGCAGGTGGACTTCGGTCAGCTCCAGACCGTACTTTTGGCTCGCCAAGTTGCGCATCTCGCCGTAAGTCTTCCAGTCGTGCAAGGCCACGGTCGTCAGGTTGTAGAACGTCGTGTCGAGGTAGTGAGTGACCGAGTCTGTGAGGCCAAGCAAAAATCCAGTTTAGCATCGATGCGCGACACTATTGCTGCCAACACACACACACACACAAACACACACACACACATACATACACACACACACACACACACACACACACACACACACACACACACACACACACACACACACACACACACACACACACACACACACACACACACACACACACACACACACACACACACACACACACACACACACACACACACACACACACACACACACACACACACACACACACACACACACACACACACACACACACACACACACACACATTGGGCCAATTCAAGTAAAAAGCCACTCACGTTTGAAATCAATGTGCTTATCAAAGAATCGAATCGGTCGGATCTTGAGAAAGTGAGAAAGCTCCTTGAGACCAACTTTGAAGGGGTTGCGATCATCGAGCTTGAGATGAGAATGAATGTGCAGACGCAAATCCGTCTCAATGTCTCGGCACAGCGGGTCAATGATGGCGGTCTTGAGCATGGTTTGAATCTCCTTCTCAAAGCCGGCAAGCAACACGCCGGGTTCTTCGTGCTTGGCTTGAGTCATCAGCGGAACGCAGTCGCGAAGAGCTGCAAACATGTACTACACCAAGAACGTGCGAAGCAGAGCAGATCAACAAGAGAACAGAAACAGAACGACAAAAGAACAGAGAGTGCGTTTTGAAGGGTGAGCCACAACGAAAAAACTTTGCCTCCGCCACCGCCTCAAGCGCCCTCATCACTCACGTGCAACCGATGCGCGTCTGTTGGCGAATCAAAGGCGTCCGCAAAGTAAACGGGAAGAAGAACGCGGTGCCAGTACAAGAAAGTGCAGTTGCACGCAGCGCGAAGCTTGATGCGAAGATCCGACATGGCCTCGAGACGACGGAATTGGTTTGTGACGTTTTCGTACTCGCCAGCCTTGAAGACCTGCATCTGAAGGACGACCTGGAAAGCCAGGTTGGACAACATGCGACGCTCCTTTGTCGGCGGGCCATTCAGCAGATCGCCCATCAACTGGAGGGCTGCAATCACATCCAGGTGCGTGTCGCTGTACTTGCGGTCCTGAGCCAAGCGTTGCTGTCGTTGCACACAATAGAGTTCCAAAGTGAGTTTTGTTGATGCACGAATCGACACGGCAAGAAAACAAGAGCACAAAAAAAATCTGAATCGTATTCAATCACGAATACATCATACCTTGATGGGGGCAAGAACGCCAATGATGGGCAACGAGAGGCGTTGGATGGCGTGAGACATGGTCTCGGCAATGAGCATGGAGCGACGATGGAAGGTGCCGTCGATAGCCTTGAGCAGCTCGATGAGCTTGCAGAAGGCGCGCACGGTGCTCTTCTTCATGGGGAAGGACATGTGCACGTACAAGCTCATGGCAGACTTGAGCGAGTTCGAGATGGCGTAGGCGTGAAGCACACCCTGGATGAAGAGCGCTACGCGTGTTCCCAGATCGTCAGCGCTGCTGGCATGGCCACGGATGGAATCCATGCGAACCATCCATGTCGCAATCTGCAGATACCAGTTTTGGGCGTCACGCGAGATTGTGTTGTCAATGTTCTGCAGGTAGGCCTTGCGAACGCTGTCCGTGTCGAGCGACTTTTTGTCGAGCTGCTTGACGAGCAAGGGCAGCTTGAGGGCCAAAAAGTCGTTGGGGAACCAGATAATGTTGCCAGCCAAGGCAAACACGGGCAGCTTGCGCTGCACATCCCACAGCGCCTTGAAGAACTTTTTGTCGGTGGTGCGGTACAGTTGAAAGTGCAGCACGTACAAGCCACACAGGCCCACAAACTTGTCGCGTTGACCCATCTCGTTCGGCTCGCAGAGGCGGCTGTCAATTTGCATAAAAATTGCGCGCAGGTTGTGCGACATCTCATCGTTCATGAGGCCATTGTGAGTCACATCCACTGCCTCGTTCAAGTCAAAGTGGTCTTCCACGCATTTCTAAAGAAAAGAGTCAGATGTGGCGACAACAAAACGACAAGGGTCAGAAGATCCTTAGCAACACAACATTTGGGGGTTGTTTTTGTTTTGTTTGTTGCGGTACCTGGAAAATGTTGCCATCGAGCAGTTGACCTTCGAGGCGCATCAGGAACTTTTCCATTTGGCGCACTTTGACCTCATCCACACCGAAACGCGACGGCTCGGCACGAACAGACTTGATCATGCGCTTGTACAGAGTCCAGTGATCACGCAGCACCGTGTTGGTCCGAACAATCTCGTCCAAGGTGATGAGAACACCGAGCACGTCGGCAAGGTACTCGAAAACGGGCTGCAAGACGATCGTACAGAAGCAAAATGAAGAGGGCAGGTGAGTTTTTGTTTGTTTTTTTGTTTGTTTTTTTTTGTTTTTGTTTTTTTTTTTTTTTTTG